>NW_004443953.1:9453937-9540522 GCF_000243295.1 Trichechus manatus latirostris
TGCTTCAAGTCCTCTTCACTTTCAGCAAGCAAGGTTGTGTCATCTGCATATCACAGGTTGTTAATGAGTCTTCCTCCAATCCTGATGCCCCGTTCTTCATATAGTCCAGTGTGTTGGATTATTTGCTCAGTATACAGATTGAATAGGTATAGTGAAAGGATACAACCCTGACACACACCTTTCTTACTTTAAACCATGCCGTATCCCCTTGTTCTGTCCGAGCAACTGCCTCTTGATCTATATACAGGTTCCGCATGAGCACAATTAAGTGTTCTGGAATTCCCATTTTTTGCAATGTTATCCATAATTTGTTAGGATCCACACAGTCAAATGCCTTTGCATAGTCCATAAAACACAGGTAAACATCTTTCTGGCATTCTCTGCTTTCAGCCAAGATCCATCTGACATCAGCACTGATATCCCTCGTTCCATGTCCTCTTCTGAATCTGGCTTGAACTTCTGGCAGTTCCCTGTCAACGTACTGCTGCAACTGTTTTTGAATTATCTTCAACAAAATTTCACTTGTGTGTGATATTAATGATATTATTAGATAATTTCCACATTCTGTTGGATCACGTTTCTTTGAAATGACACAAATATAGATCACTTCCAGTCAATTGGCCAGGTAGCTGTCTTCCAAATTTCTTGCAGTACACAAGTGAGCACTTCCAGTGTTGCATCTTTTTGTTGAAACATCTCAACTGGTATTCCATCAATTCCTGGAAGCTTGTGTTTCACCAGTGCCCTCAGTGCAGCTTGGACAATAAAACACAGGTAAACATTCTTCTGATATTCTCTGCTTTCAGCCAGAATCCATCTGACATCAGCAATGATATCCATGGTTCCATGTCCTCTTCTGAATCCAGCCTGAACTTCTGACAGTTCACTGTTGATATACTGCTGCAGCTGCTTTTGCGTGTGATATTGATGATATTGTCTGATAATTTCTGCATTCAGTTGAATCACCTTTTTGCAAATAGGCATAAATATGGCTCTCTTCCTGTCAGTTGGCCAGGTAGCTGTCTTCCAAACTTCTTGGCATAGATGAGTGAGCACTTCCAGTGCTGTATCTGTTTGTTGAAACATCTCAACTGGTATTCCATTAATTCCTGGAGCCTTGTTTTTCACCAGTGCCTTCAGTGCAGCTTGGACCACTTCCTTCAGTACCATTAGTTCCTGATCATATGGTACCTCCTGAAATGGTTGAACATCGACCAATTCTTTTTGATATATATAATGACTGTGTGCATTCCTTCCATCTTCTTTTGATGCTTCCTGCGTCATTTAATATTTTCCTCATAGAATCCTTCACTATTGCAACACGAGGCTTGACAAACTGACAGACATGTGGGGGTTTGACATATTAGTTCGTCTAATTTCCTGTTGAAATTTCACAGAAAATCATGTCAATGTAAAATGTGAAGGTTTTAATCATTACCGTCTTTTTTAAAAAAAATAATATTTTATTGTGTTTTTGGTGAAAATTTACACATTAGGTTCCTGTTTGACAATTTCTACACAGGTTGTTCAGTGACATTAATAACATTTTTACCATGTGTCCACATTCTTTTTAATTGTGTTTTAGTTGTTCCATTTCCAGTCCTCTAGTTTTCCTGCCCTCTTATCTTCTCATCTTTGTTTAGAGTAACTATTGACTCTAATCATTACCTTCTAATTAAAATAATAACTGTTCTGGCAATCATGGATCTCTTCACTTTCTAAACTGTTGAATAATTTTTTCTTCCTTTTTTTTGCATATCTTCTTGTTTTCTGGAATTTCTTCTATCCTCAAATACCTTAATATGAACATTTCTTTCAAAATAGTGTGAAAAATAAGATTTAAAATACCATCTAGGTGTAAACATGTAAAGAAAATAAGTATGTGTGCACTGTAATGGAAAAAAATACACTCCTCTCTCCCAGATATTTCCAAAAATATTATTTTCTCTGGAACACCAGATTCAAATATTACACAGAAATACATCTATGATAGAAAAAAACATAACTTGTTAAGAAGTTAAGAATAAAAACTCATTACATACGTAAACTGTATGTATATGCATATATGTAGATATTTGCATATATATGTGTATGTAAATGTATGCATTGTGGTGTATATATATACATATATGTATATGTATGTATGTATGCATGTATAAACCACACCCATGCCGTTGAGTCGATTCTGACTCATAGCAACCCTATAAGACAGAGTAGAACTGCCTCACGTATTTTCCAAGGAGTGGCTGGTAGATTCAAACTGCCGACTTTTTGGTTAGCAGCTGGTCTCTTAACCACTACACCACCAGGCAGGGCTCCATATATATATATATATGTATATATATATAAAACCAGATTTCATGTTACAGGTGGCAAGATACATAAAGTTAATCTTCTTTACTATATTACGTAAATATTTTCCTGACTACGAGGATGAAAATACGGTATGTGGTGTAGCTGTCTTTAAGGCTAATGTGAAAGAATTTTTTTTTTTTTTTGAGAGGAGTACAGGAGGAGATGTGGTCAAGAGATGGGCCTTTAATTATGTCTAGGGTTCGCCATAAAAGGAGCCCTGGAGGTGCAGTGGTTAAATACTTGGCTGCTAACCGAAAGGTCAGTGGTTCAAACCTACCAGCAGCACTGCAGGAGAAAGACATGGCAGTCTGCTTCCTGAAGATTATAGCTTTGGAAACCCTGTGGGGGCAGTTCTACCCTGAGTCAGAATCGATTCTCCATATAAACAAAAGAGAACATTAATACTGAATGTTGATATAGACATAAGTCCTTGTTTGTCAAGCCCTAAACCTTCTGATAGGCATTTGTTGTCATTAATGAATATATATATACCTATATATATATATATATCCTTTTCTTCTCATGTTTACCCTTTGTAAAAGAATGTCAAGAATCTCACCATGTCTTTTAACAAAGTGTGACTTTGCTCATTATTTTCTTATTGCTTTCAAGGTTAAGGCATTTCTAACTAGAGTTTCCAGATGTGTATACATCTGAAATACAGAACGGATTTTGTGCTCACTCTTATGTTACTGGCACTGAGTAAGGAAAGATACTAGATATTTCTTAATTATGGATGAATGATTTCAGAAATGTGCAGAGTTTACAGTGATAACAAAAAGTTGATTATTAATAGTTATTTATGACAAGGTATATATTTTTAGTTAAAACAATTGCAATTAACCATAATAATACATGAAAAAGGAAAGAGAAGTAAAAAAAATTATGAAAATGACAACTGTAATGGTTAAGGTTGTGTGTCAACTTGGCTAGAACGTGATTCTCAGTGGTTTGGCAGATATTATGTAATCATACTCCATTTTGTGATCTGATGTGAGCAGCCAATCAGTTGAAAGGGAAGTTTCCTTGGGGGTATGACCTGCATCTAATATATATAGATGTTCTGGCAAAGCTCCCCCTCTCTGGATCCTGCATCTGACATGTCATCCTCTAACCTCTGGTTCTTGGGATGTGAGCCAGCAACCTGTTGTCTGACCTGTCGATTTCAAGTTTGTCAGCCCCTGCATCCACATGAGTCAGGAGAAGCCTCCAGCCTGACTTCTGACTCAAGGATTTGGGACTTGCCAGCCTCCACAACTGAATGAGCCATTTCTTTGAAATAAATCTCTCCATATATACACGCTTTACTGGCTTTGCTCCTCTACAGAACCCAGCCTAAGACAACAACCGTCTCTGTTTTAAAAATAAGTTAGTATTTTCAAAGAAGTAATTGATAACAAAATCTGACAGAGTCGGTTGACACGCTCTTCCTTCCAAGAGAACTCGTTCTGTCTCTCCAAGTTTATCTCATTAGCAAGCATTACTATTTAGACAAACAATTTGGGATTTGCTCTTTTTCTTATGAAAATCATTTCTTAGTACAATAATTCTCTTTCCATGCTGTTAAATGTCCCTTATTTTTTTACAGCCTCAACCAAGTGCTTTTCTTTCCTAGTCTCTATAGACTGGCTCAGGCATTTCACAACTTGGCCTCATGTTCCTAAGGCAATGTGACCTTATGTTCCGATGGTTCCTATGTTGTCGCTTTCCTCCTATAAAGTTCACAAAAATTAAGATAACACAGAAGAAAACAAATTTTGACAAAATGTTTATGTTCTTACTGAATAAAATAATTTGAGCTGATAGGCCACAAAAGAAGAAAATGCTACTGAGACTTTCAAAGCAATTAAAGCTTTGAAATAGTATTTTAAACTCTACCTCTAAGGATTGCTTTTGTTAATTTAGAAATTAAGAATATCATTCAGTTATCATATTTTCTAAAGTAGATGTAAGAATTCTTTTGATTTAGAAGAACAGATAAAAATGTCAATCAAACTTGGACAGGTGAATGACCCTCCCCTTCCCCTTCACCATCAACTGTGTTTACTGACAGATTTCATTGACTCCATACCTTTATGTAGAAAGGTTACATTAAACACATCAGGAAGGGATTACATCAGAAAATATCTCTCCCTTCCAACTCTTTTTGTGTAAGAGATGGTCAAGTAATGTGAATTTGAACCTTATAATAAGAAGAATAAAATCACCTATTCACCATATTCATATAAGTTTTCTCACCCTGTGCCCCTTTCTAAGGAAGGAGGATTCTATTCTTCATTTCTGGATCAGTGCATGGATTCCCCTTTTCTAGAGTTTGGATAATGTGCTGATTCTTGTGAGAAATGCAGATTATATTACATCTCTTTTTTTTTTTCTGCACAGTAGGATGTTTCATGAATGGAGAGTGTGAGTTTCTGGGAAAGATATGATATAGATGGAGTGATGGCATAAGCATGGAGTAAAGGAAATTAGAAAGCAGTGTGTAGACAACCAGGGCTGCACTGATGAACTAGATGAGTGATTTTAGCCATTGACATTCCAGGGAAAAGAGAAGAGCCACGTGGGCTGAGTTTTTGCGAGGGTCTCCATCTGTGTGGAGAATATGAAGAGTGGTAGTTATGGCTAGAAAGGATTTTACAGATATCTTACCATGCCCTTTGGGGATCCTCAAGAGATGAGTGCAAATTTTGGAAGTATTTTTATCTTTACTTTTGTTTGTTTGGCTGTGTGTCTTTTATTGCAATACCACTCAACACTATATCAGAGCAGGCCCCTGTAATTTTCAGGTTAGAAATAATTACAAGTATCAGAGTAAACGTGGTTCAAATACAATTCTTACTAAATTTATTTTGTGAATCCTCTTTTACCTGTGTAAGAGGCTTGTATTCCTGAGGCGGCAGCCTGACTGCCTCTGGGATGAGGGGTTAAAAGAAGAACAAAGATTGAAGAAAGTGTTCTTGTAGCAAAGCAGATTTAATTTTAATTTACAGAAGATATTGTAAATAAAGGGTCCAGGACTCCTAAAACAATTTTTCAATCTAAGGTTTCCATTTTTCAATCTAAGACTAGAGACTCAGGTAATTCAGGTGTTGGAGGAGTCAGGGGAAAGAAAATTATGTTATATGTTTGGGCTATTGTGGTCTTTGTGGAGAAGAAAGGACTGTTTCTGGGAGTGCCAGTGGTGCTCCTGATCTCAGGCTAAGCCCACTATCAGTGTCCAGGTCACCTATAAATATGAACTTTTAAAGAAAGGGACAATGGTAAGAAACTGGGGTAGTGTAGAAAAGAGAAACAAGAGAAAGGGAAAGAGAAGAAAGGAAAAGGAAAGAAAACTGACCTGCTGGTTTAGCTATTTTGTTTTTTTTATAAGGAATTGATTAGGGAGGAGCTTAAGAGCAAATGTTAAAGGACTGTTCAGTCTCTAAGAGGTTAGGAGGGCTGCTGATGCCTTCAAGGAAAAAAATCACAATGAGTATTTGCCACAAGAGGCTGAGAAGAGTTGTTCAACCAGGAAACACTGATTAGAAACTCAGTTGGATGAACACAAAAGGCATGTTAGAGATAATTAAAATCCTTTGTAATAATGAATTTGCTGTAAGCTTCAGATTGGGTGAAAAAAATGGATTCAACCTTGGAGAACACATACGAGGATAAAAGGGGCCAAGAGTCGTGAAATTATTTTAGTGATCCTCTGAATATGCCAAGACTAAAGGATATCAGAAATCAACTCATGATTAGAAAAGATATGTCTAAGAGATACTGTGACATTGATAGAGGTAAAAATATAGAAGACATAACATAATTGTAAAATACAGTGAAACAGAATGAGAGTACAATAAAATGGAATTCAAAGGAGTATTGAGAGAGTTATTAAATTCACACAAACCCACATAAAAAACTGTAGTAAGAACATACCATAGAATAGGATAGTATTAGAATTATGATTGGCAGAGGGATATTTGAAGGATTAATTGAGGACAACAAAGTCCTCTTGGGAATTGGAGGACAGGAGTAAAATTCATGATTGGTAGAACTGAAAAAGATAAACATGGCATGGGAGAAACAAAAGTAAGATTTTGGTCTTCTAAAAATATGGGAAAAGACCCACATCAAAGGCTCTGACTTCTTTAGAGGGCAGGGAAAGCCAAGCATGGAGGTCCATTATCTACATGCATGAGCAGAGGACTCCCAGAGGATGGGGACTTTTGCATCATTACATTTCATTATCCTAGGCTCCAGAGAGGTGGTATAGTGCTCATGGGACCTAAGCAAAACAAACTAACCAAACAAAAAAAAAATTAAAAAACTCCCTCCCCTCTAAAGGTGTGACCATAGGCAGCATTAGAAATTAACAGAAAGGGAAAGAGATATTTGCAGTATCCTAAAATAAACACTGCTGAGTCAATATTAAACTGTGCGGTTATGAGTCAATGGATTTGTTATTCTAGAGTATGAAGGGATTACATAGTGTGGGGTTGCATTAAATTTACCTAAATAATTTGGTCTTTGTCCTTGTTTCCTAAGACATGAACTTTAACACCTTGGAATTTCCTCAGTAATTATAGTGTCTTTGATGAGGGCTCCAGACCACACATAACCTAACAGGCTATGTTAATAAGGTGACTCTGGTGGCAGCTGGCCAGGCCAGAAGTCCTGCCTCATGATATCCACTAACTTCAGGGGAGAGGGGCTGGAGTTTGCATTATATAAAGAGACCCCCAATAACAGCTCTAGATTCAGAGGCTCCACAGACTTCCTGGTTAGCAAGACATGGAATGAATGTGGGAGGGTAGTGCATTCTTTTTTGTGAACCCTCCCAGACCCTAGCCTTATGTGTCTTTTCATTTGTATCCTTTTTGCTATAATAAAACTGTAATCTTAAGTATAGAGCTTTCTGTGAGTTACGTGAGTTGTTCCAGCAAATTATTGAACCCAACGTAGTAGTGGGAGTTAACAGGTCAGAAGAGAGGGCAGCTGGGAGCCCCTGAGCTTACGGATAGTATCCTGAAGGGGTAGAGAGAATTTCTGAATTTGTAACCAGCAGATCAGAAGTAAGGGATCCCAGGCCAGCCCTCCTAGATTGCCGCTGGCATCCTGAAGGGGTGGTGGGAAAACTCCAAATTTGTAGCCAGCTGGTCAGAAGTGAGGGTGTTGTGTGGACTCTCCTAAGCTTGTGGCTGGTGTCTAAGGGCTTGGGCCAACTTGGTAGTCTTGAGGACTGTGCCCTTTAACTTGTGAGGTCTGATCTAACTCTGGGTGGTTAGGGTCAGAGGAAAAAGTGTTGTATGTGCACCTGGTGTCAGAATAGAAGTGGCAGAGAAGTGAAAAGTGGGGATTTGATTTTTCCCATGCACACAGTAATGTCCCAAATGACTGCTTCTTGGGATATGTGAGAGTTGGAGGTGAGAGGATACAAAAGGAAGAGAGTAAAAGAGGAATGAATGAAACACTTATTTTAAGTTCTAATTTTAAATATGAATACTTCAAACATGAATGCCCTTCTGTCAAAAGGTATTTTAAATCTTGCTTACTGCAACAGCATATTGAAAACACAAAGATTCTGATCTTTTAAAAAGGTTGCAGATATATTCAGATTAGATATCATGGAATCCTTTTTGAATTAACACATGCTTAAAAGTCTGCTTTGAGTGAATAATAAATATAACGTAACCCAAACATTAGCCAAGTTAGCACATGCTACATTCTCTCTGTGGTGTAGAACTTAAGGAAACACAGTCAAGGAACCAAACTCTTACCTGGAATCATTCAAAAAAAAAAAAAAAAAAAAAGAATAGCCCACAGTAAAATTTCTTAAGCCTTCTTTAACCATTTTTCTTCCTCTCAATAACTTTCACATCCAAATCCTGCCCCTTGAAGTTTCTTTCTCTCTGTGTCATCTCAACCTCCCACTACAATCTTCCTAGACCAAGCACACAGAACTTTTAACACTTCTGCCTGCCTTCTCCCTTCTTGTAACTATTCTTTTCTTCTCTTGCTGAAAATCTTTTCTATCTCCAATTTAAATATTCTAGCCTCACCCAGTTTTCATGTTCTTCTCACTGGATTTGGAACACAAGGTTCAGAAACTTCAATCAAAGACTAAGAATCTCCAGTAGAAGGAGATACGGTAGAAGAAAAACCAAGAAGCCAAAGTTATGGGATGGGTAGAGGTAGACAGTTTGAAAACACTTTTAATTTAATTTTTTAATATTACTACTATACATTCCCCCCTAGTCAATCCTCAGGAACCTTCCAAAAAAGGCAGCAGCAGGGAGGGAGGGCATATAATATCCATTTGGGCCATGTGCTCCTTATACTTGTAATCTCATCTCCTCCCTAACCAAGTACTTCTTCTAATGGAGTAAATATAATACATCTTACACTTCTTTTATCCATTAAATTCCTGAAAAGCAAGAATAGCAAACTCATTGCTATGTAAACATATAAGCACTATGATTTCACACCCCTTCCCTTCAGGTTCTCTGCCCAGGTAACATGAGAAGATGATGATGACTTAAGCAGGCATGGTGGAATTTAAGGTAAAGAGAAATTGCTATATAGGTAGAATAATAGGCAGAGCTTGCTAATAGATTAGAATTGGAGGTAAAAAAGGAAGGAGAGGAGTCAAAGATGAAGCTAGGCTTTTAGCTTTTATAACAGAAAAGATGATGGTACCATTTAAAGAGAGGGGGAAGACTGGAGCAGGACTAAGGGAAATAGCTGAGAGATTGGTTTGTGACACTTCAGTTGGAGATGCCCATTGACTATCTAAGTATAGGTGTTAAGTAGAAGCAGGACCGTAGCTTGGCACTGGAGATATGATTTTGTAAGTCAATTCAAAAGCAGTGATTCTATCCTTGGAGCTCGAAGAGATTGTATAAGGAGAGATTAAATTCAGAAAGACTTAAACAACAGCAACAACTCAAAACAAACAAATAAACAAAAAACTATCAGGATTGAATCTTTAGCTCTCCAAAATTTAAAAATTAAAAAGGATTTCTTGCTCCAGCAAAAGAGACAGAAATAGAGTATCCAGAGAGGTAAAAGGAAAACCAAGATATTGTAATATCTTGGAAGAGAAGGGAATAAACTATTTCAAGAAACAGTGACTGCTTTGTGGAATGCTACCGAGATGCCAAAGCACAGAAGATCAGCAAAGTGTTCATGGATTTGACAAGACGGTGTACTGATTGTCATAAAAAGAGAAGTTTTGATTCAAAAGTGAAGGAAGCCAGGATGACTGAAGAATGAATGAGATATGAAGAAGTGAAGACCGTGAGAATATATTTTTAAGGCATTTTGCTGTGAAAGGAATCAGAGATGGAATATTATCTACAGGGGGATTTAGAGTTGAGGGAGAAGGTTTTTTTTTTAAAAAGAGTAGACTCTAGAATATGTCAAAGGCTAATGGGAATGACATGGTAAAGAAGGAACCAATAATGTAGGTGAGAAAGAGATAACTTCAGAACAAAAGCCCCAGGGAAAGTGAGTGGAGGCAGGTCCAGAGCACAAGTGAAGGGTTGGCAGATCACATCTTCCATTATAATGTAGCAAGGTTCAGCAGTTTGGTGGTGGGAAGACAAAGGAGTTTCTGTCCAGACAAGGAAGACAAATGTGACAAAATACAGGAGGTTCCATGCAGGGCCAAAACAAATATTATCCCCTGATTACACTGGCTAAGTGTAATCCAATCCCTCAATGAAGAGGAAGTGAACTGGAACTGATAACCATAATATACAATAAATTTTACACAGTTTTCTTTATAGAGAGTAGATTCAGTCATTGCCAACAAATCCTTCTGTCATTGCCAGAAAACTTCAAATAAAGAATTCTGCTAGGTGTTATTAAAAATAGATCCAGGGCTTTTAGGGGCCCCATCTTACCACTGGAGTCACTGTTCTAGTGCCCATTGTGGGGGACCAAGGAAATAGACTTGTTTCAAGGAGCTCTATCTGTGAGGGCTACTTGTTTCATTTGGAATAATAATGAGAAGTAGGAGAAAGAGGAGAACAGCTTAACACGTATTGAAGGCCTACTATGTGCCAGGCACTGTGTTGAGTACTGTACATAATTATCCCATTTAATTCTCACAGCAGAGGTAGGGATATTACCTTCTTTTTACATTTGAGGGAACTAAGGCTTAGAGAAGGTAAGTGACTTGTCCACAAGTACATAGCTAGGATTTGAACTTCATGTTGTCGTTAGTTGCCATTTAGTCAGTTTCAACTCATGGCGACCCCATATACGCTGAGTAGAACTGCTCTATAGGGTTTTCAAGGCTGTGACCTTTTGGAAGGAGATTTCCAGGCCTGTCTCCTGAGGCACCTCTGAGCGGGTTCAAATCGCCAACCTCTTGGCTAGTAGTCGAGCGCTTATCTGTTTGAGCCACTCAGGAACTCCGGGATTTGAACTTAGACCCGTGTGATTCCAGAGGTGGCAGAGTGTGTGTGTGCACATGTGACATCATGATCTGGGTAGCTTAGCAAATGCTGTCAGGTTTGAGGCTTACTAACAGAGTAGGATATTAACAAATTTTAAAATCTTATTTCTTTAGAGTTCAGACCAAAACCAGGAAGGAAATAAGTAAGAAAAAATAAGATACAGATTAAAGTAAGAATAAGCAAAGTAAATAACATAATATTGCAGAACTTAGAATTGGAAACTGAGAAAAAAAATGTTTATTCTATTTTAGTCCAAAGAACAGACTGAGTGCAAACAGGAGGAAAAAAAAATACGTGCATATATACACATATGCATATGTGCATAGATATAGATATATTTACTGGATCTTAGAATGACAGAATTTCTAGCACTAGCAGTAACCTCAGAGTACATCCCAAACAAACTTCTCATTTATAGATGAGGAAAGTGAAGCTCAGTGTAGTAGTTGCCCAAGGTCAAAGAGAGAGTTAAAGAGTGGGATTAACCCCATATTTCCGATTTCTTACCTCTCCAAGGCTTTCCCACTGTATCATGGAGCCTCTGTTAAGCACAGAAACAAAATAAAAATTAAAACATAAATAGTTGAAGGAAAGGAACAAAAGAAAGAACATGGTTAAGGTATGAAGCAAAGAAAAAAAAAACAAGAAAGTAAATGTCCATATACTAAAACATATTCAAGAGAAAAGTATTGAATGTTTTAAGAGAACTGTGGTCAGGTTCAGATGAGTGTGACCAAGAAGAGAGAAAAGAATTGAAGAATATTTTAAAAAATGAGTTCAGAGATTATCAAAGAAGCAAAATTAGGGAAAGAACACCAAATAACACGTGGAAGTCCTTGAAGGGATGGAGAAACAAAAGTTGTGACAGAAGAGTTACAGATATTATGGTGAGTCGGGGGGCTGTAGTGCTGATTCTGGAAGATGTTTGAAAGTGTTCTGCCCAACCTCTGACAGAAGTCTTCAATGATTTATGGAAAAACGTTAAATGACTACAATGTTATTTTATTTTTTTCTGTAATCCTGCTGCATATGTTCTCATAAATAGTTACTGGATGACACATGAAGCACAGGGATATACTATAAATCAGAAGGAAATGATCAGTGAACTTGAATTCACAAAATAGGCTGAATGAGGAAGATAAGGAGAATAGTTTAGAAAGACATGACTTTCTCTTCAGGATCATGCTGAGATATGTGGGAACAATAATATCCAAATGAGCCTAGGGTGCCCACCCTCAGTGGAGGTGGGAAAACATAAAATTACAGGTGGAATGAAGCAAAGTATCTTCATTATGAGGGTAGTCCTATGGTCCTCCTCATATGAAAATGTGCCAAATTTATACTAAGTTAAGATTACAGTTGGAGATCTCCAAATGAAAAAGAGTTAGATGGGCTTTTCTTGTCAGCTGATATTGTCTAGGCAATAAAAGGAAGGTGGGAGAAAGCACATGACAAAGTGTAGCTATAGGGATGGCATTAAAGATGAAAATTAGTAGATATTTTCACTGTACTTTGTAAGCCTTACAATATTTGTAATTCTCTATAATGGAATATATTTTGTAGTTACAATGTGGCATAATGAAACCTTGAACTATTGGTCTGTGGCATGTATAAGCACAGATTTTTTAATTTGAAAAAACTGAAAAATATACCATTAATGACAATATACCATATAACATGCAAAACATTTCTCTCTGTAGTAAAATGTGCTAATTAAAAAAAAGTCATAAAACTAGATTGATAAGCTTGAAGCCAGACATGCTGTATTCAAATATTTAGTTTCTATACCAAGTAAATAAGACAAGAGAAGTAAAAACATGAATGTAGTAAAGTCTGTATCTTTTGTATTTGGGGTCATGATAAAAAAGTTATTAAAATGTTTATTTTATTGCACTTTCTGCCTTTAAATAAAAATTATTTTGTTAGGGAATGAAAGCTTGTAATTTTTCTGTTAAAGTGTAGCATAATTAATATTGTGCCCACGTTCTAAGAATATTTAAATTTTAATCATGCAATTGTATAGAGGCTTATAATTTTAACACTTTAATTTATAGGTAATCATGTTTTATGTTTCCCTAACATTATTATCTTGGTTAAAACATGCACACACACACACACACACACACACAAACACACAAGACATTTGGATTTCAATTAGAGATCTTAGAATATTCCAAGAAGAAAAGAAAAAAAAACCCTTTTAATAACATCATCTGTTGAAATATTCTAGAACACATTTTTATTCTTTGTTTTTTAACTGTACAAGATAAAAGCATTGTGAGGGATACTGTACTTTGATAACCAGCATTCATATCTAAAACCAAAAAAAACCAAACCCATTGCCATCGAGTAGATTCCGACTCATAGCAACTCTATAGGACAGAATAGAACTGCCCCGTATGATTTCCAAGAAGTGGCTGGTGGATTCGAACTGCCGACCTTTTGGTTAGCAGCCTGACTTCTTAACAATTGTGCCAGTAGGGCCCCCATTTGTACCTACTCCCTTTTATATTGTCCACTGCATTGCAGATGCTAGAATCCTAGGAAGTGAATTCCCTAGAATCTCTTGCTTAGTAGGGTTCCAGTTTATACCAATGAGAGACACTTGCATGAAATTTGAAAGATGTAAAGAAATTAGGGGATATTATTTTTCTTCCTGTTTGGTGGGCTTCAGCAAGCATGACTTTTTTTAAAAATTATTTTTATTTAGATAGAGCATATATCCTTTAAAGCACGCTAATATTAACAGCTTTGTGAATATTTACATACATATATGCCTGTGCTGAAAGGTGATCCAACTGAATGCGGAAATTATCAAATAATATCATTAATGTCACATGCAGGTAAAATTTTGCTCAAGATGATTCCAAAGTGGCTGCAGCAGCACACTAACAGGGAACTGCCAGAAATTCAAGCTGGATTCAGAAGAGGCCATGGAACCAGGAATATCATTACTGATGTCAGATGGATCCTGGCTGAAAGCAGAGAATACCAAAAGGATGTTTACCTGTGTTTTATGGACTATGCAAAGACATTTGACTGTGTGGATCATAACAAATTATGGGTAACATTGTGAAGAATGAGAATTCCAGAACACTTAATTGTGCTCATGAGGGACCTGTACATAGATTAAGAGGTAGTCGTTCAAAAAGAACAAGGGAATACTGCGTGGTTTAAAGTCAGGAAAGGGGTGCGTCAGGGTTGTATCCTTTCACCACACTTATTCAATCTGTATGCTGAACAAATAATCTGAGAAGCTGGACTATATGAAAAGGAATATGGCATCAGTATTGGAGGAAGACTCATTAACAACCTGCATTATGCAGATGATACAACCTTGCTTGCTGAAAGTGAAGAGGACTTAAAGCACTTATGGATGAAGATCAAAGACCACAGCCTTCGGTACTGATTATACCTCAACAAAAAGAAAACAAAAATCCTCACAACTGGACTAATAATCAACATCATGATAAACAGAAAAAAGATTGAAGTTGTCAAGGTTTTCGTTTTACCTGGATCTGCAGTCAGCACCCAAGAAGTCAAACAATGCGTTGCATTGGCCAAATCTTCTGCAAAAGACCTGTTTAAAGTGTTAAAAAAGCAAAGATGTCTCTTCAAAGACTAAGGTGCACCTGACCCAAGCCATGATGTTTTCAATTGCCTCATATGCATGCAATAGCTGGATGATGAATAAAGAAGACCAAAGAAGAATTGACGCCTTTGAATTGTGGTGTTGGTGAAGAATATTGAATATACCATGGACTGCTAAAAGAACGAACAAATCTGTCTTGGAAGAAGTACAGCCAGAATGCTCCTTAGAAGCAAGGATGGAGAGACTTCATCTCACATACTTTGGACATGTTATCAGGAGGGATCTGTCCCTGGAGAAGGACATCATGCTTGGTAAAGCAGAGGGTCAGCGAAAAAGAAGACCCTCAACAAGATGGATTAACACAGTGGCTGCAATAAAGGGGTCAAGCATAATGATGATTGTGGGGATGGCACAGGAGAGGGCAGTGTTTTTTTCTTTTGTACGCTGTGAGTTCTGTTGGTCGCTATGAGTCGCAACTGACTCAATGGCACCTAACAACAACATGCCCCTGTAATCAACACCCTAGTAAAGACACAGAACATTTCCAGTACTCCAGAAATTTCCTTCCTGTCATTTGTCAATCAATACCTACTCTCCAGCCTCAGAGGTAACTGCTAATCTGAATTCTAACACCTGATATTAGTTTTACTTGTTTTGGGAATTCATCTAAATTGAATCATACTCGTTTGTATCTGGCTTCTTTCACTCAGTATAATGTCTGCGAGACTCATCTGAGTTGCTGTGAATAGCAGTATTTCATTTTTTAACTCGTGTAGTAATCCATTGGCTCTGGTGGTGCACTGGTTAAGAGTTCAGTTGCTAACCAGAAGGTTAGCAGTTCAAATCCACCAGCCACTCCTTGGAAACCCTATGGCGCAGTTCTGTTCTGTCCTATAGGGTCACTGTTAGTCAGAATCAACTCAGTGGCAATGGGTGAATCCATTGTATAATATTGCCATAATTTACTATCCATTATACTCTTGATGGACATTTGTATTGTTACCAGTTTAGATCTTATGCATAAAGCTGCTCAGTGGCATCTCTAGGGGGGTGCAGACCTCACCGGGTGACACTATCAGAGGGAGGTGACACCAAAATGACTGTCTATAAAATTTTCGTGTGGTGTTTCAGCAGAAATTTGTTATTTTTTATAAAAATATCCCTGTAGGTGGTTATAACAGCAAAAAAAATTTCTTAAGCCCAGCTTCCATGTATCAATATACCTACAAGGCTAAAACTCTATGCTAATTTACTTTTTGAACATTCTAATGCACTACAGTCAGAGAGTTGTCATTATTACCCAGTTACAACGATGCTTTGAATCACGTGGTTTCATCTGAATGGGTAAAAGCAAGCACTGTTATTTTTGTAGCTGTGGTCTTTTTATTGTCACTGATTTTGTCAAATTTTCTGGTGTTTTAGCTAAAATATTGTGGTAATTAGTACTTGTGAACCTATATCAATAATTTTTTTGAGAATGAAGTAGTAATTAAAGGAAAAGAAGGAGTGATATAAAGGAGTTATTATTTACAAGTAACAGTACAACAAACACTACTAAGGATTCTGTATGGTCTGTTATGGGAGGAGGTCTACCGGGGGCACTCCACGAGTTTCCACACTGGATGACAGAAACCCTAGTGACACCACTGAAGCTGAGCATTCATGAACATTCATGTACATATGTCTTTCATATATACATATATATAATTGTTCTTGAAAATATACACAGCAGAATATACACCAATTCAACAATTTCGACAAGTACAGTTCAGTGATATTGATTACATTCTTCAAATTGTGGAAGCATTCTCACCCTCCTTTTACAAATTATTCCTTCCCCATTAACATAAACTCACTGGCCCCTAAGTTTCCTGTATAATCTTTTGAGTTGCTGTTTTTGATTTGATCCTATAGAGATAGATCTTAAAAGTGCACAGTGTTCAAGGCAGACATTGTTTACTAGTTAAGCTAAACTATTGTTTTGTTTTAAGAAGACTTCACATACATATGCCTCTTAATGGACGTATGGGAAAATAAAATTTTGCAGCAGCCTTTAGATGGGCCACTAGGGAGGTCTCCTCTGTGAATCATCCCCTTGATGTTATAGGAAATCATCACCATTGGAGCTGGTTTTCTGCAGTCCCTGACCGATGCAATACATTTCCCTGAACTCTAGTGGTGAATCTGAGAGCTATCAAAAGGCTTCCCTGACTGTTGCTTTTCTCCCTTCCAACACATTTCTAAGCATCGAATCCCCTTTATTCAATCACATTTTTTTGAAATACCTAGAATGATTTCTGTTTTTCTTAGCTGAAATTTCAAGTGTTACATTACTTGTTATCAGAAATGGCTCCAGGAAATAGACGGCCAAAGATAAAAATCTGAAATTGTTCATCTCACCTAGGATTGCCAGATAAAATATAGGATGCCTAGTTAAATTTGAGTTTTAGATAAAAAACAAATAATATTTCAGTATAAGTATGTACTATCAATATTTGTATTTTTATTGGCTAAATCTGTTAATTCTAATGTGACCGAAGGCAGTGATGATTCATGACCAGTAGATACTGCTAGCCCATGAGATGCAGGAGAAATACAGTCACTTAAATTGTATCCTGTGGCTGGCTAGAATGAAACATCTGTGAAGACAAAACTTGGGAGACCAGGTGGCTGCTGTTCCATTGGTTATGTCAAAGTCTCAATTTTTAATGTAATTGGTATAATTTTGGGTAATAGAGAATGTACCTCATGTGATAAGACACTTTATTAAGACTCTTTATGTTCCAACATAAAGTAACTTGGCAAAAGCCTAAATTTCTTCTTACACATAACTAAAATGCCCTGGGATAGATCTGGCTTCAGGCCTTGCCAGATTCAGTGTGCTGCATAGACCTGGTCATTCCCTATCTGCTTTTTTTCCTCCTTTTGTTTTATTCTTAAACATCTTTAATAATGTATAATTGACACGTTCCGAAAAATGCACATATTTAAAGTATACAACTGGACCAGTAAGCAACATCATGATAAACAGAGAAAAGATTGAAGTTGTCAAGGATTTCATTTTACTTGGATCCACAATCAACACCCATGGAAGCAGCAGTCAAGAAATCAAATGACACATTGCATTGAGCTGCAAAAAAACCTTTTTAAAGTGTTGAAAAGCAAAGATGTCTTCTTGAGGATTAAGGTGTGCCTGATCAAATCCATGATATTTTCAATTGCTTCATATGCATGCAAAAGCTGGACAATGAATAAAGAAGACCAAAGAAGAAGTGATGCCTTTGACTTACGGTGTTGTGAAGAATATTGAATTGCCAGAAGAATGAACAATTCTGTCTTAGAAGAAGTGCAGCCTGAATGCTCCTTAGAAGCAAGGATGGCGAGACTTCATCTCATGTACTTTGGACATGTTATCAGGAGGGACCAGTCCCTGGAGAAGGGCATCATGCTTGGTAAAGCAGAGGGTCAGGGAAGAAGAGGAAGACCCTCAATGAGATGGATTGACACAGAGACTGCTACAGTGGGCTCAAATATAGCAATGATTGTGAGGATGGCGCAGGACCAGGCAGTGTTTCCTTCTGTTATAAATAGGGTCACTATAAGTCAGAACGGACTCTAAGGCACCTAACAACAACAGCAGTGAACATATATATCACTCCCAAAGCTTCTTGTGCTCCTTTGGAATCCTGTCTCGCCCTATGCCTTAGGCAACCACTCTTCTGCTTTCTGTCACTACAGATTAGTTTTTATTTTCTAGAGTTTTATGTAAAAGGAATTGTTTAGTACGAACTCAGTTTTGTCTAGATTCTTTTACTCAGCATAACTATTTTGAGATTAATCCATGTTGTTGTGTGTATTAACAGTTAATTCTTTTTTGTTGCTGGATAATATTTAATTGTATAATTATGTCATAGTTTGTTTATCCATTTATCTGTTGATAAGAACTTAGGTTGTTACCAATTTTGCATTATCGCAAAAACTACTTCCATGAATGTTCGTGTATAAAAATTTGTATGGACACATGCTTTCATTTCTCTTAGGTAAATGCTTATTAATGGATGGCTGGATCATATGACAGTTTTATGTTTAACTTCTTAATAAACTGCCAAACTGTTTTCCAAAATGGTTGTACCATTTTACATTTCTGTAAGCTGTGTATGTGAGTACCAATTTCTCCTCCTCACCAATATTTGGTGTAGTCCTTTTTCTTTTATCCATCATAATAGTTGTCAGTCATATCCCATTTATATTTTTATTTCCCAATGATTAATGATGTTGATCATCTTTTCATATGTCTCTTCGCCATTAGTATATCTTCTCTGGTAAACATATGTTCAATTATTTAACCCACTTTAAAAAAAAATGAGTTGTTTCCTTATTATTGAATTTTGATAGTTCTTTGATAGTTTTTGTATCTACATATTGTAGATAAAATCCCTTGATCAGATATATGAGAAATATTTTCTCTTAGTCAGTGGTCTGTCTTTTCATTCTCATAGCTGTCTTTTAAAGAGCAGAGGTTTAAAATATTGATGAAGTCCAACTTATCATTTTTTTTTAATGGATCATACTTTTGGTAATTCATCTAAAAAATATTTGCCTACTCCAAGGCCACAAAATATTCTCCTATGTTTTATTCTATAGTTTTATAACTTAATGGCTATATTTACCTTTATGATACATTTTAAGTTAACATTTATATATAGTGCAAGTTATGAACCAAAGTTCTTTTTTTGTTTGCATATGGACTTCCAACTATTCCAGCACCATTTGTTGAAAAGACTATCCTTTCTCCAATGACTTGCCTTTGAACTTTTGTCCAAAATAAGTTGTCCTATATATGTGGGTCTGTTTATGGACTCTCTATTCTGTTCCATTGATCTATTTCTCTATCTGTACACCAAACCACACTGTCTTGATTATTGTGGCTTTAAATAAGTCTTGAAATCAGAGTGTTGAACCTCCAATTTTGTTTTTCTTAATCAAAGTTGTTTTGGTTATTCTAGGTTCTTTAGATTTCCATGTTAATTTTAGAATCAGGTTGTCAATTTAAAAAAAAAAGGCCTCTGGAATTTTGATTGGGATGAATCTATATGCTAATTGTGGAAAATTACTATTGTAACAAGTATTTAGTCTTCTGACCAATCAACACAGTATGCCACTCTGTTATTTTAGGATTTTGTTTTGTTTTGTTTTCAGTGTAGACTTTGCACATATTTCATTACATTTATCCCTAATCATTTTCATGTTTTGATGCTATTGAAAAAATTGCTATTGAATTGTTTTCTAATTTCAATTTTTGAATGTTCCTTTCTCGTATATAGAAACACATTTCAATATATTTATTTCATATTTTGCAAACTTAACAAACTCACTTTCTAGTTTTGGTTGCTCTATTGGATTTTCTACATGGATAATGTCATCTACAAAGAAAGTTTTTCTTCTTCCTTTCAAATATGGATGCTTTTTCTTGTTTGTTTTTTTTAAATTTACTTAACTGGCTAGTATGTCCAGCGTAACATTGACTAGAAGTAGTGAGAGAACAGAAATACTTGTTTGTGATATTAAAGGAAGGCATTCAGTCTTTCACCAGTATGATAGTATCTGTAGAATTATTTGTAGATGCCCTAAATCAAGGTTGAGGAGGCTCTTTCTATTTCTAGTTATTGAAGGTATTTTTCTTTTTAATTCAGAAATGGGTGTTAGATTTTTTCAAATGCTTTTAATGTGTTAACAGTGATGATCATATGAATTTTCTTTTTTAATTTTATGGTATCATGACATACATTGATTACTTTTCAAATGTTAAATGAGCCTTGTATTTTTGGGTTAAACCCCACTTGCTCAAAATATATTATCCACATGCAGAAAAATGAAACAGGTTAAGTGCTCAGCTGCTAATCAAAAGATCAGTGATTTGAACCCACCAGCCACTCCATGGGAGAAAGACGTAGCAGTCTGCTTCCATAAAGGTTACAGCCTTGAAAACCCTATGGAGCAGTTCTACTCTGCCCTTTGGGGTCACTATGAGTCAGAATTGACTTCACAGCAATGGGTTTGGTTTGGATTTTGGTTTAGGATGGCTAAGATTAAAAAAAAAAAAAAACCCAGAAAATAATGAGTGTTGGCAAGACTGTGGGGAAATTGGAACCCTTATCCATTGCTCGTGGGAAAGCAAAATGGTGCAGCTGTTGTGGAAAACCATGTGGCAATTCCTCAAAAAACTAAAAATAGAACTACCATATGCCCCAGCAATTCCACACTTAAAAGGTATATACCTGAAAGACTTGAAAGCAGAGACTCAAACGGAGATTTGGACACCAAAGTTCATTGCAGCACTATTTACAACAGCCAAAAGGTGGAAACAACCTAAGTGCCCATCAACAGATGAATAGATAAACAAAATGTGGTACATATGTACAATGGAATATTACTCAGCCAGTAGAATAAATGAAATCTTGATACATACAATAGTATAGATAGAACATGAAGACATTACGCTGAGTGAAATAAGCCAATCACAAAAAGGACAAATATTGTATGACCTCACCTATATAAAAAGACAGGCAAATATGTAGAGACCAAAGTTTATTAGTGGTTACCAGGGGCAGGAGGGAGGGCGAAAGGGGGGTTATTGCTTATAAAGTACTGGGTTTCAGTTTACTGTGATGGAAAAATCTCACTGATTACGAGTAAAGTTACACAGTTGGTTAATGTAATTGCTGTCAGTAAGTTGTACACCTGTAAAAAAGCTGAATTGGCAAAAGTTGTGTGATAGATATATTTACAAACAATGACTTAAAAAGAAAGAATAGCTGCTGAGGTTGCTTATGTAGAAACACCTCATGGAATTTATTTCTTTGGTTTGGAGGTTTAGGGTCACGGTTTCACAGGGCATCCCAGTTAATGGGCCTAATAATGTGTTTAGTGCCTCTGTTCTACTTCCTAGCTCATTAAGTAGCAGTTGTTGGGTACTTAAAAGCTTATAAGCAGCCATCCAAGGCACAACAATTGATCTCTATTTTCCTGGAGCAACAGAGGAAAAAGGAGAGTCAGGAATAAGAGGAAGAAGTAGAATGTATGGCTAATTGCCTCCATGAACATTTGCCTCCTTTGTTGTGAGACCAGAAAAAAAGGGTGGTGCTTGGCTACCATTTCTGAAATTATGATCAAAGACTGTATAGCAGAATCTTGATCAAAAGGGGGAAAAAATGAAAAACAGAATTTCAAAATCTCAGATAATCCAGACTTTTTAGAGCCAGGGAAGCTGGATGAACCCCAAATAGCCCTGAGATAATCTGTAAACTTAAATTTAAAATATCTCCTGAAGTCTTCTTAAAGCCAAACAATAGTTTAGCTTAACTAATAAATATCTGCCTTGAGCATTATGATCTTTTAAGATCTATCTATATGGGATCAAATTGACAACAGCAACTCGAAAGATTAAATAGGAAAATCAGGGTGCAATGAGTTAATGTTAATGGGGAGGAACAACTCAGAAAAGGAGGGTGAGAATGGCTGCACAACTTGAAGAATGTAATCAATGTTACTGAATTGTACATGTAGAAATTGTTGAATTGGTGTTATGTTCTGCTGTGTATATTCTCAACAACAAAAAATAAAATAAAATATTCAGAAAATATATTATCCCTTTTCCATATTGTTGTATTTTATTTGCTAAAATTTTGTTATCAATCTTGCATCTATATTCACCAGGGATATTGGTCTGTAGTTTTATTTTCTTGTGATGCTACTTGTTTTGCTTTTAGGTCATTCTAGTCTCTTAGAATGATTTGGGAACAAAATCTTTTTCTTTGGTTTTCTGAGAGAATTCAGCAGCGAAGCCATGTAGGACTGTATTTTCTTGTGGAGAAGTTTTTTAACTACAATACAATTTTTTAAATACATACATTCTTCTTGAGAGAGCTTTGCTAGTTTCTGTCTTTCAAGAAATTAATATATTTCATCTATTGTTGTTAGGTGCCATCAAGTAATTACGACTTATAGTGACCCCGTGTACAACAGAATGAAATACTGCCCAGTCCTGCACCATCATCACAATCGTTGCTAGGTTTGAACCCATTGTTGCAGCCATGGTCAATCCTTCTTGTTGAGGGGCTTTTTTTGCTGACCCTCTACTTTACCATGCATGATGTCTTCCTGCAGGGACTGGTCCCTCCCGATGACATTTCCAAAGTGCGTGAGAGGAAGTCTCACCATCAGTGCTTCTAAGAACATTCTGGCTGTGCTTCTTCCAAGACAGATTTGTTCATTCTTCTGGCAGTCCATGGTATATTCAATATGCTTTGCCAACACTGTAATTCAAAGGCATCAATTCTTTTTCTATCTTCCTTATTCGTTGTCCAGCTTTTGCATGCATATGAGGCAATTGAAAACACCATGGCTTGGGTGAGGTGCACCTTAGTCCTCAAAGTGACATCTTTGCTTTTTAACACTTTAAAGAAGTCTTTTGCAACAGATTTGCCCAGTGTAATGTGTCATTTGATTTTTTTGACTGCTCTTCCATGGGCTTGATTGTGGACCCTAGCAAAATGAAATCCTTGACAACTTTAATCCTTTCTGTCTTTATCATGATGTTGTTTATTGGTTCAGTTGTAAGGATTTTGGTTTTCTTTATGTTGAGGTGTAATCCATACTGAAGGCTGTAGTCTTTGATCTTCATCAGTAAGTGCTTCAAGTCTTCTTCGCTTTCAACAAGCAAGGTTGTGTCATCTGCATATCACAGATTTTTAATGAGTCTTCCTCCAATCCCGATGCAGCATTAGTCTTCAGATAGTCCAGTTTCTCGGATTATTTGCTCAGCATACAGATTGAATAAGTATGGTGAAAGGATACAGCCTTCACACACACATTTCCTGATTTTAAACCATGTAATATCCCCTTGTTCTGTTACAATGATTGCCTGTTGGTCTATGTCCAGGTTCTGCATGAGCACAATTAAGTGTTCCAGAATTCCCATTCTTCACAATGTTATTCATAATTTGTTATAATCCACACAGTTGAATGCCTTTGCATAGTCAATAAAGCACAAGTAAACATCTTTCTGGTATTCTCTGCTTTCAGCCAGAATTCATCTGACATCACAATGATAACCCTCCTTCCATATTCTCTTCTGAATCCAGCTTGAATTTCTGGCAGTTCCCTACCGATGTACTGCTGCAACCATTTTTTAAATATCTTCAACAAAATTTTACTTGCATGTGTTATTAATGATATTGTTCAATAATTTCTGCATTCTGGTGGATCACTTTTCTTTGTAATGGGCACAAATATTGACCTGTTCCAGTGAGTTGGCCAGGTAGCTATTCTCCAAATTTCTTGGCATAGAGTGAGAGCTTCCAGCATTGCATCCTTTTTTTTGAAACATCTAAATTGGTATTTCATCAATTCCTGGAGTCTTGTTTTTCAGCAATGGCTTCCGTGCAGCTGGACTTCTTCCTTCAGCACCATTTGTTCCTGATCATGTTTTACCTCTTATAGTGGTTGAATATTGACTGGAGTGACTGTGTATTCTTTTTATCTTTCCTTGATGCTTCCTGCGTTGTTCAACACTTTGCCCATAGAACCCTTCAATATTGCAACTCAAGTCTTGAATTTTTTATTCACTTCTTCCAGTTTAAGAAATGGTGAGCATGTTCTTCCCTTTTGGTTTCCTACTCCAGTTCTTTGCACATGCCATTATAATACTTTATTTTGTCTTCTCAAGCTGCCCTTTTAAATCTTCTGTTCAGCTCTTTTATTTCATCATTTCTTTCTTTCGTTTTAGCTACTCTACGTTCAAGAGCAAGTTTTGGAGTCTCTTCTGACACCCATTTCAATCTTTTCTGTCTTTCTTGTCTTGTAATGACCTTTTGTTTTCTTTTTTTTTAAATTTTATTGTCCTTTAGATGAAAGTTTACAGCACAAATTAGTTTCTCATTCAAAAATTTATACACAAATTATTTTGTGACATTGGTTGCAATCCTCACAATGTGTCAGCATTCTCCCCTTATCCACTCCAGTTTCGCCAGGTCCATTTGTCCAGTTTTCCTGTCCCTTCCTACCTTCTCATCTTTGCTTTTGGTCTCATGTACTTGACTGAACTAAGAAGCACATTCCTTATGTGTGTTACTGTTTGTTTTGTAGGGCTGTCTAATCTTTGGCTGAAAGGTGAACTTCTGGAGTGGCTTCAGTTCTGAGTTAGTAGGGTGTCCAGTGGCCACAGTCTCAGGAGTTCCTCCAGTCTCTGTCAGACCAGTAAGTCTGGTCTTTCTTTCTGAATTTGAATTTTGTTCTACATTTTTCTTCCGTTCTGCCCAGGACCCTTTATTGTGATCCCTGTCAGAGCAGTTGGTAGTGGAAGCCAGTCACCATGTAGTTCTTCTGGGCTCAGACTGGTAGAGGCTGCAGTTTATGTGGTCCATTAGCCCTTTGGACTAATATTTTCCTTGTGTCTTTGGTTTTCTTCATTCTCCTTTGCTCCAGACAGGATGAGACCAAGAGATATATCTTAAATAGTTGCTCACAAGCTTTTAACATCCCAGGTGCTACTCACCAAAGTAGGATGTAGAACGTTTTCTTTATGAACTATGTTATGCCAATTGACCTAGATGTCCCACAAGACCATGGTCCCCAGCCTTCAGCCCCAGTAACTCAGTCCCTCAAGAAGTTTGAATGTGTCTAGGAAGCTTCTATGCCTTCACCTTGGTTAAGTTGTGCTGGCTTCCCCTATATTGTGTGTTGTCTTTCCCTTTACCAAAGTTAACACTTGTCTACTTTCTAGATAGTGACTTCCCCTTTCCACTACTCCCCTCCCTAGTAACCATCAAAGATTGTTTTTTTCTGTATGTAGACTTTTTCTTGGGTTTTTATAACAGTGGTCTCATACAATATTTGTTCTTTTTTTTAAACTTGGACAATAATCATAAGTGAATTTTATTTTTTTACTTTTATTGTAGTTTAGATGAACGTTTACAAAACAAACTAGCTTCTCATTAAACAGTTAGTACATATATTGTTTTATGACATTGGTTCACAACCCCATGACATGTCAGTACTTTCCCTTCTCAACCTGTGTTCCCTATTGCCAAATTTCCTGTCCCCTCCTGCCTTCTAGTTCTTGCCCATGGGCTGGTATGCCCCTTTCCTTTTGCTTTATTCGTGTATGATGTTCTTGTTATCATCCCACAGCTTGTCTCATCTTCAGTCATTAGTGTTCAATAGATCAAATCTATTCTTGAGATGGTCTCGAAATTCAGGTGAGATATACTCAAGGTTGTACTTTGGCTCTCATGGAGTTGTTTTATTTTTCTTCACCTTCAACTTGAGTTTGCACAGGAGCAATTGATTCTCTATTTTGCAGTTGGCCCCTGGCCTTGTTCTGACTGATGATATTGAACTTCTCCATTCTCTCTTTCTCCAGATATAGTTGATTTGATTCTGGTGTATTCCATGTGATGTGGTCCAGGTGTATAGTCACTATTTATGTTGTTGAAAAAATATTTTCAATGAATACGTCATCGATCTTGCAAAATTCTATCACGTGATCTTCTATATTGTTTCTATCACCAAGGCCATATTTTCCAACTGCTGACTCTTCTTTGTTTCCAACTTTTGTATTCCAATTACCAGTAGTTATCAATACATCTTGAGTGCATGTTTGATCAATTTCAGATTGCAGAAGTTGGTAAAAATCTTCAATTTCTTCATCTTTGGCCTTAGAGGTTGCTGTGTAAATTTGAATAATGGTCATATTAGCTGGTCTTGCTGTAGGAGTATGGGTATTATTCTATCACTGACAGTGTGGTACTTCAGGATAGATCTTGAAATGTTCTTTTTGACAATGAATGCAACGCTATTCCTCTTCAATTTGTCATACCTGGCATAATAGATCATATGATTGTCCAATTCATCTAAGTTGTCCAATTTATTGGCGTAAACTTGTTTATAATTTTCCCTTATCCTTATTTTAACATTCATACAAACTGTAGTGATGTTACATCTCTCATAACTGATATTGGTAATTTGTGTCTCTTTTAAATTGTTAAGTGTGGCTAGAGATAGCAAATTTAGTTTCTCATAGAACCAGTTCTATGTTTTATTGATTTTCTCTATTGTTTTCTGTTTTGTATTTCATTGATTGTTTTTTTTGCTTTAATTTCTACTATATTCTTTTTTCGCTTACTTTTGATTTAATTTGTTCTATTTCTAGTTTTACAAGGTGGATGCTAGATTTATTTGAGACCACCTACTTTGATTTTACCACCAAAATTTTCACATATTTTGAGATATTGTTTCATTTTTATTCACTCAAAATATTTGTATTTTCCTTTTGATTTCTTCTTTGAAGCATTGGTTATTTAGATGTCCTATTTACTTTAAAAATTTGGGAAATTCTCCAAAAATATGTCTATTTCTTTTTAATTTATTTCCAGAGTGGTCAGAAAATATATGTTGCATGGTCTGAATGATTTAAAATTTATTAGGACTTCTTTTAAATCATTCTGTGAGTTGGAATTGACTGGACAGCAATGGACGAATGGGAGGAGATAGTCTATCTTGTTAAATATTTTGTATGCACTTGAAAGAATATGCATCTTGGTGTTATTGGGTGGAGTGTTCAATAAATGTTAATTAGGGGACATTGGTTGATAGTGTTGTTATGTCTTTTACATGCTTACTGATTTCTCCCTACTTGTTCTATCACTTATTGAGAGAGGGGTATTGACATCTGAGTATGACTGTGATATGTCTAGTCCTCCTTGCCGTTCTATCAGTTTTTGTTTAGTGTATTTTAAAATTATGTTAATATGTGCATAAATGTTTAGGATTGTTATGCCCTCTTAATGGGTTGACCTCTTTATCATTATGAAATGACCTTCTTTATCGCAGATAATATTCTCTGCTCTGAAATCCACTTTGTGTGATATCAAGGTAGCCCCTCTGGATTTTTTTTTTTTTTTTAATTAGGGTCAGTATGATATCTTCTTTTTCCATCCTTCCATACTTTTAGCTTATTTGTATCTTTGTATTCAAAGGACAATTTTTTTTTATGTGTAGGCAACATATAGTTCCGTCTTGCTTTTTTATTCAATATGATAATCTCTGCCATTTAATTGAGATGTTTAAACCAATTACATTCAATATGATTATTTGTATGATTATGTTGAAGACTATCCTTTTGTTATTTGTTTTCTATTTATATCATTTTTTCTTTGTTCCCCTTTTCCTCATTTTCTGACTTCTTTTGTATTAACTCAATAGACTTTCCATTTGTCCTTTATTATTTTCATTAAATATTAGTTCTCCAAAGAAAAATGATATAGCAGCTCATCAAGTTAAATTGAATAATTTTTTTCATCCTGAAGAATACATCGATGCAATCTATATGATTTTATTTTATCAATTTTATCTTCATTGGACTATTAACCATGACTCTTTTTTTTCTTTTCAACTTTAGTAGTTGTTTTAGCATTACAGACTATAACATTAATTTATGATCTATCTTCAAATAATGTTATAAGTAAGTTTTGGTATGAGAACCTTAAAAAGCATACTTTCATTTTTATTCTCCAACCCTTATGATATTTTTGTAATAAATTTAACTTTAAATAATTATGTTAAAGTTGTTGCCTGTTGATTCTAACATCCATGTCAGTACTGGGTTGATTTTAATTCATTGACTTTCGTCTCATTATGGGTCTTATTTTCATGTTTCTTTGCATGCCTTGTAATTTTTTATTCCATGTCAGCCATTGTGAATTTTACCTTGTTCAATGCTGGATATATTTGCATTCCTATATAGATTCCTGAGCTATGTTCAGGAATGCAGTTCAGTTACTTAGAAATAGTTTTGAGGTTTTTGGTTTTGTTTTTAAGTTTTATTATGTGAGGTCATATCACTATTTAATCTAGGCTAGTTATTTCACTCTAATGAGCAAGACCCTTTTTAGACCATTTTCAGAGTTGATTCCAACTCGTAGCAACCCTGCAATACAGGACAGAGTAGAACTTCCCTATAGAGTTTCCAAGGCTGTAAATCTTTAAGGAAGCAGACCGCCACATCTTTCTCCCATGGGGCGGCTGGTGGGTTCAAACACCGACCTTTCAGTTAGTAGCCCAACACTTTAACTACTGTGCCATCAGGGCTCCATAGAACTCTACCCAATGCCCCATGAATTACTAGGGTTTCCAGTCTGGCTGGTGGCAGCAGTCACTTGTAATGATCTTGTTTGAGACACCAGTCCTTTTAGTCTTTTTAGGTGATTCTTTCCCCAGACTCAGATAGTTTTCTCACATGAAGTAATGATCAACACTCTGCTGAATACTTGAGAGGAGTCCTCTTCAGAACTTGGGAGTTCTTTTTCTTTACAGTTGTCCTATCTCTAGTTCTCTGCCCTGTGCACTTGCACTCTAGTTGCCTTTGTCTTCATGAAACTCTCAGCTCTATCTCCTAAATTATCAGCTCTTCCTATGTTTCACCTTCTTGATCTGTAGCCTGGAAATTTTCTTAATGCCGGGGTTTGAGGTAATAAGAGGGCTTATCTCATTTGTTTTCTGTCCCTCAAGAATCACTTTCTTTCATTCCTTGCCATCTGCTTTTTGGTTGCTTCAAGTGCCAGGGAAATCTAGTCTCTGTGTTTTCTCCTTGGCTAGAAGTGGAAATCCTGTCAGCTCTATGGCTGCTTTTTAACAAAAGTATTTATTGAACCCATTAAAGGAGGTTTAGGGTGTCTTATCAAATCTGAATATGTAATCCTTATTTTTAAGTAGATTTATGAAATAATTATCTATTATTATGTTAATAATCTGTAGTTTTAAAACATGCTAGGTGATGAGGTAGTATCACAAATAAATATTCTCTTTTTAAGGTAATGTTTTAGCTCCTCAGTAATGGTTACTTGGCTCAATTGCTACTGTAATGAGATAAACAAGGTAAATCAAGACAGTTTGTAAAAATATCTCAAAAAATAAAATCACATTATGTAGACAACTAGGAAGGGAGCTCTGGTGGTGCACTGGTTAAGCACTTGGCTGCTAACTAAAAGGCTGGTGTTCGAACACACCAGCAGCTCAGAGGGAGAAAAAATCTGGTTTTCTGCTCCCATAAAGATTATAGCCTAGAAAAACCAACGGGGCCATTCTACTCTGTCCCGTAGGGTTGCTATGAGTTGGAATTGACTAGGCACACAACAACAACAGACAGCTAAGAGAAACAAAAAAAATTTACTATTTCACCTCATTCTGACTCATTGTTTTGGTAAATTTAGACAGACAGAGTCTTATAATTAAGACCTCTTCTATAACTTTGAAAATAATTTTAGGTAGTTTTAAAATATAAGGAGAGGCAAATCTACAACCTCCAATCAAAATGAAAAAAAATAATAAAATCATATAGATTGCATTGATGTAGTAGTCCTCAAGATGAAAAGGATTATTCAATTTAAACTAATGAGCTTCTGTATCATTTTCTTTGGAACACTAACATTGTAGGAAAGTAATAGAGAACAAATGGAAAGCTAAGCTATATCTGAAGTGAATACACTGATTCTTGCCAAAAAAAAAGTCATTCAAACATCTGTAAGCAATTAGGATGGTTTGTGAACGGAAGCAGGACAGGTGTAAATTAAATTCATTCAGTAGGGTGTCTCCCAGTCAGCAGTTTCTGGTAGACATTCTATTGTTCTGAAGGCCGCCCATATATACTTTTATTTATTTCACAAAATTTTGATTTAAAGAACTCTTAGTCTAATACTTCTGAAAGTTTTAAAATGAATATTATTCATGCCACTTTTGGAGCTGGAAGATGGAAAGAATTCTACATAGACTATTCAATTACTTGTTACTCATGATCAAAAATGAAATATGTATTGAATAACACTCTTTAGTCATATTTTGATGGTGGTCTTACTTTTAAAGAAACTTTAGAAAATGTGAAAAAAATCACTGAAAAATAAATGTGTACTTTGATGATAATATTGATATTATCTTCTCTAGTATACCAACCAACCAACCAACCCCTTGCCGTCAAGTCGATTTTGACTCATAGTGACCCTATAGGACAGAGTAGAACCGCCTCATAGGATTTCCAGGGAGTGGCTGGTGGATTCAAACTTCCGACCTTTTGGTTAGAACCTTAGCTCTTAACCACTGCACCACCAGGGCTCCAGTATACCTTGTTATAAATCACAAAAAAGTACAAAAGAAGGGAAAGTTGTACACTTTCACCCCATTTGCTCTAACCACAGAGACAGTATGAAAACCAATAGTTAGAAAGGAGTAGGTAACTTTATTTAAACTAATTTAAGACAAGATAAATTTTCAAAGTCCTAATTAACAACAACTCTTTGTATATTCCTGGTCTTTAATATCAAATAAACTATTAAGGCCTTCATATTATAGGATTGAAAATAAATTTTGAGAAGATAAAAAACTGAAAAAAAAATTATGCAAACATTTGTTGTAGACCTGAGATTAAAGTCGAGGCTTCTTTAATCTTTTCTGTATTATTTTCTCTATACTGATAATGTTTTATTAGTAATAGGACATTTCACTTATGCTGTTGAACAGTGGACATTTATAATATTGAGCCAGAGAATTAATTTAGCTGAGCTGAATTAGTATGAAAGGGTAAGTAACTGTTGACAATATGACTCAAAATCAAAACAAACAAATGATAAAATAAAATAAAAAGACCTAAAATTTTTTAATTGAATGACTGACATATGTGTCTTATACATATCCCATAATTCTTACAGTAAGTGTGTAATAAACACCACATTGTTTGTGTTTTATTTTGTTTCTTCTCTGCTCATCCATGCATTTTTCCCTTCTTGCAATGGCACCCTGATTATCTTCTGGGAAGACATTTCTACCTGATTCTCAGGCCATGCAGTGTGGTAGTGCCGAGTGCACCCTGGTTATGTGATTGACAAGGATCCAGGCTGGCCCAAGCAGAGCATAGCATCCTCCGAGTGACAGTGATTGTTTCAGATTGTGCACTTGACTAATGCCAAGCCACTCACATTCAGTCAGGACCAACCTGGGGACCTTTACTTGAGTAAACAGGAAAGGAATCTATATCATTTCTTCCAGATCTGTAGCTATGAAGATGTAAGTCTGCAACTTCTGAGAATTCTCTCTCTCTTTTTAAAATCACTATTGAGGAATAACTTGCATAAAATACAATTCACCACTTTAAGTGAGTATTATGCTCATTTTTCGCCATTCTCCCCTTCCCTCATTCCTTGGTAGCCACCAGTCTTCTTTCATCTTGATGGATTTACCTATTCCAGATACTTCATATAAGTGAAATAATACAATATTTGTATCTTTGAGTCTGGCTTATTTCACTTAGCATAATGTTTTCAAGTTTTATCTATGTGGTGGCATGTATCTCAACTTCATTTTTCTTTATAGCTGAATAGTATTCCATTGTGTGCATATACCAAAATTCTTTTATCCATTCATCTATTGATGGGCACTTGGGTTGTTTCCACTTTTAACTATTGCAAATAATGCTGCAATGAACGTTGGTATACATGTTCTGGGTTATATGGTATTTTTATGTTTAAACTTTTTAGAAACCACCAAACTATTTCCCACAGTGGCTGAGCTACTTTGCATTCCACCAGCACTGTACGAGTGTTCCGATTTCTCCACATTGTCGCTAGCACTTGTTGTGTTTCATGTTTTCTTGATAATAGCTGTACTAGTGGGTGTGAAGTGATATCTCATTGTGATTTTAATCTTCATTTTCCTGATGATTGATGATGTTCAGCATTTTTTCATGTGCTTGTTGGTCATTTGTATATCTTCTTTGGAGAAATGTCTATTCATGTCTTTTGCTCATTTCTTAACTGGGTTGTTAATCTATGTTGTTGAGGGTTAAATGTTCTTTATAAATTCTGGATATTAAATGCTTACCTGATATATGGTTGTCAAATATTTCTTCCCATTCTGTACATTGTCTCTTCACTTTCTTGATAATGTTCATAGATGCACAAAGCTTTTTAATTTTGATCAAGTCTTACTCATCTGTTTTTTTCTCTTGTTGCTCATGCTTTGGTGTCATATCTAAAAATCCATTGCCTAAAAGAAGACCCTGAAGCTTTACCCCTATGTTTTCTTCTAAAAGTTTTATTGTTTTCGTTCTTACATTTAAGTCATTGATCTATTTTGAGTTAAGTTTTGTATGTGGTAGGAGATATGGGTCTAGCTTGATTCTTTTGCATATGGAAATCCAGTCTTCCCAGTACCACTTTTTGATAAAATTATTCTTTCCCCATTGAATAGATTGACATCCTTATAAAAATCAGTTGGTCATAAAGTCCTTTGTCTTTATGGCATAGTAGTATTTCATTGTATGTATTGAACCTTGCTTGACAACATTATGCTGAGTGAAATAGATCAGTCATAAAAAAACAAATATTATATGATCCCACTTGTGATGGTTAATGTTATATGTCACCTTGGCTAGGTGATGATCTTCAGTGGTTTGGCAGACACCATGTAATCACCTTCCATGTTGTGATCTGATATAAGTAGCCAGTCAGTTGAAAGAGTTTCTTTGGGGGTGTGGCTGGCCTCCAGTATATAACAGGATGTTCTGGCAAAGCTCCCTCTCTTTCTTGACCCTGAACTCTTCCTGTCTCTTAATCTCCAGTTCTTGGTACGTAAGCCTGCAGAAGTCTCTGGCCTGCTGCTTGACCTACAGATTTTGGATTGGTAAGCCCCTGCAACCACATGAGCTGGCAGAGGTCTTCAGCCTCTCTCGCCTGACCCATGGATTTGGGACTTGCCAGCCCCTACAATTGGGTAAGCCATTTCCTCACAATTGCATGATCTCCTTGAAGTAAATTTCTCTCTATATGTACATCTATATATGCTTCACTGGTTTTGCTCCTCTAGAGAACCTAGACTAAGACAGTCATGGTGTATGTGATGGTTAAGGTTGTGTGTCAACTTGGCTGGGCAATGAGTCTCAGTGGTTTGGCAGTCATATGATGTTGTGATCACTTCCATGATGAAATCTGATATAATGTGATCACCTCCATGATAAGATCTGCTGTGAGTACCCTATCAGTTGAAAGGGAGTTTCCTTGAGCATGTGGCCTGCATCATATATAAGTGGACATTCTAGCAAGGGCTTGTGGGCTTTTGCTCACTCTGGATCCTGCAGCTGGCTCCTGTTCATCTGACCTCCAGTTCCTGGGACTTGAGCTAGCAGCTTACCTGTGGTCTTGCCTGCCGATCTTGGGATTTGTTGATCTTTGCAGCCTGGGGCAAGAACCCTGTTCTCTGACCTGCTGATCTTGAGTTCACCAGCCTGTGGCTATATGAATCGGGAGAAACCTCTATCCTGACCAACAGACTCGGGAAGTTCCAACTTCTACAACCGAGTGAACCATTTCCTTGATATAAATCTCTCTGTATATATTCTTTCTGTATAGATATTTATACATTTTACTGGTTTTGCTTCCCTAGAGAACCCAGCCTAAGACAGTGTATAATCCTTCTAAAATGTTGTTGGATTTGGTTTGCTAGAATTTTTGCTGAGAATTTTGCATCTATATTCATAATCAATATTTGTATATAGTTTTCTTTCAGTGTAATTATCTGGCTCTAGTATCAAAGTTTGAGAAGAATTGGTGCCAATTCTTTTTTAAGTTTTGGTAGAATTCTTCAGTGACGCCATCTGGTCCTGGACTTTTCTTTGTTGGAAGGTTTTTGAGTACGGTGTCAATCTCTTCCCTGTTATAGGTCTTCTAAGATTTTCTATTTCTTTTTGAGTCAGTTTATGTAGTTTGTATAAGTATAAGAGTTTATGCATTTCATCTAGGTTGTCTAATTTGTTGGTATACAATTGTTCATAATATTCTCTTCTAATCTGTTTAATTTTTGCAAAGTTTGTAGTAACGTTGCCACTTTCATTTCTAATTTTAGTTATTAACGTCTTTTCCCTGTTTTTTCTTTCTCATTGTAGCTAGGGGTTAGCCAATTTTGTTGATCTTTCAAAAAAAAACAACTTTTGCTTTTGTTAATTCTCTATATTGCTCTTCTATTTTCTATTTCATTTTTCTCTGCTCTTGTTTTTTTCCTTCTGGTGGGTTTGGGCTTAATTTTCTCTTTCTTGTTTCTCAGCGTGTAAAGTTAGGCTATTGATTTGGGTTCTTTTTTTCTCTTTTAATGTAGGCATTTATAGGTATAAATTTCCCTCTGAGTACTACCTTTGCAGCATCATATAAGTTTTGATATGTTGTGCTTTAACTTTCATTCATCTCTACGTATTTTCTAATTTCCCTTTTGATTTCTTCTTTGACCCATTTGTTATTTAATGGTATGTTGTTAAATTTAATTTTTTTTTTTTAATTTCCAGTTTTTCTTCTATTTATTGATTTTTATTTTCCTTTCACTATGTTGGAGAAAATACTTGGTATGATTTCAATCTACTTAAATTTACCGAGGCTTGTTTTGTGACCTAACATATGGTCTATACTGGAGAATCTATGGACATTGGAGAAGAATGTATAGCCTGCTGTAGTTGGGTGAAATATGCTATACATGTCTGTTAGGTCTAATTAGTTTATACCATCATTTACACTCTGTATTTTCTCGTTAATCTTCTGTCTGGTTAGTCTATCCATTATTGAAAGTGGTATGTTGAAGTCTCCAGCTAATTCTTGTAGAACGGTCTATTTCTCCCTTCAGTTCTGTTAGTGTTTGCTTCAAGTAAAGTGGGGCTCTGAGATTACCTTCATATATATTTATAATTGTTATCTCTTCTAATACATTGATTGATTTATCATTATATAATGTACTTCTTTGTCTATGAAGTTTTTGACTTAAAAGCTATTTTGCCTGATATTTATATAGCCACTCCAGCTCTCTTTTGGTTTCTGTTTGTGTGGAATATTTTTTTCAACCTTTCACTTTCAACATATTTTTTTATTTTTTTTTTATTTATATGTATTTTTTTATTTCAAATAGCTCTCTTGTGTTGTTGTTGTTGTTGGGTGCTGTTGAGTCAATTCTGACTCATCATGACCCCATGTGACAAAGTACAACTGCTCCATAGAGTTTCCAAGGCTAGTATTCTTTGCAGAATCAGACAGCTACATCTTTCTTTTATGGAGAAGCTGGTGGGTTCAAATTGCCAATCTTTTCATTAGCAGCTGAGCACTTAACCACTGTGCCACAAGGACTCTTTATGGAGCAGAATAGGGTCCAGATATAGACTCACACATGTATGGACAACTTATTTTTGTCAAAGATGCAGTGGAGAAAGGGTAGTCATTTTGACAAATGGTTCTGGAAAGTCGTATGTCTATTTGCAAAAAAAAAAAAGAAGAGAACTTGAATTTATTCCTCGCACTATATACATAAATTAATTCAATACTGATCATATACCTAAGTGTAAAACATAAAAGTATAAAATTTTTAGAAAAAAATAGAGTAGGGAATCCTTATGACCTTGACCTAGAGTTTGGCATAAATTTTTTAAAACAGGACACAGAAAACATGAACTATAAAAGAAAAAGCCAATAAGTTGGATTTTATCAAAATTAAAAAAATTTTTCTCTTTAAAAGACACTGTTAAAAACATTAAAAGGCAAGCCTTTTCAAAACACATGTTTGGCAAAGGACTTGTGCATTTGCAAATCTTATAACTCAGTAATAAGACCACTCACCCAATCCAAAAAAAAAAAAAATTGAACAGAGCAAAAAAAGATTTGAGCAGAAACATCAACAAAGAAAATTTATGCATGGCAAATAAGCACATAAAATATATACAACATCATTAATCATCTGTTGTTGTTGTTGTTGTTAGGTGCCATCAAGTGGGTTCTGATGCAAAGCGATCCTGTAGGACAGAGCAGAACTACCCCATAGGGTTTCCAAGGACAGCTGGTGGATTTGAACTGCCGACCTTTTTGGTTAGCAGCTGAGCTCTTAACCACTACACCACCAGGGCTCCACTTCATTAATCATTAAGGAAATGCAAATTAAAACCACAATGAGATACTGTCCTAGTTATCTAGTGCTGCTATAACAGAAATACCACAAATGGATGGCTTTAACAAAAAGACATTTATTCTCTCACAATCTAGGAGGCTAGAAGTCTGAGTTCAGAGTGCCAGCTCCAGGGGAAGCCTTTCTCTCTCTATGGACTCTGGGGAAAGATCCTTGTCATCAATCTTCCCCTGGTCTAGGAGCTTCTCAGTGCGAGGACCAGGGGTCCAAAGGAAGTGTGCTCCTGGCTCTTCTTGCTTGGTGGTAATGAGGTCCTTCTGTCTCTCTGCTCACTTCTCTCTTTTATATTTCAAAAGAGATTGACTCAAGATATAACCTAATCTTGTAGATTGAATCCTTCCTCATTATTATAACTGTTTCTAATCTTGCCTCATTAACATCATAGATGTAGGATTTGCAATACAAAGGAAATCACATCAGATGACAAAATAGTAGACAATCACACAATACTGAGAATCGTGGCCTAGCCAAGTTAACACATATTTTTGGGAGACACAATTCAATCCGTAACAGATACATACCCACTGTTTTTATCGTTAGGTGCCATAGAGTCAGTTCCAACTCACAGCAACCATATGTACAAAACACTTCCCAGTCCTGTGCCGTCCTCACAATTACTTATAATTGGGCCCATTGTTGCAGCCACTGTCAGTACATCTTGTTGAGGGTCTTCCTCTTTTCACTGACCCTCTACTTTACTAAGCATGATGTCCTTCTCTGGAGGCTGGTCCCTCCTGGTAACACGTCCAAAGTAAGTGAGATGAAGTCTCGCCATCCTTCGAAGGAGTGTTCTGGCTGTATTTCTTCCAAGACAGATTCTAGCAGTCCATTGTGTGTTCAGTGTTATTCACCAACAGCATAATTCAAAGTCATCAATTCTTCCTCGGTCTTCCTTATTCATTGCCTAGGTTTTGCACATGTATGGGGTGCTTGAAAGTACCATGGCTTGGATCAGGCTCACCTTAGTCTTCAAAGTGACATCTTTGCTTTTTAACACTTTAAAGAGGTCTTTTGCAGCAGATCTGCCCATGCAATATGTCATTTGATTTTTTGACTGCTGCTTTCATGGGCATTGATTGTGGATCCAGGTAAAATGAAATCCTGACAACTTCAATATTTTCTTTGTTTGTTGTGATGTTGCTTATTGGTCCAGTTGTGAGGATCCTCACAACATACCCACTAGAATGGATAAAATAAAAAAGACTGACAATAAAAATGTTGGAAAGGATATGGAGATACGGTAACCCTCACACACTGCTGGTGGGATGTAAAATGGTACAACCACTTAGGAAAGCAGTTTGACTGTTTCTTAAATGATTAAACATACACCTACCATATGATCTAGCCATACTACTCCTAGGTATTTATCCAAGAGACATTAAAGCATATGTCTGTTAATTTTTACATCTGTATTATTTGTTTATATATTTATCCTCGCAGGAAACAGGACGTTTCTGGATTAGAGAACAGATCACTTATTTACTCACCAAGCATCTTGGCACCAATTTTCCACGTCTCAATTCCCTGTGGGGTGACACAATGAGGGCCTGATGTTCCTGTGTGTGGAGATGCTTTGCACCATAAGACAGGGCCTCCAAATTATGAGGGCAGCTGGAAAATCTACTCCTTCTCCCTTCCAGGGAGAGAGAAAGGGTACAGACGAGAGAGAGAGAGAGAGAGAGAGAGAGAGAGAGAGAGAGACAGAGAGACAGAGAGAGAGACAGAGAGAGAGACAGAGAGAGAGACAGAGAGAGAGACAGAGAGTGAGAAAGCCAATGAGCTGTGAGCTTTGCTCTGGAATGTAAACAAATATTCTCTGGGTTGAGGAGGGAAAGTCTCTAGCTTTATTCCCTTTGGAATGGAAATAAATGGCTGTGGGGAGATGTAAGACTATATTTCTCTTGAGGTCTCTATCTTTAGGATTGCTATTTAGTCATCTTTAAACCCAGGTGCCAGTGCTCTTTATTCTGAAAGCCCTGACTGTGCAGAAAAGTGAAAATATTCACAGAGCATCGTATCCCAACAATGTCTGTACAACACTTCTACAGGAATGCTCATAGCACTTTTATTTGCAATAGCCCCAAACTGGAAACAGCCCAAACGCTCATCAGAAGGTCAATGGATTAACAATTGTGATATATCCACACAGTTGAATACCACTCAGCAATAAAAACATAAATTATTGAAATACACAACCACATGGATGAATCTCAGAAAAAAACCAAATTGTGTTGAATGAAAAAAGCCAGAAAAAAAGAGCACACATGGATGATTTCATTTAAACAAAATTCTAGAAGATGCATATTAAATTACAGTGACAGAAAGCATTTCAGTGATTGCATGGAGACAGTGGGTGGGCAGAGAGATTGGGGTGGTTGGGAGGGAAGGATTATAAAAACATACAAGGCAAGTTTTGTGTGAAACAGATATATTCATTATCTTGATTATGGTAATTATTTCATTGATTTATACATATGTCAAAACCTATCAAACTGTACATTTTAAATATGTGCAGTTTATTTTATGTAAGTTTTACCATGATAAATCTGGTTTTTAAAAGTCATAAAAATCAGCCACTCTAGACTTTAAAAAAAAAATTATTTCTTTGAATTTCTGGTTTAGAGTTACATGGGGAGACAAAAGGACAAGAATAGCTTCTTCTACTATTGCAGACATTAAAGGCCACAGTACTCAAGTTCCTCTGCCTTGCAACCTGGGGTCTGTAGCCAGACTATAGTGGTCTCAGCCTGGGGACCAGTGGATTCCTATGGTTAGACAACTTCGTGATACTGACTGAGCTGTAATTTTTGCTCATACTCTACTAGCTTCATATAGTGAAAAGAAAGTAGAAAGCAGAAAATTCAAGGTCACTTAAAATCCCGTGATTTATTGTCGATCTTGTATAAGTCATTTAACTTTTCCTATTGTAAAGGTTTTTATTGTTTATTCTAATATTTAAGTAAAAATAAAACACTATGCATGTATACAACAGTTATGGCAAATTTGCAGCCCATGATTCCTGCAGAGTCTTAGCATTTAATGCTCAGAACAATGTCATGTGTTATCATTACCTACATTTGTACATTCAACTGGGGATATCCAGCTCTGGGACACTATTAGGTGGTGGGGGTGTAACAGCTTCCCAGATAGTCTTATTAGCAGGGATCTGTCTGTCTCTCTTCTCGAGTTTTCCGTCTTTAATATGTCCAATGGTTTTCTGGGTTCTTGGTATGTAAAAGGCAAGTTCTGTTTGCCCTTAGCTGTCGCAACCCCTCACACGGGGCACCATCTGTCGCAGCGGCGACGGTAATCAGGACAGCGAAGACAGTAACCAACTGCACAACTCTTACAGAGAAGTGGGGCCAGGAGGGTCACTCTGAGGAGTCGACCCCCACTTCAGTCCCAGGAGTTTATTTTATAGTCAATACAGCAAGCAATAAAGCAATTAACAAAACAATGGGCTTTGGGTGTGGGCAAGGGAGAAGGAATTCAGGTAAACAAGCCAATTAGTAAAGGGACAATAGGTTTGGGAAAACAAATCATGACAAGTCTCAACATGTTGGAGACAAGTCTCAACATGTTGTGCAGCATAGAGGCCTGTGGGGGCTGCAGTTGTCAATAGTGCAGCCATGTTTAAATGGCATATATCCCCACACTTAGCTGGTTTGAAGTTGGAAATCTTCACAATTACTACGAGAAACAGATATCTCCTGAACAAGTCACCAAGCTTCTGATGCTACCACCAAAACTGGAGAAATCCGAACCCAGGACGGTCTGAAAAGGTCCTCTGTATCACTTACTGCTGGGGCTGGCCCTTGAGTGTGGTGCTGCTGGCCATAGACAAGGACCACCCCCATCTGCCTCTGAGGCTGTGAATTCCTCAGTGGATATCAGGATCCTGAGAACAACTGTTGAACCTAAAGGCAATGCTAACTTTGAATTTTAGGAGTTGAATTACAATAGTTTCTCTCCCAGAACTGCTTGGCTTCTTGTGAAAATTTGTATGTCCTCTCCCTATTAGTCTTCAAACTCTGTATACTGCAGAAAAAAATTAAAACTTCACTTCATTAGACTCCTCCACTTTAATGTATGAGGAAAATAAGGCTGAAAGAGGTCAAGTAATTTGCCCATTGAGATCATCATCATCATTACTCTGATGTTACAGAAACTAGAAAGACCACAGAAGTCATGCTCATGAAACTACTGTGTTAACCATCTTCCATTTGGTGGGTAAAAACATAAGCTTCAGAGTAAGGCAGTTTGAATTTATTCCCCAGATACCCTACCTGTCCTAGTGTGTTTCTTCACCTCCCTGCTTCAGTTTCTTCTTTTGCAAAATGAGGATACTAATAGTACCTGCCTCATAGATAATTATGAGGATTATATGATTTATTTAAGTTAAGTCTTTACAACATAGCCTAACATTTAGAAAGCACTCAAGAAATGTTAACTTTTATTATGTTGATAGCAATCTTGGTTGTAGTTTAGATCATGTAGTAAAACAGAGAATGCTAGTAGTATGCCTAATCAGATTTTATCTCAGAGTGTTTTTTGTGTGAATTATAATATTTTTATTTAAAAAGAGTATCCCATGTTTGATAAAATATCAGACATGAAGGATCATACATCTAGAATCAAACCCAGAAAATTAAAAACAAAAAAAATTATGGACTTCCCAGAGGCCTGAATACTCTGGTCTTCTATTTACATCTCCAACTAGTGGTGACTATTTAGAATTTACTCTTATCCTCTGTATCAATCAAGAACCCAGAAGGAAACTGCTGTTACACTTAAAAAGTTTTAATTGAATAGATTCTACTGAAAGAGTTTTCAGTAGAGGTGTGGGAAGAATTAAAAAAACCACAAGGGATGGTGAAGCACCAGTGAAGGAACTGTGGGAAGCTATTACCATTGCTAGACTTAAAGAGTTAAGAGGAAAAGAATGAATGGTGTTACTGGAGCCTCATGAGAGCTGGAGTCTTGGAAGAGCTGCTGCCTGGCTGGTACTGTGGTCATAAGTAAAAGAATGAAGCCAGAACTGCAGCCAGGCAGGGTCAGAGTTGTGGGAAATACTCTGACTACATTCTTCTTCTGACCTCACCTCTCCTGCTGGTTCTTCCCATTGGCTAAGCCTAACTGAAGCAAGGGAGCAAGGGAGCCCTGGTAATGGAGTCCTCAGAGGTTAGGGGCCACAGCAAATAAAGGTAGAGAATAGATAAGGGCATAGCTTGGGTGGGGGGTGGGGGTTGTGCAGAGAATAACCAGCTCATTTTCCCTACTTGTACTTAGAATTGTAGGTACTTCTACAAACTCCCTAGTAGAAAAGAATTTGCTTTATAACTTTGTCCCTTAAACTGATGTTGGTCTGGAGCTCTTGTTTGGAAAGAACTTCTCCATGTGTGAAGGTTTGAATCTAGTGTGATCACTTTGAACTGTGTTCTTCTGTATGCTATTCACTGATGTCTATTTTTCCTCTGTAATATGGAGAAATGCCTGACAGATACTAAGTGGTTCAATGAACGCTAGCTCCCTTTTTTTGTTTTATCTGAGATTCTTAGCTCTGACACATAATTGCCAAATGAATGAATGAATGAATAAATTTTTTTTTCTTTTTGTACTTGTGTTTCCTACTTTGTTCATTTTCAAGGACTTTGCCAAACTCTGCTAGTGTTATCTCGCTATATTTTCAAGTAAATTTACTGTAGGAGAATCGAAGTTAGAATGAATATCAATTCTGCGCCATTATGTAGGACATATATCAGGGCCTTGTTGTTGATTTTTATTTTCCAATTTATGTTGAATTATCTTATAGTGATAATATGATAATGATAATAAAAAAAAAAAAAGTTAAAGAAGACAGATCCTTGTGGTGAATGATCAATGTATTTAAACCAAGTCTAGATACTCCCACCTCTTTAAGGATTCTATTTTGCTCTGGAACTTTCTGCCACACTGATGCAATTCTATTGGCTGTGTACCTAAAAGGCAAGCTTGCAATTTCTCTTTATGACATATGTACTTAATCTCCATTGTCCTTCTTTTCTCTACCAAATAGAATTTCTTTTCAACTTTATCTCAGTGACTAACCTTCTTATAACTATTTGACATTTATTTCCCTGAATGTTGCAGTTAGTTTTTGTGTACACTTTAGAACACGGCGCATGAAAAATTAAAATATGTAGACTATAGATAGTCAAGATTTAAAATACCTGTTTTCTGTGGCCATGTCACAATCCAGTTGGATAATTTTCTAGTAAACACCTGAGCCTGGTTTGGGGCATGGGGTTTGTCTCCTTAGTTATTTCATTACTTTTGGGGAAGAGTAAAACTCCATGAAATCCCTGGGGTTGGGAGAATCAGAGCTATTAACACTTGTTTTAGAGGTCTCTTGCTTTAGAATGAGAGAGTTCACATATGAAGGGCATCAGAACTTGTAACAAGGTAATTATATTGACGTTTTATGAGTAAACCAGTGTTATTATTCTCATGGTAAATTATTTTGGTTGTTTCACTTCTTTTTCTTACATTTAACAAGTATTTTCTGTAATCTTGGCTCATATGGCCGTGATTTAAGCAATTTACATTATAAAAAGATATCACAGTTATTGAACATGTAGATAAGATCACGTGGTATATTCAAATGCTAAAAAATTCCATTTCAGTTTGGCAAACTTACTGTTAACTATTTGCCAGTTTATACCCATATGTTTAAGTCCTTTCTCTTTTCCAATGTTAAAAAAATAAGTCTTCAGCTGCCATTGTGCAAAAATCCTGCGAAATGCATCTCAAGATATTTTTTTATTCATGCAGGGCATTGATTTTGAGGAATTTTAGTTATAGTGATCAATAAAGAAATATATCTTTACATTACACTGAGTAATTTTAAAGCAATGGCCTTGTATCTGCTTTTAGTTTTTAATTATTCAAGTATTTTAGTACAATTTAGAGACTTCACATTTTTCATGTATGTAAAATTGAATTCTTTCCTCATTTTCTAAAAGTTTCTTCTAATTATATATTTGGCAAGTATACGGTTTTTCATATCAAAGTTGATGAGACTGTTAAATTGCCTATTTCTACCTCACATGGAAACTTTTATTAGTCTATTGCACAGAGCATAAGTTTTGATCTGTTGGTTTCTAGTTTTGTTAAATTCTAATGTAATTATCATTTATAACTACTAAAAATAATAATGTTTGAAAGGATCATTGAGACATTCTATAATATTGCATTTGAATAATGTCAATGTAAAATTTGTTTCTACCACTGAAATACTATGAAGAGACATATTTTTTTCCATGAAGTAAATTTATATACACATATTTATTTTATAGTCACACAAATATGTGTTTCACTTATTTAAAAATAAAATTCTCTGTTCAGAAAATCTTCATAGTAAATCATTTATTTAACGATCTAAAACCCATTGTATGTGATCTTAATACCAGTTTGTTATCATGTGATCCTGCACTAGGTCTTCCGTGCTGGTGCTGAAACTTAGACAAGTTATTCACTTTGTTGTTGTTGTTGTTGTTGTTGTTAGGTGCCATCAAATCAGTTCCAACTCATAGCAATCCTATATACAATGGAGCAAAACACTGCTGAGTCCTGAGCCGTCCTTACAATCATTGTTATGCTTGAACCCAATGTTGCAGCCACTGTGTCAGTCAATCTCATTGAGGGTCTTCCTCTTTTTCACTGACCTTCAACTTTATCAAGTATGATGTCCTTCACCAGGGACTACTCCCTCCTGATAACATGTCCAAAGAATGTGAGGGGAAGTCTCGACATCCTTGGTTCTGATGAGTATTCTGGCTGTACTTCTTCCGAGATACATTTGTTCATTCTTCTGGCAGTCCAGAGTATATTCAATATTCTTCTCCAATACCACAATCCAAAAGCATCCATTCTTCTTTGGTCTTCCTTATTCGTTGCCCAGCTTTCACATGCATACAAGGCTACTGAAAACACCATGGCTTGAGTCAGGCTCACCTTAGTCCTTAAAGTGACATCTTCGCTTTTTAGAGTTCTTAAGGAGTTCTTTTGCAGCAGATTTGCCCAGTGCAAGATGTCATTTGATTCCTTGACTGCTGCTTCCATGGGTGTTGACTGCAGATCCAAGTAAAATGAAATCCTTGACAACTTCAATCTTTTCTCCATTTGTCATGATGTTGCTTATTGGTCCAGTTGTGAGAATTTTTTTTTTTTTTTATGTTGAGGTATAATCCATACTGAAGGCTATGGTCTTTGATCTTCATCAGTAAATGCTTCAAGTCCTCTTCACTTTCAGCAAGCAAGGTTGTGCATCTGCATATCTAAGGTTGTTAGTGAGTCGTCTTCCAATCCTGTTGCCATGTTCTTCTTCATATAGTCCAGCTTCTCGGATTATTTGCTCAGCATACAGATTGAAAGGATACAACCTTGATACACAATTTTCTTACGTTTAAACCACACAGTATCCCCCTTATTCTGCTTGAATGACTGCCTCTTGGTCTAAGTACAGGTTCTTCACGAGCACAATTAAGTGTTCTGGAATTCCCATTCTTTGCAATGTTATCCATAATTTGTTATGATCCACACAGCTGAATGCCTTTGAATAGTCAATAAAACACAGGTAAACATATTTCTGATATTCTCTGCTTTCAGCCAAATTCCACCTGACATCAGCTAGGATATCCCTTGTTCCACATCCTCTTCTGAATTCAGCTTGAATTTCTGGCAATTCTCTGTTGATGTACTTCTGCTTTTGAATGATTTTGAATGATCTTCAGCAAAATTTTACTTGCCTGTGATATTGATGATATTGTTTTATAATTTCTGCTTTCTGTTGTGTTACTTGTCTTTGCAATGGGTACAAATATGAATCTCTTCCAGTTGGTTGGCCAGGTAACAGTCTTCCAAATTTCTTGGCATAGACGAGTAAGCGGTTCCAGTGCTGCATCCATTTGCTGAAACATCTCAACTGGTATTCAGTCAATTCCTAGAGCCTTGTTTTTCACCAGTTCCTTCAGTGGAGCTTGGATCTCTTCCTTCAGTACCATTGGTTCTTGATCATATGCTACCTCTTGAAATAGTTGAATGTCAATCAATTCTTTTTGATACAGTGACTCTGTGTATTCCTTCCATCTTCTTTTGCTGTTTCCTGCGTCATTTAATAATTTTTCCACAGAATCCTTCAACATTACAACTCGAGGCTTGAATTTCTTCTTCAGTCCTTTTAGCTTGAGAAATGCTGAACGTGTTCTTCGCTTTTGATTTTCTGCCTCTATGTCTTTGCACATTTCATTATAATACTTACTTTGTCTTCTTGAGTGGCCTTTTGAAATCTTCTGTTCAACTCTTTTATTTCATCATTTCTTCCATTCTCTTTAGCTACTCTACACTCAAGAGTTTCCTCTGACATCCATGTTGGTCTTTTCTTTCTTTCTTGTCTTTCGTCATATATGTTGCCCTTGGTGACGTTGCACAACTTGTCTGGTCATTGGTCTTTAGTGCTCAATGCATCAAATCTATTCTTGAGATGTTCTCTAAATTCAGGTGGGATATATCCAAGGCCATACTTTGGCTCTCATGAACTTGTTCTAATTTTCTTCAACTTCAACTTGAACTTGCATATGAGCAATTGATGGTCTGTTCCACACTCAGCCCCTGGCCTTGTTCTGACTGACAATATTCAGATTTTCCATGGTCTCTTTCCACAGATGTAGTCAGTGTGATTCCTGTGCTTTCCATCTGGTGAGGTCCGCGTGTATAGTTGCCATTTCTGTTGTTGAAAAAAAGTATTTGCAATGAAGAAGTCATTGGTCTTGCAAAATTCTATCACGTGATCTCTGGAATCATTTCTATCACCAAGGCCATATTTTCCAACTAATGTGCCTTCCTCATTTCCAACTTTTGCATTCCAATCACCAGTAATTATCAATGCATCTTGATTGCATGTTCTGTCAATTCCACACTGCACAAGTTGATAAAAATCCTCAGTTTCTTTATCTTTGGCCTTAGTGGTTGGTGTGTAAATTTGAGTAATACTTGTATTAACTGGTCTTCCTTGTAGGCGTATGGATATTTTCCTATCACTGACAGAATTGCACTTCAGGATAGATCTTGAAATGTTCTTTTACATAATGAACGTGACACGATTTTTCTTCAATTTGTCATTCCTGGCATAGGAGACCATATGATTGTCTGATTCAGAATGGTCAATACCAGTCCATTTCAGCTCACTAATCCTAAGATATCGATGTTTATGTGTTCCATTTCATTTTTGACAACTTCCAATTTTCCTAGATTCATACTTCGTGCATTGCACATTACTATTATTAATGGATGTTTGCAGCTGTTTCTTCTGATTTTGAGTCATGCCAAATCAGCAAATGAAGGTCCAGAAAGCTTGACTCCATCCACAACATTAAGGTTGACTCTACTTTGAGGAGGCAGCTCTTCCCCAGTCGTCTTTTGAGTGCCTTCCAACCTGAGGCACTCATCTGGCCGTATATCAGACAATATTCCACTGCTATTCATAAGGTTTTCGCTTGCCAATTTTTTTTCAGAAATAGATTCCCAGGTCCTTCTTCCTAGTCTGTCTTAGTCTGGAAGCTCAGCTGAAACCTACGCACCATAGGTGACCCTGCTGGTATTTGAAATACTGGTGACAAAGTTTCCAGTATTACAGCAACACGCAAGCCATCACAGTATGACAAACTGACAGACACGTGGTGGTATTCCACTTTAAGTGTTACCAGTTACCACCTAATAGAATGTGGTAATTAGTTCCATCATCTTCATTAATCTTTTTTCTTCCCTTCCACCAGGATGCATTATCTTGATTCTCCCTGAGGTCTCTGAATATGCTTTTGTTGGCTTCTCTGTTCCCTGCTCCCTGCCTTCTCCAACTCTTCTTTTCCCAACCTTACCAATGCCTTCAGGTATGAATGTTTTTCAGTGCTCACTCCTCGGATTTTTGCTCTTCTCTATACAGGGTCTTCTTTTGCTAACTCATTTATTCTCATAATTTTATCTTTCACCTGAATAGAAATGGACAAAGTAAGTTGGTGTCTTTTTTCTGAGGCTTGATAATAGGTTTAATCATAGTTAGGTTATGTCAGGGTTAAAAAATTCCAAAGTATCATTGTTATGGATTGAATTGTGTCCCCAAAAAATGTGTGTTGTAAATCCTAACCTCTATGCCTGTGGTTATAATCCAGTTTGGGAATGGGTTGTCTTTGTTATGTTAATGATACAGGTAGCGTAAAGTGTGTTTTAAGTCAATCTCTTTTGAGATATAAAAGAGATTAAACAAGCAAGCAGAAGAAGCAGAGATGGGAGAAGAGAGATGCCAAGCCACATGAAGAACACCCAGGAGCAGAAGCTCAAAAGAGACAAGGACCTTCCTCCAGAACAAATGCCCTGAATTTGGACTTCGAGCCTCCTAAACTGTGAGAAAATGAATTTCTGTTTGTCAAAGCCATCTAACTGTGCTATTACTGTTATAACAGCACTGTATAACTAAGACAGAATTTAGTACTGGCACAGTGGAGTGCTGCTCTAACAGATACCTAAAATGTGGAAGTCATTTTGGAATTGGATAATGGATAGAGGCTAGAAGACTTCTAAGGTACCTAATAGTGAATGCCTGGAGCCCTCATGGTGCAGTAGTTAAGAGCTCAGCTGTGAAATACAAGGTCAGCAATTTGAATCCATCAGCCGCTCCTTGGAAGCCCTATGGGGCAGTTCTACTCTGTCCTATAGGGTACCTATGAGTCACAATTGACTCAACGGCAATGAGTTTGGTTTTGGTTTAATAGTAAAAGCCTAGATTGCCTTGAAGAGACTGGTGAGGTCTCAGAAAGAAGTGAGGAGAGCTATAGAGAAAGTCTTTATTGTCTTAGAGAATATATATGATGCCAGCAACAGAATGTTACTAGAAATGTGGACTTAAAATGTGCTTCTAGTGAGTCTTTAAAAGAAAATGATGAACATGTGATTGGACAAAGTTGATACTTTTTATGCAGTGGCAAAGAACGTGTCTGAATTATGGTCAAAAGTTTGCTGGAAGGAAGAACTTGTAAGTGGGATGAAGTTGGATATCTGGCTGATGAGATTTCTAAGCAAGATCTTAAAGGAGGCGTGTGGTTTCTCCATGCCACTTACAGTAAAATATGAGAGGAAAGAGAGCAACTTAAAAATGAATTGTGCAAAACGAAAATAGAACTTAAAGATTTGGAAAATTCTGCTCTACAAACTTAGGACATGTGTCCTAGAATGTTTACCAAGGACATGGCTACACAATCTTTTGTTACAGAGATAAAGCCTGTGACTGATGGCTGTAACCAACTACCATAGCAGAAACCTCATCATCTTAGACTGAAGGGGACAGAGAAAGAAGGAAAGGAAAGAATGCTATCTCTTGAATTTTACAAGCAGGAAACAGGCCAAAGGCGCTACATCTATTGTCCTCCAAGAAAAGAAACGAACCATGCCTGGAGCAGCTCAGAGATCAGTAGAGAAAATAAATTTCTGTTTGTTAAAGCTAACCACTTGTGATATTTCTGTTACAGCAGCACTAGATAACTAAGACAATCATTAAAAGGAAACATATTGTAGTCTCATTCATTCATTTAATAAACGTATTGAATACTTCGTATATGTGATGGAAGGTAAAGATGCAAAATCTGTGAGAAACTTAGCATTTAGAAATAGAGAAAAATAAATCAGTGCGTATAGGACAATGGGATAATGTTTATGATAAGATGATTAATGGGGAATTAAGGGATTACACAGATGGAGCTTTTAAACAATGATGTGCAGGTAAATGCTTAACAGCTGATTCTGTGGGGGAGGGGAGGAAGAAGCACTACTTTGAGCATTGCTGATTTCCATGGTTTGTCTCTTCCCAACTCTACCTTCAGTGGCATCTTACTAATTGCTTTCAGGCTATCCACTGAAGGTAGAGTTGGGAAGAGACACACAAAACTGGCTCTTGAGACCTGTATGAAAGTTCCAGAGTAACACTGCTTTTAAGTCAGGCTAGATATGCTGGAAATAAGGCTGCCTGAAGGAATTGTCACTAGAGTTGAAATCTGAGAGATGAATAAGAGTTATCTAGATAAAAGAGTTGGGTGGGATAGGAAAATGTATTTATGAAAGCAGAAGGAGTATATGGATGTCATACAGAAAATCTGCATGTTTGTCTGAACTAAAAATAATAATGTTTAGCTTTAGCAAAGCATGGACACTGGGGAGCAGTAGTAGGTGAAACCAGAGAGGAGACACTTGTGCTGTAAGAACTGAACCCTGAAAAGAAGCTCTGTGAGAAGCTGAATGAAACATTGGTCCAGGTTCAAAACTTGAAACAGAATGAAACAAACCAAATGCCCATTCTTTCTCTTGATCTAAATTTAATCACCTTAATCACCTATCTAACATGGGCCCGGTACCATGTTAGGCACTTGGTATATGGTATATATAATAAGACACAGGAGTCTTTGCTCTTGAGATTCCAGTTGAGTGGGCAGCTTATCAGAAAATTGAGCGGTAACTGGCACCTTAATTACATGATTATGTATTTTGTGAAATGTTTCATAAAACCTCCACTTTTCAATTAACTTTTGCATGTCTCGCCTTTCGTACATCCCCAATGTTCCACATTATGCTTACTACCAGATCCAGATCTTCAGCCTTGACTACATTCCTGAGCTCAAGTCCCACAGTTTTAACTTCCTGCAATATACTTCTGTTTAGTATTCTGCTCTCCTTAAAAAATTAACACGTCCCAAACAAAACTCAGCTTTCACTAACTGAAGTCCTTTTTTTGCAATCATCCTTCTTTTATATTCTCACGTTCAAAATCAAAGGGACAGTCTCTGAGTCATCTCTGTCATTATTCTCTAGCATTAGGCAGTTACCAATTTCTGTGAGTTCTTTATTTGTATTAATCTCTTATTGTCATTCTGTTCTCTTTAACCACTCTGGCCCATGGTTTCATTGCCTCAGAGCTAGCGTTTTACAAAAGGCTATCAAGCAAGTTTCTGTATATTTATCCTGCTAAACCATTGTCAGGCTAACCTTCCTTCAACACTCAAAATCTAGAATCCTTACTCTTTGGGTACTTGCAGCTTTGTTGTGGATAAGAGACAATAAGAATGAGATTTATAACTTTCAAGAGGTGGGAGCCCCCTCTTCATGATAACTTCTCCTCCTCTCAGAGTTTGCCCCAATGGAGATGAGAAAATATCAACCCAGATATGATTCTCACTTAGTCAGAAATCTTTTGTATTGATTAATTCTAATTTCAAGGACATACTTGGGGAATAACTAGTTGAAAGACAAAAAGTGCCATTTTTTGAGCCTTTACTAAGCATTTCTTCTTAGTGGTGAGACCAGTCTTGCCTTCCTGTTTGCCCAAAATGTTGAGTTGCCTGATTCCGGCTTAGCACCTTTCTATAATCATCATCTCCCTATACCTGCTGGCCTTTTCTTGTCTGTCAGCTGAGGTCTCCCTAGCCCTATCCTACCACCAGGACTCTATTGATCCTTCTTAGTTTTGTGATATTGTCATGCTTTCTCCCCCATTTCAATGCCTTTTGAATCTTCTCTGTGCTTCTATCCCAACAGGCAAACCTTTTCATTCTATCAGATCTTTGTTCAAGAACATATATCCTGGTTTCCAGTATGGAGTGTAAACTCCTTAGCCATGCTTTCAAGGTTTTCCACATTTAGTGTCCACCTATTTCTTTCACGTCCCTTCCTTCACTAACATTTATCCTAACTTCTGTGCTTTTGGTAATTTTATTCCACCCACATAGCATTGTTTTCTCCTCTTTGCATATCCAGATACTATTTAGCAGTTTGTTCTGCTTTTCCAGGAATTCCTCCCCACTAATTTGAGATCACCTTAGTTTCTTCTTTCTCTGTCTTCTTGTTGCATTTCCTGTTTGTCTTATATATTGTAGCCCTCAATTATATTGAGAATTAAAATATCTGCTTGTGTCCCAGGTATCTGTATTCCTTAAGTAGACCAGAAACTCCAGAAAGAAATCAGTTTTATAAAATACAATCTTCTGTATACACCTACTATATCAAACCACAGTTCACTGTAAAAAACTCAGTAAATACTTAATTCTGATGGTTAACAGATGTATTTAATTATTGTGGTAACCTGATGAAAGTAATGACCCACATTTTTGTTTTTTTACATATCATACAAATTTACATATCATAAAAATGATACAGCATTCATTTTGTACTCCTTAGGTTATAGGATCTGGGTTAAATGTTGGGGGCACACTCTCAACATTTGATGAACTTAAAGTGTACTTGGAAGAGACAGAAACATAGCCCTTCATGACATAAAGATTGCCAACCTGTCGGTCCTATTTGAACACATATTATTAACGACAAACATATAGAAATGATAACAGCTGCTTAATTCTAATACTAATAGTAGTTAAAAACAAGTTATTATGTAGAAATGTATCTGAAATTTATCATAAGGAGAAATGGTAACACTTGCTCCTTTTCAAACAATATAATTAAAGATACAGTGTTCTTGTACTTAAGAGTATAGTTACTTCACATCCTTGACAAAATTTGGTATCATTGTCTTTTTAATTTTATCTGTTTTCATAGGTGGCAAGTGGTAGCTCATTGTGGTATACCCTTAGTTTTCACTGAAAGAAGAATTTTTCCACGAATTTCCAAAATGCTTAGGTAGAGTTTCAACCTCTGCAAACTACAATTTTATTGTGTTTTTTAAATCCTTGGTGGGCTGTTGTTAACTCACTTGGGTGGCAAAAAACACAAAGTTAAATTTCTACTATAAAGCTCAGGGTAATTTACTACTCCGAGATGAAAATAAGCTGTTTGTGATCTCGTTGTAGGTAGAGTTTTTTCTTGTAGAAGGTAAAGAAATACAATCTTACACCCGGGATCACATATTAAACATACACATTAATAATATAGAAACGAAAACCAATAGGTTTGACACCAAGTGAGAGTGAAGAGTGAAATGTTTTCATGGGAGGGCATTCTTGCTCCTGTGTCTGAGTGGGCACAGCCATTCTTGCTTCAAAAGCTCTGTGAGTTCATGAAATTCTTCACAGCGTTTTGAGGTGTTTCAGTTTGGGCATATGTGCATGATTTTTTTCCTAGGTAGAGAGCCATCAAAGTCTAAAAGTGATCCATGACCTATGGGAAGGGAATGTTGAGTAGATAAATGATGCTTTCCAAAATTTTTCCAATTTTCCCTACATACGTTTTTAACACTGGGTGAGAAATTTATTGATTAATATTTGTAAGAATTCACATAAATGTAATTTATCTTTGTTATGCATTTCATTCTTGTCCTTTCTCACCACTCCAATGCTTGCAGAACAAAATAAAAACACTGACCCTGCTCAAAATCAAATCATTTGCTCCAAATCCTGAGCTTTACTTGGCTGTAATGTGTTACAACACAGATCCTTATTTTAAGGAGGGTTTTTGTCAACTTTTAGAAAGCTTTCTGTTCATGTTTGACTAATCCCATAAGAGTTAAAAGGTCTTAGAATTTTTACTCTCCATGCAGAAATAAAAGATGGAAAAAAACCCATTTGGTAGCCTGGTCCTGTGCCAATGAAGGATTACCTTCTCAATAGCCTCGTGTGTAATTTTCGGTTTAACTTTTAGAAATTGTAAATTATTGAACTCGAGCCACTTGTTTTAGGAGACCATTTCAGCGAACAAATAACTGCTTTGGCTTATCCTGGTTCTATATTTAAATTATAGTATAAAGCGTTCTAAGCACTAAAGGCTAGATAAATCCTGATAAACAGCAGTGGCCTGGATTATCTTTGCCAAATATATGTTACTGATCCTTTTTTCCTCTAGTTTTTATTTTAAAAATAGTGAACATTTCCTCTCTATGTGAGAGGAACCCGCATGTATTTACAGTAAAATAAAAGCTTCCAAATGCCACAGCTACTTAGCTTTATAAAATTGGGCTCGATAATCTCACTTCAGCCTCCTTAAATGGGTCGCAAAATCAGTACTTGGGCACAAAGCAGGCTGTGGTAGTCTTGAATCTGTTGTAGTAGGGAAAGTAGCAGATGCCTAATTTTAGTGCTTACACTGGATACAAAAGTCTCTGTATTGACACCTATACTTTGATCTTTTCCTCTTGTGACTAGTTTGGTCTGGGAAACAAGGATTGCAGAGCCATTTTAGTTTTTATTTTCTATAATGGGCATTCATAACTATCTTTTTTATGTGTGCTACCCTTCTGAAATCTCCCGCTTATAGTCACTTCTGCAGTCCGATGACCAGAATGGTTTGCCGCAGCTATGAGAACAAAACTTGAAACTCTTATGTTTATGTGGGTGTAAATCTTACTGTGTCACTTTTCCTTGTGCATTACAAGCTTTATATTATTGCCTTTACTTTTCTTTCTCTTGCTTTCTCCTTGACTCTCAGCATTTTATTTCTGGTCCATTGAAATCATGTCCTTATTACTAATTCTAAGCATATGATCTCATTACTTATCCTTCTGGAGTTGATCATTGCCTTTTTATCTTTTTCCTTGTTGAAATCATACTTCAGGATCCAGACATATAGTCCCTGCCCGCCCCCCATTCTAGTTCTTTATATTGAGTGAATATTTTGACCTTTGTTCTACAGTTGTTTGCTCTTACTAATCTCAATTATGATCATTTTCTGGGAGATTGTTTTCTTAAGACTGGTACCAAGTGTTCTGCATTTCCCTCCTTTTATTTGGGGAATTTTGTGTTGGAATAAAGCGTGTGAGTGTAACGGGTATGTCTTAGGGATGACTGGTGAATTTGACTTTTATCTGTATAGAGTTAGAAACTCAATCTCATCTGTATTCCAAAGTGATAAGATGCAGGCAAGTTGAATCATGCCAACAGACTTCACAAAAGACCAGTATATAAAACAAGAATGCAGTTTCTTAACTTCATATGAGAAGTGTAACTATAGAAAGACCAGGTATTTCTCTTCACTGGACCTGAACATCTCTATAGACAAGTTACATGGGATTGGTAATTATGCAATTAGAACAAGTAGTATTAGTCCAATGGGTTCAGTGTATAACAGTGTCTATCTTTGACAGCTTGCTGTGTCCAGTATTAAAATAACCTGCTTATATACTTGCCTCTCCATGATACATAAGCATGTTATTTTAATACAGAGAACTATATTAGAGTGGACAGATAAAGTCCATAGCTGTGTCTAGGGAGGGCAGAGACTTCTGAGAAGTGATATGTGAGGTTTGTGAAGAGTGAGTAGGATTTTTCCTGATCTGACTGAAGGAGCACACTGCTCATTGTAATTGGGGAAGCTGAGTTTCACTGCAAGTGGGATGCAGAGTGAGGGGGACTGAGGGTGAAAGTGGAGAGATTAAGTGTAGGCTCTAAATAATTTTACTGTTTAGAAATCTCAACTTCTTCCTATTGTCAAGGGAAGCCATGAAGACCTTTAAACTAAGGAGTACTATGATTTATTGTGTGTATCTGTCTTTGGGAATAGATATCTGAGGGCAACGAATATGGTGGCTTGGATTAGAGTGAATCTGGTAGCAGGGAAGCCAGTTATGAGGTTATTAGATGGGTCAGGTCAGAAATTATGTGTGTCTAAACTAAGGTAGTTGCAGTGCTAGTTAGAAAAGGCACCAGATCTAAGGTATAATTTCTAAAGTAAAAATTGATGAGACTCAATGACCAATTTGATATAAAGTTAAAAAGGAGAAGGAAGAGTGAATAATTATGAATTGCCTAGCTTTGGAAACTGGTCAGTAGAATTGTCTTTAACAAGACAGAAGGAATATATAAGGTGGATGTGATGAAAAATGCTCTGTTCCACAACGGGCAGATTAGGTTGATATTTTGCTTAGTGTGTTTAGATTGAGCCATACAGGAAGCAATCACAAGTGCAGGAACAGAGTTTAGGAGATAGACTAGAGCTGAAGACAGGGGTTTAGGAGAGATCATAGACCACTGAAATTTACTTCAATGAGAGACAGCCTGCAGAGTAAGCGAAGAAAATAAGAGGTTCAGGAAGACAAGACTCCTTCCCTTGATGTGGTGAAAAGATTCTTGTTTGGGACTAAACTGAGAGACCCAAAGATATCTTACAGATATTATGGAATATCTCTGCAAAGCAAGATCTTCTGGAATTTCCTGGAAGTGTCCTGTTGAAAGGTAAGACTTATACACAAATATGAGCCACCAGTAAAGGGATCAACCCCCTCCCCCAAGTCCTGTCTGGACCTCCTCTTGCATCCTTAAGTAAAGTAGTGTAGTGAATTCAGTTGTGAAAATTGTCACAATTGTTATTAATCCATTATACTCTCAAGCCTCTGACATTTATTTCTTTTTACTATTTCTAAGTTGTGTTATTTATTTTTGAATTCTCTATCTTGACTTTCTTAATTTCTTTAATCAAATAATAAACTATCTTTTTCATCAACTTCATTTCCTCTAACTGCTCTGATTTTTTTCTTCGGCACCACTTTGAGCATGAGCCTCACGTTTTATAGTTTTGACATGTTCATCTGTTGCTCTTTGCAACAGATTCCATACCTGGCTTCACAGCACTATTTCGTTGTCCTTCTATGTATCTTCATACATCTTTTGCCCTTACCCTTGACTCCATCTAAATAACCATCCTCTCTGTTTGCTTGCTTCATCTATTAAAGCCCATCTAACCCTTCCCCCACTATCCCTATTTCCTAGAATAATTTACTGGACTTCAATCAACCACTTTCTTATTTAAAGAAAATGATACCTTTTTATGAAGTCCTTCCCTAATTTATCCCATGGAACACCTTCTTCAACTTTAGATACTACTTCTTAGAAAGGGACCGTCATATTTGAACATTTGTCCAGTTGGAGTATACACTTCTTGAAGGAAAGTATTGTTCTTTTACATTCATACATATTTTTGGATTTTTAAAGCTGTTAATCTACAATGAATAGAATTCTAATTTAGAATGATTTGAAACCAATGTTTCTAGAATTCTCTGGGTTCTGGTACTCAACCATGAATGCATGTGCATTTTTCTGGTGAAGAGGATTTATGATTTTAACTAATTCTTAAGTGTTTCTAAGATGAAAATAAGTTTGCCTAGTTGAGTTTAAGGATCAAGATATTACCCTCAGCTTATGTAAGGAAGAAGTATGATTTGCTTTTCGTATAAACTTGAAATAATCTACGTACAATTGATACCACTACTTTTCTTCCTTTCTCTATCTGATCGGTATTAATATTACATTTTATCAAGTTATCATCTTCAACAAGATTCAGGATTTATAGGCTGTCTACCTATAATATTAGATGTTTTGTAAAGATTTTGAATGTAGCTCTACTTAAATTTGTTCTGTGAGGAAGTTTATTTTTATTTTTATTTCCAAAGAACAAACTCAGAAACAGGAAAACGGGGGCTTCTGGCAGCGTAGAAGTAATGTGTGTAATTTTCTAGCCATTCAGCTGCCACCTGCCCTGCCACCAGAGATTCAGTGTAATTATACTTGCTGATCTGAGCCAGCCACAGAAAGAGACATGACGTATGTGAAAAAGGAGGTTCTTTGAAGAGTTAAACCAATCTTTCTTTAAAAGCTGGTTCTGTTTTTGCCTTGATGCATGCTTTAACTGCTTCTTCCTGCCCACGATGCAAACCGAGATTCCATAGAAGTAGGTGACAAAGTGGAAGTTGAAGGTACTAACATTAATCATGAGGAAGTCTAATTTTTCTAGCCTTCAGTTCCACCAAGTGACAGGGTGGTTTTTATTTTTCTCTTCCAGAATTCTAATGTGCTGGATGATATTTAGGCTTCACACTTCCTCAAAGTATCCCAGTATTATGCTGATAAATGACCATGTCAACTGCAAGATACCAGGGTTTGGATCATGGACACACCTGGTCTATTTTCTTTTTTCCAGAGAGAGGCAAGCCCAGTAGTCTCTCACTTGTCCCAGGTAATTGGAGATGAGTGTTCTTTTTCTTGACCCTGTGGAATTGAATAGTGATTCTCCATTTCTCAAAAAGCGTTAAAGACTCCTGTGGTGATCAACTTATCTGGCATTGATATACACACTACGTATTTGCCTCGGCGGCTTTTCAACTGTTTCCTCACTTAGTGTTTTTATATAAAATAGTTACAACATTTTGGTAGTTATTGAATTGAACTGAAGCTTTTTTTAAATCAGCATCTAAGAAAGTTTAATTCACAAAAGTGCTTCTTGGGCTGCAGGCATAGGGTAGGTCTTTTTCAGTGAAATGAGAACACAGCCAAGTTCATATCAGATTTTCATGTCTAAGTTTCTTCTGGGTAGTGTTATTGCTTTATAAAACAGTGCTGATTTTTTCATAGTTTAGATTAAGTTTGGAAACTTCCTTAATAAAATAATTTTACTTACATGCTGGATACAATTAGTCTTCCTCTAAACTTCAAGCTAAAGCATCAAATTGTTCTAGTCTAGATATTTGAATCAAAACTTATCATGCTTCCTTGCTTCTGCCTGTTTTCATTATTCAGACTTTAGTAAATTGTCTCTGTTCCTTCAAAGTATTCCTCGTCTCTCCACCACACACGATTATCCTGAATTACTTAGACTACATAAAAAAGACTTTTACCCTTTTCTTAAGAATAGGTTAAGGGTAAAGATAGGAGACAGGTAGGCAGTGTTAGATGGTGTATTAATTTTCTAATGCTGTGTAACAAACTGTGATAAACTTAGCGGCTTTGGGAAATACGCATTTGTTAACTCCCAGTTCTGTAGGTCAGAAGCCCAGCATGGCATGACTGGGTTTTCTGCTCAGGGTATCACAAGGCTGAAATCAAGATATTAGCTGGGATGAGTTTTTATCTGGAACATCTGAGGGAAAAAATCCTCTTGCAAGCTCATTCTTGTTGTTAGCAGAGTTCAGTTCTTTTAGGTTGTAGGCCTAAGATTTCCTTTTCGTTGCTGGCTGTCAGCCTGGGGCTACTCTCAGCTCACAGAGGCTGCTGCATTCCTTGTCACGTGGCCTCCTCCATCTTCAAGCTGTCAAGAGTAGCTTGAATTTTTCTTGGCTTCTCTGTCTCTGACATACAGACTCATGTTTAAAAGGCTATATTAGGTCAAGCCTACACAGATAATCCACCATTCGTCTGTCGGTTTGTCATACTGTGATGGCTTGTGTGTTGCTGTGATGCTGAAAGCTATGCCATGGATATTTTAAATACCAGCAGGGTCACCCATGGCGGACAGATTTTAGCAGAGCTTCCAGACTAAGACAGACTAGGAAGAAGGACCTGGCAATCTACTTCTAAAAAAAAAAAATTGGCCAGTGAAAACCTTATGAATAGCAATGGAACACTGTCTGATATACTGCCAGAAGATGAACCTCTCAGATTGGAAGGCACTCAAAATAAGATCGGGGAAGAACTGCCTCCTCAAAAGTAAAGTTGATTTTAATGACGTGGATGGAGTCAAGCTTTGGGGACTTTCCTTTGCTAATGTGGCATGACTCAAAAAGAATAAACAGCTGCAAACATCCATTAATAATTGGAGTGTGGAATGTATGAAGTATGAATAAAATAGGAAAATTGTAAGTTGTCAACAATAATTTGGAATGCATAAAGATCGACATCCTAGGCATGAGTGAGCTGAAATTGACTGGATTTGGCCATTTTGAATCAGACAATCATACGGTTTACTATGCCAGGAATAACAAATTGAAGAGGAATGGCATCACATTCATCATCAAAAAGAACATTTCAAGATCTATCCTAAAGTACAACACTGTCAGTGATAGAATAATATCTATATGCCTACAAGGAAGACCAGTTGATACAACCGTTATTCAAATTTACACACCAGCTGCTAAGGCCAAAGATGAAGACATTGAAGATTTTTGCCAACTTCTGCGGTCTGAAATTGATCAAACATGCAATCAAAATGCATTGATAATTACTGGTGATGGGAATGTGAAAGTTGGCTCAACAGAGAAGAAGGATCAGTAGCTGGAAAATATGGCCTTGGTAATGGAAACAGTGCAAGAGATCGCATGATAGAATTTTGCAAGAACAATGACCTATTCATTGCAAATACCTTTTTTCAGCAACATAAATGGTGACTATACATGTGGACATCACCAGATGGAATGTGGAGGAATCAAATCGACTACATCTGTGGAAAGAGAGGATAGAGAAGCTCAATATTATCAGTCAGAACAAGGCCAGGGGCTGACTTCGGATCAGACCAACTGCTCACATGCAAATTTAAGCTGAAGCTGAAGAAAATAAGAACAAGTCTGCAAGAGTCAAAATATGACATTGAGTTTATCCTACCTGAATTTAGAGACCATCTCAGGAATAGATCTGACACATTAAACACCAGTGACTGAACACCAGACGAGTAATGGAATGACATCAAAGACATCGTATATAATCAAAGCAAAATGTCATTAAAAAGATAGGAAAGAAGAAAAAGACCAAAACTGATGTCAGAAGAGACTCTGAAACTTGCTCTTGAAAGTGGAATAGCTAAAATGAAAGGAAGAAATGTTGCAGTAAAAGAGCTGAACAGAAGATTACAAAGGGCGGTTCGAGAAGACAAAGTAAAGTATTATAATGAAATGTGCAAAGAACTGGAGATATAAAATGAAAAAGGAAGAACACTCTCGGCATCTCTCAAGCTGAAAGAAGTGAAGAGAACATTCAAGCCTCAAGTTGCAATATTGAAAGATTCTTAGGAGAAAATACTGAACGATGCAGGAAGCATCAAAAGAAGATGGCAGGAATACACAGAGTCACTGTAACAAAAAGAGTTAGTCAACGTTCTACCATTTCAGGAGGTAGTATATGATCCAGAACTAATGGTACTGAAGGAAGAAGTCCAAGCTGCCCAGAAGGCATTGGCAAAAAGCAAGGATCCAGGAATTGACAGAATCCCAAATGAGATGTTTCAGCAAATGGATGCAGTGCTGGAGGTACTCACTCATCTTTGCCAAGAAATTTTGAGGACTGGTCCCTGGCCAACTGACTGGAAGAGATCCATATTTGTGCCCATTGCAAAGAAAGGTCATCCAACAGAATGTGGAAATTATTGATTAGTATCACTAATATCACACACAAGTAGAACTTTGCTGAAGATCATTCAAAAGCAGTTGCAGGAGTACATGGACAGGAAACTGCCAGAAATTTAAGCTGGATTCCAAAGAGGACGTGGAATGAGGGATATCATTGCTGATGTCAGATGGATCTTGGCTGAAAGCAGAGAATACCAGAAAGATGTTTACCTGTACTTTATTGACTATGCAAAGGTATTCGACTGTGTGGATCATAACAAATTATAGATAACGTTGTAAAGAATGGGAATTCCGGAACACTGAATTGTGCTTATGCAGAATCTGTACGCAGACCAAGAGGCACTTGTTTGAACAGATCAAGGAATACTGCATAATTTAAAGTCAGGAAAGATGTGCGTTAGGGTTATATTCTTTCACCATACTTATTTCATCTGTATGCTAAGCAAATAATCTGAGAAACAACTATATGAAGAATGCGGCATCAGGATTGGAGGAAGACTTATTAACAACCTATGATATGTAAATGACACAACCTTGCTTGCTGAAAGTGAAGAGGACTTGAAGCCCTTACTGATGAAGAGCAAAGACTACAGCCTTCAGTATGGATTACACCTCAACATAAAGAAAACAAAAATCCTCACAACTGGACCAATAAGCAACATCGTAATAAATGGAGAAAAGATCGAAGTTGTCAAAGATTTCATTTTACTTGGATTCACAATCAATGCCCACAGAAGCAGCAGTCAAGAAATCAAACGACGAATTGCATCGGGCAAATCTACTGCAAAAGACCTCTTTAAAGTGTTAAAAAGCAAAGGTGTCATTTTAAGGACTAAGGTGTGCCTGACCCAAGCCATGGTGTTTTTAATCATCTCATATGCATGGGAATGCTGGACAATGAATAAGGAAGACCAAAGAAGAATTGATGCCTTTGAATTATGTTATTGGTGAAGAATATTGAATATACCATGGACTACCAGAAGAACAAACAAATCTGTCTTGGAAGAAGTACAGCCAGAATGCTCCTTAGAAGCAGGATGGTGAAACTTTGTTTCTCATACTTTGGACATGTTATCAGGAGGGACCAGTCCCTGGAGAAGGACATCATGCTTGGTAAAGTAGAGGGTCAGCGAAAAAGAGGAAGACCCTCAATGAGATGGATTGACACAGTGGCTGCAACAATGAGCTCAAGGATAACAGCAATTGTGAGGAGGCACAGGACTGGGCAGTGTTTCGTTCTGTTGTACATACGGTTGCTATGAGTCGGAACTGACTGGACGGCACCTAACAACAAAAACAGTATTGATTGGCTATATACAGGCTTCAAAAATAAAAATTCTCTTTGTGCTCACAGAAAACTAGCCCTCTGAGTTTAAAACTTCTGATATAGATACAAATGAGGTTTATTGTAAAAAGTAATCATCATAAGGATACTTATACAAACATTGAATAGAAACTATTGTACATTAAAACATTTATTTAGATTTGCTCTTGTAAATAGGGTAAAGTACCATATTCTTTTTATATCCGTCACTAGAACTTTGGGATCAACATAGAGAAACAAAACTAAGAAAGAATAACAGAATTGAGAATTTAAGGAATCTGAAGAAGGTGTTTTAATGTGAGGAAATAATGAGTAAGGAGAGAAAAGAAAATATCTGGGCGGTGAAGAAACAGTTATCCTTTATGAAACCAGAAGATAGTTTTGTCTTTGGTTCATCAGTGAATACTGTCTGTAACAGAGACAGCTGCTTCCTCTCCATTGTAGGCTCTCTTTTCTTTTCAGTAGTAGAATTTTTGTCATGGTACCGGACCTCAGGACTACATTCTCTAGCTTCCCTTGCAGTTAGATATGTTCATATGACCAAGTTTTGGCCATTGGAGTGATGTATGTAATGTCAGGGTCATACAATTTAAAAAAAAGAACACTTCATTCTCTTCTTCCTTTCCTCCTTCTCATTGGCTAGAATAGAGATGTGACGGCAGGATTTGGAGCATTATCTTTGATTATGATGGAGAAACTATGAGCTAAAATGGAAGAACAACAAATAGAAAAATGACAGTAAATGAAGAGAGCTCTACAGAGAAAAATGAAAATAAGCCCACAATGGAGAGGAACCAGCGGTCTCCATTACAGACCGTATTCACTGATGAACCAAAGATAAAACCATCTTCTGGTTTCATAAAGGATAACTGTTTCTGTACTGCCCAGATATTTTCTTTTCTCTCCTTATTCATTTTTTCCTCACGTTAAAACATTTTCTTCAGATTCCTTAAATTCTCAATTCTGTTATTCTTTCTTAGTTTTGTTTCTGTATGTTGATCCCAAAGTTCTAGTGATGGATGTAAAAAGAATAAGGTACTTTATCCTATATACAAAAGCAAATCTAAATAAATTTTAATGTACAATAGTTTCTATTCAACAAAACTATGTTTTGTCTGTCTCTTCAAGAGGAGTTCAGGTGTGAAAGTGAGGAGTAAAGAAAAACTTGAGCTTCCGCTTTTGCAATGATTTTTAAAAATTTTAGGCACGTATCCTTGCATTCTAATAAAGGCTTATCTGGGATATATTACTCTAATAAGTTCAGAGTTTCTGTTGTTGAATCAAGCAATGGGGCACCTAGAGGATGGATGACTTGTTGGAAATCACTGATATAGAGGATAGAAGATGTGGCCAGTATCCCATGGTCCAGGCTCACACTCCTAATTTATAGGCAGAAAATGAAGTATGACTTGTCAGGTCCCTAGCTCTATGACTTGTCTGTTTTTACTTTGATAGCATTGACATGTGCCTTATATAGGGAAAGGCTAAGTCCTGTTGAGTTGGTAGGGGAAACCTTTCCCCGCTGCATAACATTTATTGACTCAGTGCTGCTCTGGCATTACTCCTCTCCTGCTGCATCGTTGATAAAAGAAAAAAGAGATCAGTGAGATACTCCAAGTACATTCCAGCTCTTCCTCAGACTGTATGTTCTTATATGCTATACCAAAAACCAAACCAAATCAATTGCCTTTGATCAATTATGGCTCGCAGTGACCCTATAGGACAGAGTAGAACTGCCCCGTAGGGTTTCCAAGGAGTGGCTGGTGGATTTGAACTGCTGACCTTTTAGCAGCCAAGCTCTTAATCACTGTGCCACCAGGGCTTCCCTATATGCTATAAGGAGAGACAAACTCAAGGCATTCTTTTAGAATTAGAATTTCAGGAAGTCTGTGAGTTTCTTAATATCACAGAGCTTTCCTGATGCCCAGGGCAGAGAATGAACAAATTGGTAGTATCTGCTCAGTCCATTTACAGGTTTCTTTTACAACCCTTGAGGATCTGTTGACTTACTACCAGTTCTGTTTCCTATTGCATATGAGTAATTGGGGGCAAAAGCTGACCCTGCTGTTGTATAAAAGTAATTGACAACAGTAAATTTGGCCCTTTGTGTGGCTCATGTATAGAAAGTCCTTTATTTTACACAATATCATAAATTATCCACCCACAGCCAGGTTCTCAAATTGTCTTTTCCAACTTCAGTTAAAGTTCATGGAGTTTGATGTGTAGATTTAGTATGGGATTAATTCCAGAGCCATGACCTTGGACCTTCTTACCCATGAGTATTTCATGTTTAGCATTTCCTATTAAGATAGGATCTGATTAGAACATATTGATATCTACTCCTCTAGAGGTGTTGGTTGCAGCTGTAGTTCTCAAACACGTCTCAATTACCACTAAGAATCCTCCTTACAAAGCCCTATTGATAGAGGTTTGTTTTTCCTTTTCCTTTCTGATTATTACTTATTTAACTTTGATATTCAAACCGTTATATTTAACCAGTCATGTGTAAAATCATACATGGAAAAGACCTCGTGAAAATATGCCAGATATGAATGGAGTTTAGTGCTGTGAATTAGAAAAAGGACACATAGTCTGGAAATAGCATTTATTTAAGCTTCTATCAAAATGATTGCTCAATTTCCAAACCAGGTCACTAACATTGAGCTGAATCTCAGTCGTGTGCCTAGCAAACAATACATTTGGTTACATAAATTAAGATATGCTAAGAATATAAAGAACACTGCAATGGCAGGTGAAATCTAACGTAAAACCTTGCTGTATGATCCCTTTGTTCAAAAGCCAGGATTTATACTTTCTAGGAACATAGCCTAATTTTGACCCACCACTAGCTCGTTTTTCCAATGTTGACCTTATTACTGCAGCTATTATAGACTTTAAGTCTAAGCTCTATTACTGGTTAGATAATTGTTGTGCTAGACATTTCTTTGCTCACCATTCTATTTTCATGAACACACTGAAAAGCAGAAATTATTTGAGTCCAAATTATGTAACTGTAAACATGCTTGTCTCATGTAGAGTCTAGGAATTTGAATGTCTGTGTATATGCCAGGTATAGGAAACAAAGCAGAAAATTAGAATCTATGAGGTTACCTGGGAGATATTTCTTTCTATTTTAAATGCTGTTAATAAAAGGAGAAAGAAAATAGGTTGAATTAGGAAAGGTCATAATGGCATTTATGACTGACTCTGGTAGGAATTAAAATCCTTGAGATAAAAAGTAAATCCACACTGGCTAGTAAATTGGAATTACCAATTTATATATGTACATAAAACCTAATTTTATGTACTGAAAACATTATAAATTGAGTTAGGATGTGCTATACGGCCCAGGCCTGTAGTAGTCAGTGACAGAAAGCAGAGGATACAGAAGGCAAGGAAAGCATGATAATTGCCAAGAAATAACCAAAACAGACAGACAGTAAAGGAAATGTACACGTTTTGAGGCCTTAAGGATCCCTAAGATGACCTCATGGGTCATCAAGGCCTAATGACCTAGGACGGAAAAGTAGAGTTGAAATAAGATTTATTCGAGATTTCAAGTCCTCTGTGGCATGAGGGAAAGGATGTTTGAGAATGAAGCTAAAAGAAAAACTAGTAGGTAAATACTTACATACTTTAGTGGTATAACTGCTAGAAAAGAGAAGATCCAAAAGGGATTGCATGTGTATAGTGAGGTGGCACAGCGTAGGGCTCAGGCTTTAAGTAAAACACTTCTGGATTTTTTTCTCTATGTTGCTGTTTATTAACAAAAAGTCCATCAAAGAGTAGCTTAGTCACTGGGACTATCAGTTTCTTTATATGTAAAATGGGCATAAAAATGGTACTCTATCTCCTAGTGTTACATAAGGATTAAATTAATGCATACAGAGTACTCAACACAGTGCCTGGCCAATGCAATTGTTCTATTTATGTAAGCTAAAATTTAATAATATTATTAGCTCATATGAGTTTCACCTTCTAATTCAACCCACATCAACCTTCAGGATCAATCCTGTAACAAGCTGTGAGGGTTGTCTATACATAGTACCTTCTGTCAGTACTTCTGAAGTTCAGCATCAATCTTGCTGAACCCACTATAGTGAAGTAAGCAGGAAATTTCTAAAGATAAGATAAATTCAGAATGCTGTGAGACCGCAGAGTGCCATGCCCAACATAGGTGGTATTGTCTATGCTGTGACCTGTAGGAGGACTAGGATTTAGCCAGATATAAAGTACTGCATTGGGAGGGAGTTAAAATTAAGGGAAGATTATATAATGCTGTGTTGAGATATGACATTTCTTGAAGTTTAAATAAATCTTTTTGTATTGCATATTATTTGAGAAATTGTGTTATTTCATCTTTATGGAGGTTATTTAAATAAGGATAAAACAATCTATCTAATGGCTGTGAACCAGCTTCTTCTGCTTTAAAATTACTCTCAAGATCTCAAAGGTCTGTATGCTAGATTGCATTATTGACTCTAATTCTTTACTTTTTTCTGTATCTCTGTCTTTTGCCATGTGGCTTTGCTGTCCCTACCACTAGAGATGGAGTGAACTCCCCCACGTTGACTTTGTCCTCAACTGCGTGGCTTGCTTTGGCAAATGGGATGTTAGCAGATACGATGTAAACAAAAGCTTGAAATGGATTTACATGGCTGGGCTTACCCTCTTGCCCTTTTGACATCACATGAGAAGACCTTCCCCTAAATAGATTCTGACTCTTTGTGAACACACTGAAAAGTAGAAATTATTTCAGCCTGATGTGTTCATTCCAGGTTGGGATGTTCAACCCTAGGTGGGTTCAATCCAGAATAAACATACATGGAGCAGACCTGAATCCAACCCCCAGTGAGGAAATAAGCCTAGACAGGCCCACAGCTTAAAGAAGAGTTGAGCACCTTAGTCCAGAGTAGATCAACAAACCCCCAGCAGAACCACAGATACCTGAGTAAAAATAAATGATTGCTGTTTTAAGCCAACTAATTTTGGGTATCTTGTTGTGGAGCCTGGTGGCATAGTGGTTAAGAGCTACAGCTGCTAACCAAAAGGTTGGCAGTTCAAATCCACCAGGCGCTCCTTAGAAACTCTATGGCAAGGTTCTACTTTATCCTATACAGTCATTGTGAGTTGGAATTGACTCAACGCAACAGATTTTTTTGGTTTTTGTCTTGTAGCATGTCCAAAGTATGTGAGATGAAGTCTCGTCATTCTGGTTTCAAGGAGAATTCTGGCTGTAGTTCCAAGACAGATTTGTTCATTTTTCTGGCAGTCCATGGTATATACAATATTCTTCACCAACACCATAATTCAAAGGCATCAGTTCTTTTTTGTCTTCCTTATTCATTGTCCAGCTTTCACATGGATCTGAGGTGATTGAAAACACCATGGCTTGGGTCAGGCACACCCTAGTCCTCAAAGTGACATCTTCACTCTTCAACACCTTAAAGAGGTCTTTTGCAGCAGACTTGCCCAACATAATACATCACTTGATTTCTTGACCACTGCCTTCATGGATGTTGACTGTGGATCCAAGTAAAATCCTTAAAGAGCTGAAACCTCTAGACATCTCAGTAAAATCCTGTGATTTTTTCTTATACCGTTAGGTGGCTTTCCTGAGAACTAATTTCTAAATCACTCTAATTCTTTTTGTTGAAATTAAGATGATTATATCCATGAAATTTATGCTTGACTTTGTATTAATCAGGACAAGTTAATGCCGCAGTAAAAAATATCTCCCAAATCTCAGTGCATAACAAAATAAAAGTTTCTCACTTAGTCTGTATGTCCAAAAGCAGTTGGCAGCAGAGCTTTACTCATTGTAGTTAGTTAGAAACTCAGGCTGATAGAGGCTCCATATAGATATGCGCTTCCAGGGTCACTTCATCAGTGGGAAGTCAACGTGGTAAATCAGACACTGGCTCTTAAAGCTTCCACATGGAAGTGGCACATGTGACTTGCACTCAAATTTTATTAGCCAAAGCAAATCACATAGTCACAACAAAGATCAATTCTACCATGTGTCTAGCAATGGGGAAAATCAGTAATAGTTGGGTATTAGCACAATGACTACCACAGACATCTTATGCAAACTATTCCTACTTAAAGAGAGCATAACCTCTTTGCCTGGAACATACAAATCTATCCACCGTATAAGATGGATTTTGAAACAAATGAGTGATATCTTTACATTCTACTCCAATTGGACCTCTGGTGTCAAATTGGGTGAGATTTAAAATATCTTGACAGATTGATTCCAATATCTAGCTGCAAAGCTTTTGGAGGGAAAGAGATATTCGAATTTCTATCAGTATATTCTTACACTGCATAAGCGTTGAACCAAATGTTCTTCTGTTTTATAGGCTAACTAGCTCCCAAAGAGAAAGCTCTGAAATGGTTTACATAGGTTGTAAAATCAGAGAACTTGGGTACTATTTACCATAAAACTGAACCAGAATTATTTTTTTTTAATTTTTTTTAACTTGTAGTAAAAAGGGCTGAGAATCCATAATTGTGTCAGGATGCACAGATGAGGGTGAGAAGAGTGGCTAAAGCATTGAGCCTGTGAAGGAAGGCAGATGAGTGAATTTCTCTTATTGGGCTTCTCTCCAGAAAGAGTCATCTGGCGAGTTGGCAAATACAAAATCAAACAGCCATGTGCCAGATGTGCACGGCTGCTGTTCAGCCATCTGCAGTTTGCTTTTGTACCATATGCCACTTTTACATTTGGTTGACTGGGGTATCAGAGGCAAAATTCACACTAGAATTGTTTTTACATTATTCTTGTAAATTTAATCAGAAAAATGAACTGATATGCAGCTATGCTAGGGAGTGAGCACAGCATAATTGATGCAGGAGATGAAAGCACCAGGATTGTTCAGGGTCTGAACTCTAGAGCTAGATACAACCTTGAATACACTTTGGGAAAACAAAATACAAAGTGATGCTGGGATCCTGATTCTCTCTCACAGCTTTGTCAATTTCATTCATCTGAGACACTTCTTTCTTTTTCATTTCTTTTTACTCGCTTAAGTTGTTCCGCTTTACTATTCCTCTGGCCTATGGATAATGATGCTACAACTCTAAATAAAAATCTAGGCAATTTTTTTTTTAATTGAACATGGTTAGTAGTATTTCTGGATTGTTGGACTATTTGACATTGTACAACATTAGCAAAAAAAGATTGCTTTGTAATTTGAGTTTCATGGGCAATAATATAATGTCACTGACAGGGTATGAACAGAGAAAAATGGATTATGGTATGCTTACATTTATACCCAGAAAATAATTTTTGTTTTTCTACCAGATTCTTCCAAGGCCAACAACCATTAGTGACCATCTATTAATACGTTTGCTTTTTGCATGTTTGGAATCTAGTTGAGGCTGAATTTCAGTCAACACTTTTCTGAACCAAAGCTTAGAGTCTTAATTAAGCTAACAATGATTATACTTCAGTGGTCATGATACTCTACTGTTTCCTGCTGCTGGTATTCTTATTTCGAATATACAAGAAAAAAAAAAAAAAAAACCCAAACCCATTGCCATTGATTCCAACTCACAGCAACCCTATAGCATGTATATACACTGTAAAGAACAATGTATAAACTGACACATGCCTAAGATCAACAGGAGTAGCCTGTTATTTTTAAAGACTTGGTGAATATTGTGATAATATGCTGAAGTTTGCATGGAATAAGTAAGCCTAGGTGGTCCTACTTATTCCATGAATAAGTATGAATAGTTAATATGAAGGAAAGACCTTTAGAGGAAGTAGCATGGAAAATGTAGATCAATATTGCTGACTTAATGTTTTGGTTCTATTTTGAGGACATTTTCTCTAAATGTTTTAATGAGTGTTCTCAGTGACTTATTAAACCTTATGAAATGATTGCAGCTTTTAATATTGAGACTATTTATGTCATTAGAAATTATCATTGATGTTAAATTGTATTTTAAAGTTTAAATGACAATCAAAAGTTCCTCTTAGATATTTTGACATTTAAAGTTTGGGTTGAGATATATTTTGTGACATCTAGATGAGCTGGTTCTATAAGAGAAATTGGGGGTTTATTGACTAAGGTTCTAACTGAGGATGGTGAAAGAATTCTCCATCAGTAGCTAATTTCAGATGCCTTATCTGAAAAATTGCTGTGTGCCATTAAGCTGATTCTGACTTAGAGAGACCCTATAGGACAGAATAGAACTGCCCCATAGGGTCTCCTAGGCAGTTCTACTCTGCCCTATAGGGTCTCTATGAGTCGAAATTGACTCAATGGCACCTAACAACAACAACAGCCATCTTTATAGGAGCAGATCTCCTGCAGAGCAGCTGGTGGGGTGGAACATCTGACCTTTCGGTTAGCAGCTGAGCACTTAACCATTGCACCACCAGGGCTCCTCCTGGAAAATTAGTGGGCTGAAATAACTTATATCTCACGTTCAATGCAGCTCTTACACTACAGTATATGATTATCATTTGCAGTGTTTGGTTTTCCATCCCATGACTACCTTCACTAACAGAAAATGGAGAACAGATTATACCTAAAGGTCAGGATCATCCATAGAGAATGGAGGGGAGTAGGAGGGGATCTTACCGTGGGCTGATTATATTCCAGGAAATGTGAAAGGTGTACTTATAACTTATTTCTATAGCCCTCTCAGTAAACATATTAGAGAATTAGTTATTAGATTAAAGCATATGAATTTGTCCTATTTGTACATCAATAAATGTCAAATACCAGTAGTTTCACCATGGTCATCCTAAATGTTATTCTCTCTGTTGTACGGATGAAAACTGTGAGGCCCACAGAAAATATGTGACTTACCTAGGTTCCCAGTTATTTATTAAGTGGCCAACTTGGAATTTAAACCCAGCTCACACTTTTAAATACTATAAAACTCCGCCTTTATAAACTAGACAAGAGTAGTTAAGTGATACCCTAAAGCCTTTTAAAGTTAGATTTTAATGCGTTAAATGTGCCCCCACCACACAGTTTTTCTTGCTAGCAAGCCTCTGCTTTTTCCTTTCTAATATACTATGTGTTAACCTTGGAAAAATAACTATATTTAGAGCTATTATATCTCAAGTACCCACGGTAAGCATATGAATAGTCAGTTTTGCCTATAAGGTGCCAAAATCAGCACCAACTTTTTCAATTTATTTTGTTTAGTCTTAAAGTTTTAGTTATGCTCCTCTGTTACAGATTGTGTGTGTGTGTCTGTGTGTATGTGGGGCGGGGTGTGGTGTCATTCAGCTTTTGGAAACATACATATTTTTCCTTATGGCTAGTTCCTTACAAATATTGTTGTTATTGATTTCATACTTAGTTTACTGTGTAAAAACAAATGTGTTACAAGTTGATTATCAATATCAGCAATACAGTATTTCAAGTATACAAAAAGTGCTTCAAAATACTTTAGTCTGTTATGGTTTTCCCTTGAATGTGGGGGCATCTGGCTGGTGAAAAGTAAATCAAACTGCCTTAGATTTCCTGCATGTTCTACCTCTACACCTTGTAACTAACCTCTCCTTGGTGCACAGCCACCTTTTCTAGAGTTAGTCAGAATTTCTCCACAGAGTAGCCTTCTTCAGCAGCTCCCCAACTGCTTCCTCAACTTTCTGCTAAAATGTTTCTGGGAACCTTAGGGCTCATGCTAACACCCAGCAACACATCAAAACTCAAAAAAATAATATGGATTAAGTGCCTGCAGTGGTCAAGACAACTTCCTGTTCTGCTGAGCAGAACAAGGCAAGACTTGCGGTGCTGTCCAGGTATGAAGGTACGTGGAAAGAAAGCATGACAAAGTATCCAGTAATGAAATAGTAATGGCTATTCATTGCTCACTGTGCCAGCCAGGGAGTAGTTGCTTCTCTGTTCTCTTGTGATCTCTTGAGATGAGATCCAGGCCTTAATGTATGAGTACCCGGTATGTGCCATGCACAATGCTGGGTGATTTGTTTATCTAGGACAGTTCCTGGCAACCAACAGGTGTAAATGAATAATCTCTGATTTTCAAAACAATATTAGAAGATAGATATTATTATACCTATTTCAGAGATTAGGACACAGAGGCCAAGACACATTGTAAAGAAAGTATGTCTTGACTGAAATGGACATCTGTATTTAGGGTCCACCTAACCAGAGAAATTGTTTTGGAGTTCTTACTTTTGGTGTTCCAGTAGTGCTGGCAGGTGAGCACTTACATATAGAAACTTGTGGTGGGACGATAGTGTCTCTATAAGCTGGTGGTTAAAAACTGAGCCCCCACTACACAATCAGCCCCTAAAAAGTACCTATTAATATACCCCAAACATAACCTTGGATCTTCTGTCCTGCCTTCCACCCAGTATTTAAACAGGCAATGTTGTATAAGGAAAAGTTTATGAATTTTGGAGTCAAATAGACTGAGATTTGAATGCTGCTCTGCCACAAAGTAGCTATGGGCAAATTATTAACCTCTCTGATCTTCAATATCGGCACATGTAGAATGAAGTCAACAATATACATCTCACAGTGTAATTTTGAGAAGAAAATTAGATAATATATCTAGAGGATCTGGCTCATAGCTAAATATCCAACAAATGTTAGTTTCTGTCCCTAATTATTGAGCCTACATTTTTTGCATTAAGGCTTCCCCTGATGCTTATTTTGCTATTAGCTTATCCAATATAGAAATGTTCAGGGTTAGATGTAGTTTAATAAAATGATTTGCCTCTCCCCAACCACCCTTCTGTTTCCCAGGCATGGTCCTAGAAATGGGTTTAACTTTGCAATTTTCTCAGAGGCCACAATGTCCAGCAATAGATGCATTTGCTGCTAGATAATACTTCTAATTGGAAAACACAATAGAAGCTGAAAAAAGACTGGCATGGGAGTAGAGAGGTCAACTCAAATGTGAGACCCAAGGAAGTTCCAAAGTTTTCTCCACATGGCACAAGCAAGTTGTTATTGGGATGTGTGAGGAGATACACACAAAATGAGGCACTCCTTCCCAATGGAAAGATGCTCTCTATGAGACGTTGCAACCCGGTAGAGCTATAGCTCTGGAGATAGATACACCAGATACCCTTATCTTGAGCTAGGAGATACTTACAATAAGATTCATATTAATATTTATTCATTCATTTGGAGAAATTTTTTGCTTTTTGTTTTTATATTTCTGGATGCTACATTTATTTTATCTCTTTGAAAATTCTAACGACCATCTGCAGTACTAGGAACTAAAGAAGTTGTTATGACAGCTACATTTCAGATTTGGTTACGATTACTGGTAAATTGCATGCGTAAGCTTTTAAAATTTTGGGGCAGATTCTAAACACCTATATACTAGCTTTTTAAAACAAAAAGTGTCCCTCTTAAAGGCTGAAATTTTTTCAAAAAAGAAAAGAACATAAAATCTGTTCAGCATGTTTCTTTGAGAATATTTTTCGGCTTGTAGAATCTTAACTTCACATAATTAACTTCGACAGAAAGAGTAATCAGCTTCCTTCACTGCTCTTCAGCCACTGACACAAATGATCAACCCATTGTTCTGGAAGCATTCTTTTTCTTAGATTTCTCAAACTAGAGCTACTCTATATTTCTTCCTTTTTTGTTTTCTTTGTTCTTTTTTTCTCTTCCGAAAATGTAGCTTCCTGTCCTTAATCCTGTTCTCTTCCTTCTATATCCTCTCTTTCTTGATGAGTTCACATATTTGCATGGCTTCAAAAATTACCCCAAAGTATTTGAATCAAATATCACTCTCAGATAATAACTTTTTTTTTCCTAGCTCTAATTCCACATTTCAAACTCTTTTCTAGACATCACATCCAAAGTCCCAGTGATGCCACAATAAAATTATTTTACTTGACTGGCTCCCAATTTCTTTTATTTTGGGTATTGACATTAAGAAATAAAACTAAAAATCTCAGTTCCATATTTGATTCTGTTTTCTCTCATGTCATCATTTGTGATTCAGTTATCAAATTCTGACAAAACTCTTTATTTCTCCTTTTTTATTATAATCATTATACCATATTTCATAAATTCTAAGATGTGTATTTGTTCAAATTTTAATATCTCTGAAACTAGGATATGTATTACAATTAATGGTGTATTAAGATTGTGTCATAGTTTAATTAATACTTTATGTTCTTTCAGATGGTACATAAAATAATGCTGCAACTTTTTTCAAGTTTTTTTTATTGTTATTGAAAGTATATACAGCAAAACATTCACCAATTCAACAATGTCTATATGTGCAATTCAGTGACACTGATTACATTCTTCAGTGTGTGCAACCATTCTCACCCTCCTTTTCTGAATTGTTCTTCCCCCATTAACATGAACTCACTGTTCTCTAAGCCTTCTGTCTGACCTTCCAAGTTGCTGTTGTCAATTTGATCACATATAGATTATTCTTTAAAAGAGCACGATGTTCAATACAAACATTCTTTACTAAATAAGCTATGAATTGCAAGTGACTCGACTGCAATGGCTTTTTTTAGTATTGTTTGGTTTAAAGAAGACTTCAGGGGATTTTTTTTGTTGTTTAAGGCTTAAAGATTATCTCAGGGCAACAGTTTGGGAAGTTCATCCAACTTCAGTGGCTCCAGAAAGTATAGATTCCATGAGAATTTGGAATTCTGTTCTTCATTTTTCCCCTTTTGATCATGATTCTTCTATACAATCTCTAACCAAAACATGTCATAATAATAGCTGGGCACCATCCTGTTCTTCTGGGCTCATGGAAAAGGAGGCATTTGTTCGTGGCAGCAATTAGGCACACATCCCATTTCCTCTTCCTATTCCTGACTCACCATCTTCCTCTCCTGCTCCAGGCAAAAAAAGACCAATGTTTGTATCTTGAATGGCTGCTTGCAATCTTTTAAGACCCTAGGCACTAGGCAGTGAACTAGGAGGTAGAAACAGTGGCACTAAAAACAATATTAGGTCAATTACCCGGGATTTGCCATGAAATCATGACACTAAACCTCCAAACCAAGAAACTAAATCCCATGAGGTGTTTGGTTATACATAAGCTGCCTCTGCAGCTGTTTTTTAAAAGGTTTTTTGGTAAGAATGTATAAATAATGATTCATCTTACAACTGATGATGTCTTAAATTTGATGTTTCATTTTATGACAAATCCTAATTACCACTCTCCTGGATTTTGGTAATTGGTTTCTCAAGCTCTGTGCATTCCTGTGGGGGGTGGGCCAATTAGTCATGGTGTAATACTCTTTTTAGATAGTGCTGAATTTGGTTTGATAGTATTTTGTTCAAGGTTTTTATGCCTTTCAGTATGTCAGTAAGTCTAGAGTGTATCAATTTTCTTAACAAATACAGCTTTTGGTTTTACTGATTTTCTCTATTATTCATTTACTATTTCACTGAGTCCTGATCTTATCCTTTCTGTTTCATTGATTTAACTTACATTTTTAAATTTAGCTTTATATTTCTTCTTATGTTGGGGGCATAGTTTATTGATTTTCTTTTCTTTTTTTCCTTAGAAGGCCTTTCCTTGTTTGGAATAAGGACATTTGTTGTTTTTCTTCCTGTTACCTTTCACCTGTCACTTGGAGAATTTTGAAACCAAACTTCTCCCCCTGCTGCAATCCAATATAACAAGTATTTATCAAGAGTCTCCCTGAGCTGGGCACTGTGCTAAAGGCTGCTTTCAAGTAATGTGCTGAGGGTGTGCAGAGGTGAGAGCTTCTGACCAGGAGATTCTGACAAGGGGATCAGCAAAGACATCGTCAAGGAGTTGTTTAAGCTAGGTGTTGAAAAATGAGAGAATTTTTTTTTTCATTATTGCACTGTGGATGAAGATTTACAGAACAAACTAGCTTCTCATTAAACAGTTAGTACACACATTGTTTTGCGGCATTGGTGATTTTCTATTTCTATGTTATATAAACATTTAAAGTTATCTGTTTCTCCTAACAGTGTTTTAACTGTATCACACAAATTTTGATGTGTTGCATTTTCATTTTCATCCAGTTCAAAATGTTTTCTAATTTCTCTTTTGAGCCATTAGTAATTTAGAAATATGTCATTTGAGTTCCCAATATTTGGTGTGTTTCCAATTTTTTTTGGTTGTTGATTTCTAATTTTTTCTATTATTTAAATCTTTTAACATTTATTAAAACTTACTTTATGTACCTTCTTATGTTCCATCTTGTTGAATATTTTGTTTACAAATGAAAGGAATGTGTATTATGCTGTTGCTGGTTGGAGTGCTCTGAAAATGCAAATTAGGTCAGATTGGTTGATAGTGTCATTAATATCTTTTATATTCTTGCTGATTTTCTGTTATTTTTTCTCTAAATTACTGAGGGAAGAATACTTCAGTTGACAACTAAAATGGTGGCTTGTCTATTTATCCTTTCAGTTCTATCAGATTTTGCTTTATGTATTTAAAAAAAAAATTTTTTGAGCCCATCACATTTAGGGTGTTATTTTTTTTTAATTAAGTGAATTATTTATCATTTTGTTATGTTCCTCTTTATCCCTGGTAGCATTCCTGTGAAGGACTGTGAAGGGTTCGAGATTTTACCCTACTTGCATGCTAACAATTAGTCTGCCACAATTTTATGAATGTTGGCTGAAGACAAGAGATTTCTGAGTTAGACATGAAAGACTTTATTTCTAACAGTGTAGCAAATGGCACAAGTTTCATGTTCATATTGACTCCCCGTGCCCCCTCCCCAAGTCCCAAAGAAGTAGTATAAAATGCCCCAGGTAAATTCTATGCATGTAGTGGATTTGTGTTACAGCTAAGGAACCCCTAGCTTAGGAGACTTCAGTCTTTTGTAATGGGCTATACGCAACATGTCCAATCTTTGAAGAGAGGATGGTGAGACTTCGTCTCAGGTACTTTGGACACGTTATCGGGAGGGATCAATTCCTGGAGAAGGATATCATGTTTGGTAAATTAGAGGGTCAACGAAAAGAAGACTCTCAATGACATGGATTGACATAGTGGATGCAACAATGGGCTCAAATGGAACAACAATTTTGAGCATGGTGCAGGACGGGGCAGTGTTTCATTCTGTTGTACATAGGGTTGCTATGAGTCAGAACCAACTCAACAGAACCTAACAACAACAACAACAACGTTTACATGACATATTTTTCCATCTCTTTACTCTAAAACTACATATTTATGTATAAAAAGCACATTTTATATAAAATGTGCTATGTATATAAAGTACATTTCTTTTAGAAAGTAGATAGTTAAGTATAGCTTTTTTAAAAAACTTCAGCCTGAAAATCTTAGCCTTTTAATTGGAGTGTTTACATTTAATTTACATTTAATGTAGTTATTGATATGTTTGGGTTTCTGTCTATTGTTATTTTTTTTCCTATTTGTTCAATCTGTTCTTTGTATTGTTTTCATTGTTTTGTCACCCCTGCCTAGAGTTCCTGATTCAGTAGTACCAGGGTGGAGTCCATGAGTTTGCATTTCTAGTAAGGTCCCAATAGATGCTGATGCTCCTTATATTAGCTTCCTATTGCTGCTGTAAGAAATGACCACAAATTCAGTGCCTGAAAATAACACAAATTTATTATCTTCTGGAGGTCAGAAGTCTGAAATGGATCTCATGGGGCTAAAATCAAGGTGTCAGCGTGGCTGCATTTCCTTCTTGAGGCTATAAGGGAGAATTCATTTCCTTTATTTTTCCAGTTTCTAGAGGCCACCTGCATTCCTTTGCTGATGGACCCTTCATCCATGTTTAAATCCAGCAGTGGTGAGTTGAGTCCTCACATAGCATCACTATAAACTTGCTTCTGAATTCACACTTCATTCACCGACTCCCTCCTCCACAGTTATAGGACCCTTGTGATTACATTGGGTCCACCTTGAAAAATCTAGAATAAGTTCTTATTTTAACTTCAGTTAATTAGCAATGTTAATTCTATCTGCAACTTAAATCCCCACTTGCCATGTAACGTAACGTATTCATAGGCTCCATAGAATAGGATGTGGACATGTTTTGGGGGCCATTATTCTGCCTACCACATTGCTGCTGGTCTAGGAACCACAGTCTCAAAAGACTACTTAAGGATTTACAATACATGTCTTCAACTTATCTCAATCTAACTTCAACAATATTATACCACTTCATGTGCAATGTAAGAGTCTTACGAACTTCTCTCACCCATATTTTTGCTGTTATTTTCATATATTTTATCTCTACATATGTTTTTAAACAAAACAACACCACATAGCTATTATTTTTACAGTAAACAATCATTTAACTTATAAAGAAATTTACCCCTGAAATTCTTTTATATTTATTCACATTTTACCATTTCTATATGCATCATTCCTTTGTGGAGATCTAAGTCTCTCTCTGGTATCATTTACTTATCACTTGAGTAATTTCCTTCTAAAGCAGACCTTCTAATGATTATTTTATGGGCTTTTGTTTGTCTAACAAATAGTCTTTATTTGGTTTTCATTTCTGAAAGGTATTTTTACTTGACGTAGAATTTTTTGTTGGCAGATTTTTTTTTTTTTTTATTTCAACACCTTAATGTATCATTCCATTATTTTCTGGCATATGTACTTTCTGACAGAAAGACTTTATTTACTCTTCTGTTTGTTCTTATCTATACAATGTGTCTTTTTTCTATAGCTGTTTTAAATATTTGTCTTTGTCACTGGTTCTTAGCAATTTGATTATTATGTTATTTGGTATATGTTTCTTTGTATTTATCCTGTTTGGATTCATTGGGCTTTTTGGATATGTGGGTGTATGGTTTTACTCAAACTTCGGGAAATTGATTTCTTTACGTCTTCAGTTTTTTTTTCCTACCCTCTCCTCTCTATTCCCTTCTGAGACTCCTATTTACATATATACTAATAATGACTAATATTGTTTCACAGGTGACTAAGGCTTTCATTTTTTCAGGCTTTTTTATCTATGTGCTTCATTTTGGGTAATTTCTGTTGCTATGTCTTCAAGATCATTTACATTTTCTTCTGGAGTGTCTAATCTACTTTTAATTATATCCAGTAAAATGTGTCTGTCATCTTTATTAGCTGAATTTGGTTATTTTGAACAGATATCTTGCATTTGTCTCCTCATTGTTTTTTCTTTCCTTATGTACTTGAAAAGCTTATAATAGGTATTTTAATGTACTGGTGTACTCATTCCATAATTTGCCATTTCTGGGTCTTGTTGTATTGACTGATATAGCTCCCTGGTATGAGTCACTTTTTTCCTGCTTTTTGGGGCAGGGCTATAATTTTTTGATTGGATGCTGGATATTGCCTGTTTTGTTTTGTTGAGTGCTAGGTTTTGTTGTTCTTTAAAGGTGTTGAACTTCGTTCTTTCAGGCAGTTAAGTTACTGGCAGTTCTGTGATCATTTTAAGGCTTGTTTTTAAAGTAAGCTCATTACTATTAAGGTGAAACCCTCTTGTGTCTCCATCAAACCTCTATAAAAAGGACTCTCTACTGTGGCTGGCTGGAACTCAGCTGCACCCCAATCAACTCAAAAATACTTTCCAGAAACACAAATGGAATTTAATTGAAATATACTCTATAGCAGGTAAAACTGTTACAGAAACATCAAATCCAATATATACCCTGACAAAGGTAAGGAACGTAAAATATAAAGTAAAGCTTATTTGAGAATCCAAGTAAAGAGAACATGTTACCTGTAAGTAAAATCTTCAAAACTCACCACAGCAATGTTTTGTACTAGAAAATATGAAGCAACTCTACAAAGACTTCAGTTTAAGAAACTGTCACAGAAGATTTTTATACCCAGTTACACTGTAATTTAAGAATAAAGGTGCCAGATTAAGATTTTCAAACATGCAAGAATTCAGAGTATGTATTTGCCCTGCTCACTGAAGAAAAACTTCAGTCAGCCAAGACATTAATAGAAAAACTATGCATGAATAACTGACATCAATTTAATCAATTTAACTGTAGGACTAAGTATAATGAAATATAAATCATAAAAACCATATCAATGTTAAAAAAACCTATAGATTATATACATAATATATTATAACATATGATATATTATAAATTATGTTTACTTTATATTACGTTAAATGTTATATATTGTACATTTTATATATCACATATGTATTTAAATTTAAAGAAAGGAGCAGTAAGAAAGTGTTTAAGTACAATTACCTAATAGTGCCCTTTTGAAAAAAGCTGAGACTCAAAAGATAATACTAAAAGCTGAGATATTAAGAACTAAAACATAAATATATTAAAATAAGTAGAGTACCCATTAAAAATAGTATAACTAACTCAAATCAGGTGATGAAAGAGAGAAGAGGTAGATATGATGGTAAGAAGTAAAAGTACACTGTTTTATCTTTGCTTATATGAGGGAGTCAATGCCTGAAGGAAATATGCAATACCTGAAGGAAATATGCAATACCTGAAGGAAATAGATAGTTATAGTACATAAGTGTATGATCATAGAGGCAAGTGTTAGTTAAACTAGAATAGCATGCAAAACCTTCACATTATCAGAAGAATCACAGATGAAACAAAGACAAAAAAAACCCAGAAGACCACAGAATGAAAGATTATAAAAAAATGAAGTATTAAAATAATAATGATGATATGACTAAACATTTCCTTCATATAAATAAATATACATGGGATAAACTCACTAAATACAAATACAGGTAACATATATAATGTAAATATTCATTATAAATTAATTTTATAAATAAATTTACACATTTCATTAATAAATATTCTAAATAAAACATTACCAAAGAAACTAGCACAATCAAAAAAAAAAGTCCCAGTGGGTTTATTCCATTCGAATGCAAGTGTTACCAATACATTGAATAAGAATGATTTGAGGGTTCAGTTAGGAAGTAAATTTACTCTTTTCTCCTACTGTCCCCTGAAAGTTTTTCAGTGGGTCTGTTTTTTCCTGTCCATGGAGCAGTCCTTTGACTTTTCTGGTCACACTTAAATAATAAAATATACTTTAATTTAGCTATTATAATGTCCACTCTTAAATATAATTGATACTCTAACCCTGGTGGCGCAGTGGTTAAGAGCTTGGCTGCTAACCAGAAGGTCAGCAGTTTGAATCTACCAGCTGCTCCTTGGAAACCTTATGGGGTAGTTTTACTCTGTCCTATAGGGTCGCTATGAGTCAGAATCAACTTGATGGCAACGGATTTGGTTTTTTGGAATCTTCTTTTATTCCCCTGTCCTCAATAAAAGGCTTACTGCTGGTAGAAACCAATAGGCAGTGATACAGGTATGGCTGTTGTCTTTCTAGCATGGTTAGTTCTAGGTTACCAACTATTTTGCAACTTCTACTGAGTAGTCTGTCTTACAGCTCACTTTGATAGCTGCTAACTCTCACCTTGACCAAAATTTCCATTGTTAGCATTGCTACATAAGGATGATTCCATACAATTCACTAGAATACATCCAGTGAGAAAAATCATATGACCCTTTGTAAAGACATTTCATAAAATTCAGTATCTATTTAAAAATATTTTCAGTAAAGCTGGGTTGGATAGATGCTTTCTTAACTTGATAAAATATATCTATCTCAACTCCCAAAAGCAGTGAAATAATGTGTCCCTTAAAGTAATGATGTCCACTTTTGGTTAGAGCTCGACTGCTAACTAAAAGTTCAGCAGTTCGCATCCACCAGCCGCTCCTCCGAAACCCTATGGGGCAATTCTACTCTGTCCTATAGGGTTGCTATGAGTCAGAATAGACTACGGCAACAGGTTTTTTTTTTTCTTTTAATCACCACTGTTATTTAACATAGTTTTAGAGGCTTCTATCTCAGTAATTAGAAGACAGAAATAAGTGAGAGATTTAAAACTGAAAAGCAAAAGGTAAATTGCTCATTTTTTAAAAACAAATGATATAATATTGTACCTGAACTATTCAAAGAATCAAATTAAGATTATTTCAAACCAATCAGTAATGTTGCTGAAGATTGTTTTTGTATAAAATTAATATTCTATGTAGTTAAACAAAAACCAGTTAGAAAATTTAATCGAGAAAAAGACTTCGCAACAAACTTATAAGACTTATGAAAGATCTATATAAAGAAAACTTCAATGTGCCAGTAAGACACCTTAAAATTGTAGCAGAAAAAAAAGGCATTTAATTTTTGTATGGGAATACATGATAGTATGAAAACATTATTTTCTCTAATATAATCTGAAATTTAATTTAATCTTTTTAAAAATATTAACAAGTATATTTTTAGAAATCTATAATTTTATTCCAAAAGTTATTTGAAAAAAGTAATGTATTGGTTATGTTATACATAGTGGAACAGAATAAGAACAACAAAATTTAAAACAATGTGACAACTCTGTATGGATAGGCAAATAGATCAACAGGACTAAATAAATACAATATACTAATAAGGATTTTAATATATGATGAAAACCATATTATATGCATTCCATTGGTGAAAAAAAGGAATTATTCAACAAATAATATTGGAGCAGCTAAATGGAAAAAATAAATTCAAAAATTTATATATAAAAAGTAAAAACATAAAAATACTAGAAGAAACCATGAAAAATTTAAAAAAATATATTCTTGAATAGTGAGTTTTTCTAAGGATTATACATAATATTTAAGTAATAAAGAAAGGATATATAACTTTACATGAACATAAAAGAAATAGGAAAGCATAAAATGGTAAAAATTAAATATAATTATCAAAGGATAGATTTTCTGAATATATATAATTTTTCCAAAAATAAATTTGAGAAAAAGACCAACAGTCCAGTAAACATAAGACAAGACCATGAACAAATAATAAAAGGAGAAATATTAAATATTGGCAAAGTGTCTAAACTTCACGCATAATAAGACAAAAGTGAATTAAAACTATAATGAGAAAATTTCCATGTATAAAGTTGGCAAAGATTGAAAAAAGAAACCTTGATACACTGTTGGTGAGGACTGAGAGAAATAGGCACTCATAGTTATTCGTGGGAATGTAAATTGGTATAATTCTGCGGAGGGCAATTTGTGATATCTATCAAAATGAAGAAAATATATACATACCCTTTTACCACTAATGAAGCTTTTAGAATTTTTTTCTACAAATGTACTCACACAGATATCAAATAATCTGTGCATGTGATTATTTAATGCAGTGATATTTACAACTGTAAAAGGGTGGAGATAACCTAAATTTCCAATAATAAGGGATTATTTATTTTAATGGTGTACCCAGTCAATCATTAAAAAGAATGAGAAAGCTTTATGTACACTGGTATAGAATAGTCTATAGGAAAAATTGTTTTTATATTATATAATCATGCTATATTATTATGCATAATAGCAACCTAATGTACAATGCATATAGCATGCCACAGTATTATGATGAACGGGAGACTACTTTTCTCTATATGCACTTTTATACATTTTAAATTTTGTAGCACGTGATAGGTTTTATCTATTAAAAAGCTATTTAAATACATTGAAAATAAACAATAGCTTTTGATGATGGTGATAGCTATACTATACCTAGTGCTTATGATAGGACTTTCATACATTATCTTGAATGCTCACAATGACTATTAAAGGCCCATTATATAATCCACATTTTAAAGGTGAGAAAACTGAGGCTCAGAGAGAATAATTGCCATGCTCAGTTATTACAGGATTAGTAACCCATTTATCACCTGGAAATCGGATCTAACATTAAAGCCAATGGTGACCAAGATTTGCCTAAGTTTGACTGAGCATCACAGTTAACTCACTTTGAATAGATGTTAACCATTTCTCCACTTCATTGAGCCACATAGCACAATTTTTCTTTACAAGTGACAAATTTGATATAAATTAGCTAACATTATTACTATAGTTTGTGATTTTATGTACATGAAATCTTGTTCTCCTGAAAGATCCAATTAAGATTACAGAAAGGTTTACAACAGCCCTGTTGTGTAAACGGTTCAACATTCCAACAACAAACTAGATAAACATTTTGCCAATCACTAATTAAAAAGCTGGCTCTAAGTACAATAACCTGGAGTCAGTTTGCATTCACATTTCTGTTAAAGGCTAATGAATACACAGCTAAACTAATTTAGTCAAATTGTTTCTTCACTGTGCTCAAAGTTAAAACTAACAATTCAGCTTTAGCCCTGAGTCTTTTAAATTATTTTTTCCTCCCCTGTTGAGTAAAAGTCTAATTAAAAGCTTTTAGTCTTTCACAGTGTGGGCTGCTAAGTGATATTCTTTAGTCCACAGGGATTCAATTATTACTTGGCTTTAAAATATACAATTCTAAAAGGATTTTTTTTAACACACTTTGCCTGGAAGTTTTTATGTTCTAAAACTCATTCTGATAAACAAGACTATCAAATTGTGAAACAAACGAAAAATTGTCTTAAAGAATTTGGTATGAGATTTTAATAAGTCCTAAAACTTATTGATTACGTTCTATAGGTAAGTTTCAAGTCAGACCTAGTGGAGATGTCAAAAATATCCATGACACTACATAATCAGTGTGAGTTAATCGTGCATACTCACAAGCAAGAGCGGCTATATAACTTTCAGGACTCCGTGCAAAATGGAAATGTGGAGTCCTCTGTTAAAAAAAATTATTAGGAATTTCAATATGACAATAGCAGAGACCCTTTCTGAGCACAGGGTCCTGTGTGACTGCACAGGTCACACACCCATGAAGTATAGAGTGTAGACTACAGAAATCTCACATTATGTTATTATTACTTTTTAAATTAAACTGACTCCCCAAATTCCATTCTTCTGGACTGACAATTCCACATTTTTTGAGTTCTTCAGTTTATGCTATGGTGATTGCTACTATAACGTTCCTTCCGGATCCAAGCCCACAGTATTAAGTCTTGTCTCCAAAGATACGTTTCGGGCCTGGGGACTTGATGTCTGGGGTTTAACGTCCCAGAAATCCAAACTCACACATTTTGAGAGTGAAAGAGGGCCATACTGACCTAACTGGCCTAAATCAGAACTGTTCAAGCAAAAAGGGCTGCATAGTTACCCTCGCTATGAGTCAGAATCGACTCAACGGCAATGGGTTTGGTTTGGTTTGGTTTAGTTACCCTTGTGCAGCCAGATTTTTTTTTTTTTTTTGTACTTTAGATGAAGGTTTACAGAACAAACTAGCTTCTCATTTAACAGTTAGTACACATATTGTTTTATGACATTAGTTAACAACCCCACAACATGTCAACACTCTCCCTTCTCGATCTTGGGTTCCCTATTACCAGCTTTCCTTTCCTCTCTTGCCTTCTAGTCCTTGCCCCTGGGCTGGTGTTCCCCTTTAGTGTCTTTCTGTTTTATGGGCCTGTCTAATCTTTGGCTAAAAGGTGAACCTGCGGAGTGACTTCATTACTGAGCTAAAAGGGTGTCCAGGGGCCATACTCTCAGGGTTTCTCCAGTCTCTGTTAGGTCAGTAAGTCTGGTCTTTTTTTGTGGATTAGAATTTTGTTCTACATTTTTCCCCAGCTGTGTCCAGGAGCCTCTATTGTGATCCCTGTCAGAGCAGTCAGTGGTGGTAGTAGAGCACCATCTAGTTTAGCTGGACTCAGTCTGGCAGAGGCCATTGTAATCGTGGTCCATTAGTCCTTTGGAGTAATCTTTCCCTTGTATCTTTAATTTTCTTCATTCTTCCTTGCTCCCAAAGGGGTTAGACCAGTGGAGCATCTTAGATGGCTGCTCAAAGGCTTTTAAGACCCCAGACGCTACTTACCAAAGTAGAATGTTGAACGTTTTCTTTATAAACTATGTTATGCCAATTGAGCTAGATCTTCCCCAAGACCATGGTCCCCACAGCCCTCAGCTGAGCAATTCTGTCCCTCAGGGAGTTTGGATGTGTCTATGGAGCTTCATGACCTTGCCTTGTACAAGTTGTATAGCCACAGATTCTTGAAGTGCAGCCACTTCTCCAGGTACCTTGAAGGGACTGAGCTCAGCAGAACTGCAGCCCTCCAGCCATTCCATGGGCTTCAGGAAAACTCTTCTTTCTGCCACCAGGTATACAAAGCCCTGGCATATGGAAGACAACATATGGAAGATAATCAATGAATTGCCTATTATTTTCTTCCTTTCTCCCTTTAATGAAGTAGTCAGAGCTATTTTCTCTTTTGGTTCTTCTATCTCTTTAGCTTGCCAGAGGGACAGGTAGGCTGTATTAGCAGGAATCTATCTATGGAAAATAGGGCCTGTGGCGATTAGTTTTAAATTTCTGAATGATCTCTCATAGCTGGCAATGGAAACGTCAACGGCCAATAGAAACTTCTCATTAGTGCCCCTCCTTAAAGCAGTGCCCAGGGCACACACCCTACCTGCCATACGCCTCTGTTTAGGATCCAGAACTTTTAAATACTATAAAATAAAACACTAGTGTTATTGAGGAATGGAATATTTTGAAGTTCTTTTTTAATATATAGTAAATATATGAGCTATAAAACTCAAAAATGTGAAATATTTTTAAAGAAAATCTTTCTTAAAAAACTTACCCTTTTCTCTGATTTCTAAAAACATGTATACTGTATGTTTTTAATATATTTGTTCCCTAGTTGTGCAGGGCCTTCAGATGAATTAGAGTACTTAATAATATATGCTCTGGAGCTAGAATGCCTGGGTAGGATAAACTTCTGTTTATCTGGAAATGCCCTAATTTCACCATCATATTTGAGAGACAGTTTTGCTGAACATATAATTCTTGGCTGGCAGTTTTTTTCCTTCAAGGCTTTATATATGTCATCCCATTGCCTTCTTGCCTCATGGTTTCTGCTGAGTAGTCCGAGCTTATTCT
>NW_004443953.1:9541062-9597145 GCF_000243295.1 Trichechus manatus latirostris
GCTTGGTCTGTGTTTTGATTAATTTCCTTCCTAATCTCTTGAAGAGTTCTGTATATTAATCTTTTGTATTCTGCCTCCAGTAATTCCAAGAAATTTTCTTCCTCTGGAAAATTTCTAGATTCTTTATTTTGGGAGCTTGCTGAAGCCATCATGGACTGCCTCTTTATGTGATTTGATATTGACTGTTGTCTCTGAGCCATCAATGAGTTATTCTATTTATTTGTTTTATGTTTGCTTACTGTGTCTTAGCTTCTTGTTTTGTTTTGTTTTGATATGCCCATATAGGCTGTTTGTGTGAGCTAGCCCAGTCACCAGCACCCATGAAGCTCCAATGTCCTGCCCCCAGGTGGCCAGAACTACCACTAACTATGTGAGCCCAGGAATCTGCCCACTCCTCCTGTATGGATTCAGCTCAGGTGTCCAGGTAGTTGGCCACCAAGTGTGTGGTGCAGGCTCTCACCTACAGTTCTAGACAGGCATGGGTGATTGGTATAGGCTCAGGCATCCAGCTGCAGCAGGGGAACAAAGGCTGAGCAAGGCAGGGGGCCAACGGCCACCCCCAAGTGTCCAGGAGGAGAGCATGTCCCTGTTCCCTAGAGCACGTAGATGGGTGGGTTTTGCAGCCAGACTATCAGCACCCAGTGCTGTTGGCTGTAAGGACTGTGGGGCACCTCTTATTCTCAGGCCCCTGTAGCAGGTGGCTAGGTGACATGGGCGGAGCCACCAGTCCTCAGGCCCCTGATGTGGGTAGGTGAAGACTCTGCTTAATGGGCAGAGCAGTGTCAAATGTCACGAACCTGCCATTTCACAGCTGAAACAGTTGAAGTTAGACTTCAGGTATATACCCTGTTGTACTGCAGTAATGAGGGACTAAGCTGTTGAAATGGGCCCACACAAGTCTCTGCGGGGGAAAGGCACTGAAAGTCCATGGATCCCTTATTCCTGTGCCTAGGCAAAGGAGCTGTGCCTACCCTGAGTTCCTGGCTTAGGGAAGCTGGCAGATTATTTTTTCCCCGTTTGTTAATTTGTTCACTCTCCAAGGCCGGGAGAATGGCTTAAGGCCTGTGACGGATCCTACTTCCGGCCCAGGAGACTTGGCAATTGCTGAAGCCAATCTGGGACCTAATGCAGAGCAGAAAGTGGGGAGGTAAATGGGAGAGAGGTTTTTCCTTAAGGGGGGTGTTTTTCATCCACGCAGTAGGCCAGGCACAAGTACTTATCTTTCACCGATTGAGGGCTGCTTCTCACTGGTTCTGGATGGCTGAGTAGACCCTCTGCTGCTGGGTCTCTCCTGGTGCGGAAAACGTCTCCTGAGCACTGCTGCTTGCCTGCCTCACCGCTCACCACCGAGCTGATCCAGGCTGAAGGGCTCAGGCTCTCATCGGGTCAAGTCTGGCAACTCCTCACTGCTTCTGAATCGTCTCTGCCTCCCCCTGCCAGTCAGTCTGGTTCCTCAACTTTGCCTTTGATGTTCAGGGCTCCTAGATCGTCATATATAATTGAGTCACTTGTTTTTTTGGGTCTTTGTTGTAAGAGGGAACACCAGAAGCGTCTGATTACTCCACCATCTTGGCCCTACCTCTGGGTGGGAATTCTTGCTTGCTGTGAGACCTTGGATAAGTTACTTAAATTCTCTGTGTCACAGTTCCGCCATCTGTAAAATAGGGATACTAACAGTCCTCACATCATAGTGATGTTGTAAGCATTAAATCTTATATATATATGTATATGATTATATTTATTGACATATGTAAATAAATGTGAATAACTACAATTAATATATTAATTGTACTGTGCTTGATAAAATGATAACTCAAAGGCATTTGTGCCTCCAGTAAGTTCTCATTTTCAGCTTCTAAGTCTGCTTTAAAATAAAAATAATGTGTTGGTATTTCAAATATAAGCCCCTTCTATCCTTAATGTGTCCATCAACAGCAATATGTTGCTCCTTTTCCCCATACCTCTTCTAATTGTTTTTCTAATCAGTGGTGCCAGATTTTCTTAGTGTTAATACCTAAAGTAATAATAAGTAGGATCACAATGAAACTGAGGATCTCTGTTAAGAGTGAAGCAAATTTTATGATATGACCTTTTCAGACCTTGGTTTGAGCTGATACAATTTTTTTTTTTTTTTGCTTCTCTCCACTTGCTAGATTGTGCTTTCAATAATTGAGGTGGTTAATTAATAAGCACCACACATGTCTATCAGTTTGTTGTACTGTGGTGGCTTGTGTGTTGCTGTGATGCTAGAAGATTTGACACTAGTATTTCAAATACCAGCAGGGCCACCCATGGTGGACAGGTTTCTGTGGAGCTTCCAAACTAAGACAAACCAGGAAGAAGGACCTGGCTATCTAATTCTAAAAAAAAAAGCCAGTGAAAACTTTATGAATAGCAGCTGAATATTGTCTGATATACTGCCGGAATGAGTCCCTCAGGTTGGAACGCACTCAAAATACGACTGGGAAAGAGCTGCCTCCACAAAATAGAGTAAAACTTAATGACGTGGATGGAGTCAAGCTTTTAGAAACTTCATATGCTGATGTGGCACGGCTCAAAATGAGAAGAAACAGCTGCAAACATCAGCTAGATTACTAATCTGAACATAGAATGTACGAAGTATGAATCTAGGAAAATTGGAAATTGTCAAGAATGAAATGGAATGCATAAACATTTTTACCCTAGGCATTAGTGAGCTGAAAGGGACTGGTGCTGGCTATTTTGAATTAGACAATCCTATGGTCTACTATGCTGGGAATGACAAATTGAAAAGGACTGGTGTTACATTCACCATCAAAAAGAACATTTCAAGATCTATCCTGAAGTACAATGCTGTCAGTGATAGGATAATATTTATACACCTACAAGGAAGATCAGTTAATATGACTGTCATGGATTGAATTGTGTCCCCCCAAAATACGTGTCAACATGGTTAGGCCATGATTCCCAGTATTGTGTGGTTGTACTCCATTTTATGACTGATGTAATTTTCCTATGTGTTTTAAACCCTAATCTCTGCTATGGTTAATGAGGCAAGATTAGATTATGTTAAAGAGGATTAGGGTGAGATGTGACACCCTTACTCAGGTCACATCCTCAATCCAATGTAAAGGGAGTTTCTCTGGGGTGTGGCCTGCATCACCTTTTATCTTACAAGAGATAAAAGGAAAGGGAAGCGAACAGAGAATGGGGGACCTCATATCACCAAGAAAGCAGCACTGGGAGCAGAGCACACCTTTTGGGCCCGAGGTCCCTGCACCTGAGGAGCTCTTAGTCCAGGGGAAGATTGATGACAAGGATCTTCTTCTAAAGCCAACAGAGAGAGAAAGCCTTCCCTTGGTGCTGATGCCCTGAATTTGGACTTCTAACCTACTGACTGTGACAGAATAAACTTCTGCTTGTTGAAGCCATCCACTTGTGGTATTTCTGTTATACCAGCACTAGATAACTAACACAATGACTATTATTCAAATGTATGCACCAACCACTAAGGCCAAAGACGAGGAAACTGAAGATTTTTACCAACTTCTACAGTCTGAAATTGATCAAACATACAATCAATATGCATTGATAATTACTGGTGATTGGAATGTGAGAGTTGGAAACAAAGAAGTATTGGTAGTTGGAAAATATGGCCTTAGTGACAGAAACAACGCCAGAGATCGCATGATAGAATTTCACAAAAGCAACAAATTCTTCATTGCAAATACTTTTTTCCCCACAACATAAACAATGACTATACATATGAACCTCACCAGATGGAATACACAGGAATCAAACTGCCTACATCTGTGGAAAGAAGTGATGGAAAACCTCAATATTATCAGTCAGAACAAGGCCAGGGGCCAACTGTGGAACAGTCAATTGCTCATATGCAAGTTCAAGTTAAAGCTGAGGAAAATTAGAACAGGTCCACGTGAGCCAAAGTAGGACCTTAAGTATATTCCACCTGAATGTGCCTGAACGTTTAACCATAAGTCCGGTTTTCTGTATAAGAGCATTCTCTGAGTAGGTGAGTAAAATACTCTATGTAAAATGCATGTGCAAAGTGAAGAATACGAGACTGTCTCTATAGCTGCAGGAGTCAGAAGAGGACTCAAAGCATTGAGACTATCTCAAGAATAGATTTGACTCATTAAACCCTAATGACCAAAGACCTGATGAGTTGTGGAATGACATCAAAGAAATCATATATGAAGAAAGCAAGAGGTCATTAAAAGACAGGAAAGAAAGAAAAGACCCAAATGGATGTCAGAAGAGACTCTGAAACTTACTCTTAAATGTAGAATAGCTAAAGCAAAAGGAAGAAATGATGAAGTAAAAGCTGAACAGAAGATTTCAAAGGAAGGCCAGAGAAGACAAAAAGTATTATCATGAAAAGTGCAAAGACGTAAAGTTAGAAAACCAAAAAGGAAGAACAAGCTTGGCATTTCTGAAGCTGAAAGAACTAAAGAGAAAATTCAAGTGTTGAGTCACAATATTGAAGGAGTCTATGGGGAAAATATTAAACGCCACAGGAAGCATCAAAAGAAGACGAAAAGAATACACAGTCACTGTACCAAAAAGAACTGGTTGACATTCAGCCATTTCAGGAGGTAGTAAATGATAAAGACCAATGGTACTGAAGGAAGAGGTCCAAGCTGCCCTGAAGGCATCGGTGAAAAATAAGGCTCCAGGAACTGATGAGGTACAAATTGAGATGTTTCAACAAACGGATGCAGCACTGGAAGTCCTCACTAATATATGCCAAGAAATTTGGAAGACAGCTACCTGGCCAATCAACTGGAAGAGATCTATATTTGTGCCCATTCCAAAGAAAGGTGATCCAACTGAATATGGAAATTATCAAACAATATCATTAATATCACAAACAAGTAAAATTTTGCTGAAGATCATTCAAAAGCATTTGTAGCAGTACATTGACACGAAACTGCCAGAAATTCAAGCCGGATTCAGAAGAGGACGTAGAAGGAGAGAGATCATTGCTGATGTCAGATGGATCCTGGCTGAAAGCAGAGAATACCAGAAAGATGTTTACCTGTGTTTTACTGATTATGCAAAGGTATTCAACTGTGTGGATCATAACAAATTATGGACAACATTGCGAAGAATGGGGATTCCAGAACACTTAATTGTGCTCAGGAGGAACCTGTACATAGAAAAAGAGGCAGTCATTTGAATAGAATAAGGGGATACTGCATGGTTTAAAGTAAGGAAAAGTGTGCATCAGGGTTATATCTTCTCATCATACTTTTTCAATCTGTATGCTGAGCAAATAATCTGAGAAGCTGGACTGTATGAAGAAGAGTACTGCATCAGTATTGAAGGAAGACCCATTAACAACCTGTGTTATGCAGACAACACAACCTTGCTTGCTGAAAGTGAAGTGTACTTGAAGCACTTACTGATGAAGATTAAAGACTACAGCCTTCAGTATGTTACACCTTAACATAAACAGAATGAAAATCTCACTACTGGACCAATAAGCAACCTCATGATAAATGGAGAAAAGATTGAAGTTGTCAAGGATTTCATTTTACTTGGATTCACAATCAACCCCCATGGAAGCAACAGTCAAGAAATCACACAATGCATTGCATTGCACAAATCTGCTGCAAAAGACCTCTTTAAGGTGTTAAAAAGCAAAGATGTCACTTTGAGGACTAAGGTGCACCTGACCCAAGCCATGGTGTTTTCAATCACCTCATATGCCTGTGAAAGCTGGACAACGAATAAAGAAAACCAAAGAAGAATTGATGCCTTGAATTATGGTGTTGGCAAAGAATATTGAATATACCAATGACTGCCAGAAGAATGAACAAATCTGTCTTGGAAAAAGTACAGCCAGAATGCTCCTTAGAAGTTGGATGGTGAGACTTCATCTCACATACTTTGGACATGTTATCAGGAGCGACCAGTTGCTGGAGAAGGACATCATGCTTCGTAAAGTAGAGAGTCAGTGAAAAAGAGGAAGGCCCTCAATGAGATGGATTGACACAGTGGCTGCAACGATGGTCTCCAGCATAAAAATAATTGTGAGGATGGCACAGGACTGGGCAATGTTTCATTCTGTTGTACATAGGGTGACTATGAGTCAGAACCAACTTGACGGCACCTAACAACAGCAAAACAATTACTAGGCTAGTAGTTAAGTGAACATTATAATATCTCACAGGATTTTTGTGAAGATGAATGATATTCATGAACCTTTTTGTAGACACTACAGTGATATGGGAGCCCTGGTGGCACAGTGGTTAAGAGCTTGTCTGCTAACTAAAAGGTTGGCAGTTTGGCAGTTTGAATTCACCAGCAGCTCCTTGGAAACCTTAAGGGGCAGTTTTACTCTGCCTTATAGGGTTGATATGAGTCAGAATTGACTCGATGGCAATGGGTTTGGTTTTTTGGTTTTATAGCGATTTATGCATTCATGGTTTTATTATTGCTGATTTGTGTACTAAGTTTATTAGGTGTAAGACTCTAAGAAATATATAACTTGTATGTAATGAGAGTGATTCCTCCTTTACCATTGCTGTTGTCTGTTGCCTTTGAGTGATTCTGACTCATGGTGACCCCTTTTGTGTCAGAGTAGAACTGTGCTCCATGAGGTTTTCAATAGCTGATTTTTCAGACGTAGATAGCCCAGCCTTTCTTCTAAGGCATCTGTGGGGGGAATTGAACATCCAACCTTTTGGTTAGCAGCTGAGTGTTTAACCATAAGTCTGGTTTTCTGTATAAGAGCATTCTCTGAGGAGGTGAGTAAAATCCTCTACGTAAAAGACATGTGCGAAGTGAAGAATACGAGACTGTGTCTATAGCTGCAGGAATCAGAAGAGGACTTGAAGCATTGAGAGTCCTTGTCTCAGTATTAACTGGTTTCACTGACTCTTCTTTGCTTTTGCAAAAGAAGTAGCTCTTGAGGCTAAAATTAAAGAGTCTGCTTCAAATGTTTTTATTTTTTATTTCTTTTTTAGATTGTGTCTTTTTTTAATTGTCCTTTAGCTGAAAGTTTACAGCTGAAGTTAATTTCTCATACAAAAATTTATACACATATTGTTTTGTGACATTAGTTGCAAATGTTTTTTATGGTATAGACTTGACCCAAGTATTCTTGGAAATTCTGTAATGACTCTTAGACACAATATTTGTTACTTGTTCGATCGTCTTGTTTTTCATGAAACTAAACATTTGAAATATTTTTTCCCATTTGATCTGACTCTTCTGACCCTAGTTGGCATGATTCAAATATAAATCAAAGCTATAGCTAGGAAATTATCAAGTCAGAGAAATCTGGATTATTGGAGATTCTATAAAATAACTTGAATTGATTCCCTTTCACCTGCTCCATTTTCTTGTGCAGTTTCCTTGATGCAGCCTCCTTTTTTGTAATATCTTCTTCAGCTTTTCTAAAATATCCCAATTATCTGAAAAAAGTCAAAATTTCATTAATCTTAATAGTGTTTAAACAATTTACAATCTTATTTAACTTCATATTACATTAGCATAATGAATTCTGTGAAGATTTTTGCCACCCCTTTATTCTCAGATGGTTGCAGAAAACTCAGTCCTCAGTCTGAGAACAGCATGTCTCCTCAGAAGTTGGCAGCTCCTCAGACAACAACTTATACAACTTTGCTTGCATTATGAAGCCTTAGTCACTCTTGTTTCTCATTTAAAGCTTATAGTGAAAGTAATTAGGTAAAAATGACTTTATAGTGTTGCCCTATCATCACCAATGTTACCTCAACCAGATTTTCTCAGGAAAGAATAAACACAGAGCATCCTGCAATTTACTCTTATGGGAAAATTTACACAATCTTAGTTTCAGTTTCAATAAGATGCAACATTCAGGAAACCTTTAGGGAGCAGTTAATGGCCAAAATGAATTCCCCTTATTACCCCCACTAAATTTTCAACTTGCTAGCATAAAACTACCTAAATAATAGTGAAATTAAAAGTGTAATTGAATGAAATTTCAGTACAGAAGAACTGGTGAAAGTTTCTATTTAAACTGAATTTTAAATAGTCTGACAAGTTCTTAAGTTTTCAGAGAGCTATCATTTTGGTGAAAGGAGATCATATTCACGATTGTCTAGTTGTTAGTTTTCATTGTATCACTTCAATCCCTGAAGAGATCTTTAAATCTTAAACACAGTCATTTTCTGTTTTCAGATAAGTCTAGTTTTCTCTGAATTTTCCGTAATTGTCCTTCAAAGAGCCCCTGTCCCCAACAAAGAGTCATAGCACCGCTTGGAGCGCTGAGATTTTTTTAGAGACTATAATAGTCACCTTGAAGACTAAGGTGAGCCCGACCCAAGCCGTGGTGTTTTCAATCACCTCATATGCATGTGAAAGTTGGACAATGAATTAGGAAGACTGAAGAATTGACGCCTTTGAATTTGTGGTGTTGGTGAATAATATTGAGTATACCATGGACTGCCAAAAGAACCAACAAATGTCTTGGAAAAAGTACAGACCAAATGCTCCTTAGAAACAAGGATGGCAAGACAACACCTCACATACTTTGGACATTTTATTAGGGGGGATTAGTCCCTGGAGAAGGACATCATGCTTGGTAAAGCATAGGGTCAGCAAAAAAGAGGAAGACCCTCAACGCAGTTTGACACAGTGGCTGCAACAATGGGCTCAGGCATAACAAGGATTGTGAGGATGGCGCAGGATCGGGCAGTGTTTCATTCTGTTGTCCATAGGGTCACTATGAGTAAGAACCAACTCAACGGCACCTAACAACATAGTAATGATATTAGAGAGGACTCCATGAATGGAAGAACATCTTTCCAGAGTCAACCCGTCAACTATATTCTCTTACTGTTTTTATTGGTATTATAGCCAGAAGGTCCTTGAACATTTTCATCAACTCACAGAGGGTCCAGTGATATTAATTGACTTGTTCAAAAGTTTAGCTCATGCCAAAGAGAGAGGTGAAACTAGAACCCAGGCCTTCACCCCTCTTTTTTATTACACCACCTACAAGTTATGGATTACAGTCCTAGAGTCAGCCATTTCTCCAGGGAGCCCTTGTTCCTTTTACTAGAGATTGGTATTAGAAACCAAGATCTTAGTGCTGGCTGGGCTTTTTGCTGCTAGACTGTACTTTCTTTTAAGTCCTCTCAGTTTCCAGAGTGAAGAAATATATGTGTGTTTACTAACCTGTGTATAAACACATATCTATAAATATTTCATTTTATACAGAAATATAAAGTTATACATGATTTCTTACTGATGTTTTCAGCTCTAATCCATTACCATATGGATCAAAAACTATAAAGATCATAGAAGAAAAAATAGGGTCAACACCAGAGGCTGTTATACATGGCATTAACAAGATACAAACCATAACTAATAATATGCAAACACCAGAAGATAAACTAGATAATTAGGATCTTCTTAAAATTAAACACTTTACGCTCATCAAAAGACTTCACCAAAAGAGTAGAAAGAGAACCTACAAACTGGAAAAAACTTTTGGCTATGACAAATGCGACAAAGGTCTAATCTTTAAAATCTACAAAAAAAATACAACACCTTTACAACAAAAAGACAAATAAGCCAATTAAAAAATGGGCAAAGGATATGAACAGACACTTCACCAAAGAAGACATTCAACTGGCTGACAGATACATGAGGAAATGCTCACAATCACAAGCCATTAGAGATATGCAAATCAGAACCACAATGAGATAACATCGCACCCAGACATTACTGGCAAAAATAAAAAAAAAGGAAAATAACAAATATTGGAGAGGCTACTGGAAGATTGGAAATCTTATGCACTGCTGGTGGGAATGCAAAATGGTACAACCATTTTGTAAAACAATATACCGCTTCCTTAAAAAGTTAGAAATAGAAATACCATGTGATCCAGCGATGCCATTAGTAGGAATATGTCCTAGAGAAATAAGAGCCATCACACAACATATGTACGTCCATGTTCATTGCAGTATTGTTCACCATAGCAAAAAGATAGAAACAACGTAGATGCCAATCAACAGATGAGTGGATAAACAAACTGTGGTACATACACACAATGGAATACTACTCAACAATAAGAACAATGATGAATCTGCGAAGCATCTCACAACATGGATGAATCTGTAGGGCATTATGCTGAGTGTAATAAGTCAATCACAAAACGACAAATATTGTACGAGACCACTACTATAAAAACTCATGAAAAGGTTTACACACACCAAAAGAAACAATCTTTGAGGGAAGGGTGGAGGGGAAAATGGTATATAGACAATAGATAAGTGGTAACTTTGGTGAAGGGTAAAATAGTACACAATACTGGGGAAGCCAGCACAACCTGTCCAAGACAAGGTCAAGGAAGCTCCACAGACACATCCAAACTCCCTGAGGGATTGAATTACTGGGCTGAGTGCCATGGGAACCATGGTCTCAGGGAACATCTAGGTAAATTGGCATAACATAGTTTATAAAGAAAACGTTCCACATTTTTTTTTTGGTGGGTAGCCTCTGAGGTCTTAAAAGCTGATTAGCGGCCATCTAAGATACTCCACTGGTCTCACCCCATCTAGAGCAAGGAAGAATGAAGAGAACCAAAGACACAAGGAGAGATTAGTCCAAAGGACTAATGGACCACAACTACCATAGCCTCCGCCAGACTGAGTCCAGCACAGCTAGACCGTTCCAGGCTACCTCCACTGACTGCTCAGACAGGGATCACAATAGAGAATCTAGGACAGAGCTGCAGAAAAATGTAGAGGAAAATTCTAATGCACACACACAGAAAAAGGACCAGACTTACTGGTCTGACAGAGACTGGAGAACCCCAAGAGTATGGACCCCAGACACCCTTGTTGTTGTTGTTAGGCACTGTCAAGACGGTTCCGACTCACAGCAACCCTATGTACAACAGAATGAAACACTGCCCGGTCCTGTGCCATCCTCACAATCTTGTTACGCTTGAGCCCATTGTGAGACCCACTGTGTCAATCCATGTCATTGAGTGTCTTCCTCTTTTTCACAGTCCCACCACTTTACCAAGCATGATGTCCTTCTCCAGTGACTGATCCCTCCTGATAACATGTCCAAAGTATGTGAGACATAGTCTTGCCATCCTTGCTTTTGTGGAGCATTCTGGTTGTACTTCTTCCAAGACACATTTGTTCATTCTTTTGGCAGTCCAAGGTATATTAAATATTCTTCACCAATACCACAATTCAAAGGCAACAATTCTTCTTGAGTCATCCTTATACATCATCCAGCTTTCCCATGTGTATGAGGCAATTGAAAACACCATGGCTTGGGTCAAGCGCACCTTAGTCTTCAAGGTGACATCTTTGGTTTTTAACACTTTAAAGAGGTCTTTTGCAGCAGATTTGCCCAGTGCAATGCGTCTTTTATTTCTTGACTGCTGCTTCCGTTGGTATTGATTGTGGATCGAAGTAAAATGAAATCTTTGACAACTTAAATATTTTCTCCTTTTATTAGGGTGTTGCTTATTGGTCCAGTTGTGGAGATTTTTGTTTTCTTTATGTTAAGGTGTAATCCATACTGAAGGCTGTGGTCTTTGATCTTCATTAGTAAGTGCTTCAAGTCCTCTTCACTTTGGCAAGCTACGTTTTGTCAACTGCATAACGCAGGTTGTTAATGAGTCTTCCTCCAGTCCTGATGCCCTGATCTTCTTCGTATACTCCAGCTTCTCAGATTATTTGCTCAGCATACAGATTGAATAAGTATGGTGAAAGGAGACAACCCTGACACACACCTTTCCTAACTTTAAACCATGCAGTATCACCTTGTTCTATTTCAACGACTGCCTCTTGATCTATGTACAGGTTCCTTATGAGCACAATTAAGTATTCTGGAATTCCCATTCTTCACAATGTTATCCATAGTTTGTTATGATCCACACAGTCAAATGCCTTTGCATAGTTAGTAAAACACAGGTAAACATCTTTCTAGTATTCTTTGCTTTCATCCAGGATCCATCTGACATCAGCAATGATGTTACTGGTTCCATATCTTCTTTTAAATCTTGCTTGAATTTCTGACAGTTCCTTGTTGATGTACAGCTGCAGCCGCTTATGAATTATCTTCAGCAAAATTTTACTTGCCTGTGATATTAATGATATTGTCAGATAATTTCAGCATTCAGTTGGATCACATTTCTTTGGAATGGGCACAAATATAGATCTCTTCCAGTTGATTGGCCAGGTAGCTGTCTTCCAAATTTCTTGGCATAGACGAGTGAGCACTTCCAGTGCTGCATCTGTTCGTTGAAACATCTCAGTTGGTCTGGTATACTGTCAATCCCTAGAGCCTTGTTTTTTGCCACTGACTTCAGTGAAGCTTGGACCACTTCCTTTAGTACCATCGGTTCCTGATCATACGCTATGCCCTGAAATGGTTGAACGTTGACCAATTGTTTTTGGTATAGTGACTCTGTGTATTCCCTCCATCTTCTTTTGATGCTTCCTGCACCATTTAATATTTTCCCCATAGAATCCTTCAATATTGCAACTCGAGGCTTGAATCTTTTCTTCAGTTCTTTCAGCCTGTTCTTCCCTTTTGGTTTTCTATCTCCAGATCTTTGCACATGTCATCATAATACTTTACTTTGCTGTCTAGAGCTGCCCTTTGAAATCTTCTGTTCAATTCTTTTACTTCATCATTTCTTCCTTTTGCTTTAGCTACTTGACATTCAAGAGCAAGCTTCAGAGTCTCTTCTGACATGCGTTTTGGTCTTTCCTTTCTTTGTTGTCTCTTTAATGACCTCTTGCTTTCTTCATGTATGATGTCCTTGATGTCATTCCACAACTTGTCTGGTCTTCAGTCATTAGTGTTCAACACGTCAAATCTATTCTTAAGATGGTCTCTAAATTCAGGTAGGATATAGGCAAGGTTGTACTTTGGCTCTCCTGGACTTATTCTAATTTTCTTCAGCTTCAACTTGAACTTACTTATAACCATTGATGGTCTGTTCTGAAGCTGGCCCCTGGCCTTGTTTTAACTGATTACATTGAGCTTTTCCATTGTCTCTTTCCACAGATGTACTCGATTTAATTCTTATTTATTTCATCTGGTGAGGTCCATGTACATAGTCACCATTTATATTGTTGAAAAAATGTATTTGAAATGAAGAAGTTGTTAGTCTTGCAAAATTCTATCATGTGATCTCTGGCATCATTTCTATCTCCAAGGCGATATTTTCCAACTTCTTTGTTTGCAACTTTCCCATTCAATCAGTGGTAATTATCAATGCATCCTAACTGCATACTTGATCAATTTCAGACTGCAGAAGTTGGTAAAAATCTCCAATTTATCTTTGGCCTTAGTGGTTGGTGCATAAATTTGAATAATGTCATATTAACTGGTCTTCCTTGTAGGCATATGGTTATTATCCTATCACTGACAGTGTTGTACTCCAGGATAGATCTTGAAATGTTCTCTTTCACAATGAATGAAACCTGGACACCCTTATAGCTCAGTAATGAAGTCACTCCTGAGGTTCTCCCTTCAGCCAAAGATTAGACAGGCCCATAAAACAAAACAAGACTAAATGGGCACACCAGCCCAGGGACAAGGGTGAGAAGGCAGGAAGGGACAGGAAAGCTGGTAATGGGGAACCCAAGCTTGAGAAGCAGACAGTGTTGACATATCGTGGGGTTGGCAACCAATGTCAAAAACAATATGTGTATTAATTGTTTAATGAGAAAGTAATTTGCTCTGTAAACCTTCATCTAAAGTACAATTTTTAAAAAATGATGCCTGGGGGCCATACTCTCGAGTTTCTCTAGTCTCTGTCAGAACAGTAAGTCTGGTCTTTTTTTGTGGGTTAGAATTTTGTTCTCTATTTTTCTCCAGTTCTGTCTTGGATCCTCTGTTTTGATCCCTGTTAGAGCAGTTGGTGGTGATAGCTGGGCACCATCTAGTTGTGCTGGACTCAGTCTGGTGGAGGCTGTGGTAGTTGTGGTCTGTTAGTCCTTTGGACTAATCTTTCCCTTGTGTCTTTGGTTTTCTTCATTCTCCCGTGCTCCAGATGGTGTATGACTAGTGAAGTATCTTAGATGGCTGCTCACAAGCTTTTAAGACCCCAGTTGCTACTCATCAAAGTAGGATGTGGAAAATTTTCTCTATAAACTATATTCTGCCAATTAATCTAGACATTCCCTGAGACCATGGTACCCATAGCTCTCAGCCCAGTAATTTGGTCCCTCAGGGAGTTTGAATGTCTATGAAGCTTCCATGACCTTGCTTTTGCCAAGTTGTACTGACTTCCCCAGTGTTGTGTACTGTCTTACCCTTCACCTAAGTTACCACTAATTTTTTGTTCAGTTAGTGTTTTTCCCTTCCCACCCCTCCTTCCTAACCATCAAAGATTGTTTCTTTCTGTGTGTAAACCTTTTCATGATTTTTTATAATAGTGGTCTCATACAGTATTTGTCCTTTTGTGATTGAATTATTTCACTCAGCATAATGCCTTCTAGATTCATCCATGTTGTGAGATATTTCACAATATTCATCATTGTTCTTTATCATTTCATAGTATTCCATTGTGTGTACCATAATTTGTTTATCCATTCTTCTGCTGATGGGCACTTAGGTTGTTTTTATCTTTTTGGTATTGTGAATAATGCTTCCTCTTCATTTGAAAAGTCTATATCTATACTGTTTACTCCCTTTTATTATTGTTCTCACATTGTTGTCATTTATAGATTGATTGGTCTCTGGTTCCCTGTTGTAAATATTTTAGTTTTGCTTAATCTTTGAGAATTTATTACCTAGATTGGTATCTGGCAGATGCTTTCCTGTATCTTAGATTCAGGTTGTTGTGTGATGTTGTTGGCTCTCTCTCTGAAGGGCTCCCTTTAATAGTTCTTGTAAATTCAGTTTGGTTTTTACATAATCCCTTAATTTCTATTTGTCTGGAAGTGTCCTAATTTCACCATCACATTTGAGTTAGAGTTTGCAGGATATATTATTCTTCGTTGGCTGTTTTTTTCTTTCAAAGTTTTATATATGTCATCCCATTGTCTTCTTGCCTGCATAGTTTCTGCCGAGTAATCAGAGCTTAGTCTTACTGTTTCCCCTTTGTATGTGACTTTTTGTTTTTCTCCAGCTGCTCTCAGGATTCTTTCTTTGTCTTTGGCTTTAGCGAGTGTGATTATGATATGTCTTGTTGATTTTTGGGGGGTGTCTATCCTATATGGGGTTCATTGAGCTTCTTGGATAGTCGGCTTTTTGTCTTTCATGATATTAGAGAAGTTTTCTATCAGCAAATTCCTCAATGATCCTCTCTATTTTCCTTTTTCTTCCCGTTCTGGAATTCCAGTCACATGCAAATTTTTGCTTTTGATTGTATCCCACATCGTTCTCAGTGTTTCTTCATTTTTCTTTGTGCTTTTCTCTGATTTTTCCTCAAAGTATTATCCAAGGATTTGTCTTCAATTTCTCTGATCCCGTCTTCCATTGTTTCAAATTGGCTCCTAAAACACGCTATTACACTATTCATTTCTAAAATTTTGTTGAATTTCTAATTGTTGTTTTTGTATGGTTTCTAGTTGTTTATTTATTTTGACATTTTGTTCCTATCTTATTTTCCTGAATTCTTTCATCACTTTGCCTGTTTTCCCTGATTTTATCTGTATTTTCCATGATTTTGTCTCCATTTTCCTTCATCTCTTGGAGAACTCTGAATATTAGAATTCTGAATTCCCTATCAGGTAGTTCCAGTGCCTTTTCTTCTAGCAGAAGGTCATCTGGTGTTTTATTTTTGTCACTTTCTGGAGTCATCCTGTCCAGTTTTTTTATGTTTTGATCTTGTCTGCTGTCTCCAGGACATTCAGGAATTACTTTCTTCATTTATTGATTGTAGATTTGTTTGCTTCATCCTGTTTTTTAATTTTATTTGGTTATGGCTAGGCAGGCAGTCTGAGCATATTTTGTTGATTGCTCACTTGTGGGCATGATACTTCTCACCACCTTGTCCAGGTGGGCAGGGCTGGTTACTCAGCTATGGTGCAACAGGGTGAGTCCAGTGGGGGTAGGGGGGCAGGGATGGGTAGTTTTCAGCATGAACTGGGGCTAATGGGGTGGGTCCAGGGGGCAGTACAGGGCAGGGTCTCAGGGACCACGTCGGTGCCCCTTAGATGCACAGCGCTCAGCATATGATGCAGATAGGCAGGAGGGAAGGGAGAGGATGTGATGTGCATAGCAGGTTCTCTGTCTCCTGTTGGGAGCTCCTTGAAGTTGCCTTCCTGTACTCCTTGCCCGTGGTCCTTGGTGGCTGAGGTCCAAGTTGGCAAATCTGGTGGCAGTGACCTGGTGTCTCTCTGGCTGAGTAACTATGACCCATTGGAAAGTGACAGAGGCCATGTACAGGGAAGACAGATGGGGATGGGAAAGTGTGTTTCCCTGGTTACCAGGTGCTCTGTCTCCTGTTAAGAGCTCCATGAAATTGCCTCTCATAATCCCTATCTTCGTTTCTTGGTGGTTGTAGTCCAAGATGGTGACTCTGTGCCACATTAAGCTGGTAGGGGACCTCCACTCAGTAGCTCTTCTTGTTCTCTGTTCTCTATCAGTTTCTTATTCCATTCAGTGCTTGATCAAGTTCTTTATTCCTTCATTTGATACTTAGGGTTCCAGGATTGACATTTGTATCTGTTTTACTTAGTTTTTCGGGTCTTTGCTGCAGAGGGATGGCATGCTGTTTCTGTCTGTAATGTCTTGTTGGCTCCACTTCTAAGTATTTCATTTTTTGATGGTATTGTGTTTTTAATTTCAAATTCCAATTTTTCTTTGCTGGTATAAAAGAAAGTAATTGGCTTTATATATTAAGCTTGTATAGTGTGACCATAAAAGAAAGGCCTGGAAATCTGCTTCCATAAAAATTACAGTCTTATGGAGTGGTTCTATTCTGTCACACATGGGGTTGCCATGAGTCTGATTCAACTCAATGGCATCAAGTTTTAGATTTTATTCTGTAAACTATCTATAATCACTTATTACTTCCAGATATTTTTTCCATTTGTTGGGTGGCTTTCTACATAAAGAATCATGTCATCTATAAATAAAGACAGTTTTATTTCTTCCTTCTCAACCTGTAAAACTTTTATTTTCTTATCTTATTGCACTAGCTAGGGCTTCCCATACATTGTTGAATAGAAATAGCAACAGGAGACATATTTGCATTTCTCCTGAGCTTCAGGAGAAAGCATCCAGTTTCTAACCATTAAGTATAAGAGCTGCAATTTTTTTGTAGATGTTTTTATCAAAGTTGAGGAAATTTGCTTCTTTTTCTATTTTGCTGAGTGTTTTTATCATTAATGTGTGTTGTATTTTGTTAAAAGCTTTTTTTTCTGTATCAGTTGGTAAGATCATATGATTTTTCTTCTTTAGCCTGTTCATTTGGTGGATTACATTAATTGATTAACAATGAACCAGCCTTGCATACCTGGAAGGTCATGGAATATAATTTGTTTTATACATTGGTGGATTCAATTTGCTAATACTTCATTGAGAATTTTTGCATCTTTTTTTGAAAGCTATACTGGTTTGTAGTTTTCCTGTCTTGTAATGTCTTCATATGATTTTGCGTTAATACTTTCTAAAATAGCTCTCCAGGTGAATCTGATGTACAACCAGATTTGAAAACAGCTATAGTGTGTGAATAATTTGAAAGGATACCAAATCAAACCAAATTCACTACCATCCAGTCTATTCTGACTCATAGTGACTCTATAGGACAGAATAGAACAGCCCTATAGGGTTTCCAAGGCTGTAAATCTTTACGGAAGCAGACTGCCATATCTTCCTCCTGCAGAGTGGCTGGTGAGTTCAAACTGCCTACCTTTCAGTTAGCGGTCAAGCGCTTTAACCACTGTGCTGCCAGTGCTCCAAAATCCTACTTAAAAACCAGAAAACCAAACCTGTTGCCATCGAGTCAACTCTGACTCATAGCAACCCTATAGGATAGCGTAGAACTGCCCCATAGGGCTTCCAAGGAGTGGCTGGCAGATTTGAACTGCTGACCTTTTCGCTAGTAGCCGAGCTATTAACCACTGTACCACCAGGGTTTGTGTTGCCTGTTTCATGTCATTTGCCTTTGTCTCAAAAGGAATGTTTTCTTACTTAGACCTTGGAGTTACTGACTGGTGTATTTATAGTATAGTACAATCTTTTAGAATTGATCTTTTTAGTGGGTAATCTCTTACTATTTTCTGTTAAATAGACAGATGGAATAATTGAAGTTGTTTTCTTCTATAAAGAGAAATGGATTTATGAATAAGAAGACAGTGATTGTATATTTATTGCTAGAATGAGGCAATTGGAACTGACAGTCCCGGTGATACATAAAAATTGCTTCAGCATGAGGAAAATAGAATTTTGGTCTTTGGTTTTCCAAACTGATTGTTTGATTAGCTTGTCTACTATCCCTCTATGACCTCTTAAGTTTAGGCTTTTCACTTTTATTTTCTACTAAGGCCAACTCTCAGACCTGCCGCCTTCATTTTATAAGTTAATATTAATAATATTTTGTGTATCTTACAAGCTTATAACATGATGTCATGTGAAAGTATGAAATTCAGATTTACATAGGTTTCATGTCAAATTTTATTTCTATATCTTACTTGCTGTGTGACATTGGTAAGTCATTGAATCTCTCATTTTAGATCTTAGAAAACTAAAATTTTCTTCATGTTAAAAATATAAGAGTAGGTGTTTTAGCTGTCAGAGACTAATTTCTTCCTTCCAAAAATGAAACTAAAGGTATCTTTTTTTTTTTTAACCTAAGTGAATCCTGACACAGAAACACAGACTTATAAATAAAATTAAAAATTGTTGCTGTCTTCTACCAGTTTTAGACCAGGGTATGGGGGAAAAAAAAAAAAGGCCCACGGGAGAATAAGGGCTACAGTTCTCTTGTTTAGGCAGGAGCTGGAACTTGTACCCATTGCTCCAATAGTGGGCAGGTCCCCCAAGCACACTGGATCAAATTTTCTTGGGGAAGACAGCAGTTTTATCAGTGGGTCTCAGCAGATGTCATTCTAACTGCAAGGACTGGAGTATATATTGTTACCTCAGGCAGTCCCAGAGAATCTGTGTAAGAGTTTATTCCTGTGTAGCTTGACATAGTGACATTCATGGCACAAATTACTTAGTAATTTCTCCAAATATCATCACTTAAAATCAATTTCGTACTTATAATCCCAACATAGTTTGCAGGACTAATTTCAAATCAGAAAATTTTGAAATTGTGTCTTCCTTATTCTAGTTAATCAATAAATTGTTCTCCAGAAAAAAATAATTTCAGTTCAGTGTTAGATTTTATCAGCCTAGGAGGAATCTCTAAAATTGGTATAATATACCTATAATAGGTTACCTGGCCTCTAGGACTCATGAAGGAAATCTTTGCATTTTTAACGTATATAGCTAACCCTGAAAAAGAGAACTCCAATACTTCCACAGAAACACAGACACATCTTAAGGCCTGAACTTGTACTACCATGCTCACCTAGCCCCAGGCATTTTGCAGAAGCAACTGAATATCATTTCCTAGGGCTGCCACAACAGACTATCACAAACTAAGTGGCTTAACACAACATAAATTCATTCTCTCAGAAATCAAGATGCTAGAAGTCAGAAATCAAGGTGTCAGGAGGGTCATGCGTTTTCTGGAGACTAGAAGAGAATCTATTTCCTGCCTTTCTTTAGTTTCTGGAGTTGCCAACAATCCTTGGCATTTCTTGGCTTATAAAGGCATGACTCCAACCCTTGCCTCTGTTGTTAAAAATCCCACAAAACGTTGTTTTTGTTTAAATAGTCAGTCACCTTTTAAAGAAATATAAGTAATAAGAAAAATCTTTATATTTACTCATGTACTTACCAGTTCTGGAGTTTTCATTGCTCTGTGTTGATTCAGGTTTCCTTGTCATCATTTTCCTTCTGCTTGATGAACTTTTTTTCTTAACATGCCTTGTTGAGCAGGTATTCTTATGATGAATTCTTTCAGCTACTGTATGTCTAAAAAAGTCATTATTTCACCTTTATTTTGAGGTATTTTGTTGGGTAAAATTCTAGGTTGATTTTTTTTTTCCCCCTTTAACTACTTTGAAGATGTTGTTCTACTGTCTTCTAGCTTTCATGATTTTCAATGACAAATCCACTGTCATCCTTATCTTTGTTCCTCTGTATATGATTTGGCCCCCTTCTTGTCTGCTTTTATTATTTTTGTCTTTTTGCTGATTTTAAGTAATTTGATTATGATGTGCCATGGTGTAAGTGTCTTCATATTTCTTGTGCTTGGGATTCATTGAGCTTACTGGATCTCTGAGGTTATAGTTTCCACCAAATTTGGAACAATTCCAACCATGATTTCTTCAAATATTTTTTCTGGCCTTGTTGCTTTGGAGATTCCAATTACATGTACCTTTTACTGTTTTAAGTTGACCCACAGTTCACTGATGCTCTGCTTATTTGTATTTTTTTCTCTGTATTTTATGTTGGATAGTTTAAATTGCTATGTCCTTGAGTTCACTAATTTTTTCTTCTACAACATACATTCTGCCTTTAATCTCACCCCTTGTATATTTTTAAACCCAAACATTATAGATTTTATCTCAAGAAGTTTAATTTGAGTCATTTTTTTATATCTTCCATGCATGTTCAACCTTGGCTTTAGCTTCTAGAACATGTGGAATACAGCTATAATAACTTTTAATATCTTTATTCACTGATTTTATAATCTGTGCCTTTTTTTCATTTGGTTTTTCTTCTTCATTTTGGGTGTATTTTCCTGCTTCTTTTCATTTCTGAATACTCTTGTTTAGATGCTAGATTTGTTTGGATATGAGATTTTTAATACAAATCTTAAAAGTAAGACCTAAAAGGATTAAACTATTTCCAAGTAATTTTTCTGGTTCCCAGAACAAATCTCAGATTTGTTAGTCAGGAACAGGGCAAAAGTTAGTCTAGGATTAAATTTATTCTGCTACAAGGGCAAGATCTTTCTTAGTTATTTAATTGATGCCCCACGTATTATCAGATTTTCCACTCTGGCTGTTGGCAACAGTCACTATTTCCTGCTCTGCATGAGTCTCAGACACTGTTCTGTAATCTGTTGGAGTATTTTTTACCTTTGATTTGAATAGTTTTCTCACATGTGTGCACTGCTCAGTACTCAGTGAAATACTCAAGAGGGAATCTCTGCAGATCTCTGGTGTTCTCTCTCTGTGCATCTCTCTCTTCCTATGTTATTCTTCAGTGCAAATTCTAGACATTTTGGCATCCAAGATTCCAAGATCCATCTCTTTGATTGATAGAGACTACTGGGGCTCTATCTGAGTTTCTCCTACCTGTTCTATTTTATTAATGTCTATATTATATTTACTTCATTCTTTCTACTTTCTTTGAATTTATTCTATTGTTATTTTTCTAATTTTATAAGTGTAACCCTTAACTCATTCCCTTTTATTCTTTTTAAGCACTTAATGCTGTAAGTAGCACTTTAAGTAACACTTCAGCTGTGTACCCTAAGTTTCGCTATGTTATAAATTTATAACCATTCTTTTCTAATATTTTCTAACTTCCATTACAATTTTTTAACTCAGATTATTTGGAAGTGTTATTTTTTAATTTTCAATATCTTTCTTATCTGGTACTTGCTATTCACTCATTCCTCCAAGTCTATTCCTCTGGTGAAAGTGTCTCTTCCCTAGAAATTTAGATATCTTAACAATTCTGCCCCCATCAATCTCCAGATAATCTTTGTTATTTCTTCAGTTCAAGAGATTTTAATATAGGTATTAAGACCTGTCCCATGCACACTTTCCTCTAATCCACTGTGCCTCATTGTTTAACTTCCCCTCCTCATTCTCTAATCTGTTATGGTTACTGGTTTTCGATTTCTGTGCAGGTACATTTCCTGCCTTTATTCTGGGTTGGAATACAAGGGATAATTTTCTTCCATTGCATAAGATTATTTCTTTGGAATACATTAAATCCCAGCATGCCCTTATTCCTTCCTGGGCTCAGTCCTAGGATTTCCTACCCATAGATAGGAGATTGGCTTGCAGAAGTCAATAACTACTAATTTACCTGGAACTTTCCAGTCCTGCAGTTTTCTCTTCTTGCAGCTCTTCTCACTTTATATCTGACATAGTGCTGTTTAATCTAGCCTGTAGACTGAGAAGTAGTATTGATTCTTTCAATTTATCCTTTGGGATAGCTGAATACTAAGGATTCTTGTTGTCTTGACTCCTTTGTCCACCTTCAAAACATTTATCTAAGGGTAATTGAGGTTTAAGTCATGCACTGGCTTCATTGTCTCTTCTTGTCCCAGGTACATTTCCCTATCATATTCAACAGAATTCAGTTATATCTCTCCATTTGAGAGGTCATCTTGGGAAAAAAAAGGAATAGTACTTGATTCCGGTACTCCAGTTAGCTGAAGTAATTCTGCTACAAACAGATCTTACCTTTTTGCTCCTAATTAGAGATCATATACTGAGAAATGACTCTCACAGAGTAAGGTCCTTGACTCTTCTTTCAGTTAAGTACCAGCATATTGGGTTTTCCTCCATACTATCAAACCAATAGAGGGCACGTGTTGATTTGTCTTGTGCCATTTGTTGATGGTTACCAAAGGCACTGCCCTGGTGACAGAGCAGAGGCCAACTCTGCATCACACTTTTTCCAAGAATATATTCTACTTTAAATTTTGCTGACGCACTTCAGGGGAATATTTTAATGGTCTTCAAATAAAGCAGCTGGAAAGACAGTATGCAATTAACAGTGAAACTATATTCAGCTGGTAAGGCCAGCATCATTGCCACTTGCATATAGCATTTGGCTCTAGTGTGCAGGTTTGTAGCAGATGGTGGTCAACCACATGCTTGTTCTTTGTCAGTGATAATCACTTTTAAGCCAGAGGTCTTGATCTGTGAGCAAGGAACAGGCTTTGATTTTTAGTCAGATGGGCCTAAAAAGCTTTTGGCCTTTGCTCCTTCTTCCTTGTTTTGGTATAGTTCAATCCTTAAACCTCCAAAACCAGCACTGGCGTGAATAAGAAATTTCTGAGGATAGTCAGCAGAGGCAAAAACAAGGCTCACACTGGACAATATACCAGGGCCCTGAAAGTCTGATCACAGCACTCAACCAGAGCTCTAGGAAAATATAGAAGCCTGGGGGTGAATAGGACTGGGAACCTAGTTATTCAGAAGGTTTGTCTTGATTTTTTGGCTTTCTTTTAATGTACATTTATAAAATAGAGTTAGATTATTGAGCAATTTAATAATCTGGGAACAGTTCTAAACAAAATTATAGTCACCTTTAAGCCCCCAACAATTTTATTTCTTATGATTGATGGGGCATGGCCAAGATGCCAACAGTTATCTGGTAACTTGTCAGCACTGGTACTCACTCTGCTTGAACACTCTGTGCCCAATATATTTGAGAAAAGTTGGGAAGAAGTGGGAACTGGTAATTCCAAATCTGTCCTCAAACTGTTCAGTAGCTTAAGAAGTGGTTACTCAAGTTTCTTCCAAGTCCTGCAGAAAACAATTATTTCATCTAATTAAACCAACACTTCTGGTTAATTGGTATCCCTAATTACCTTTTTTGTTAATCAATGAAAAGTGGTAGTTGTCCCTGAAAAACCTTGGACTTTGCTTTCCAATTGATAGTATCCCACAGAGTATAGGACAGAAGTTCTTTGTTTTCACAAACCATGGTTATTTTCCCAAGTGTTTTGGAGTAGAAAGGGAGAAAGAGAGACTTTGAATATAAAGGAAAGAGAGAAATAGTGTATGTGTGTGTGCGAGGGAGAGATATTGGATTCGAGGAGACCGGGAAAAAGGACAAAAGTGGGCAGGCCACTAGGAAAGCAGAGCCTGATTCTCCCTCCCTAAGAGTAGCCCATGAATTGGGCAAGACCTCAGAGGCCTGAACCCTAGACACTGGAACTCATTGCTACAACAAAGATTCCAGTGCTCTACATATGACAGATAAGCAGCAAAGCTGTCAGCTCTGAATGGGCTGCGACTGCTGGAACAATGGGGTTTCAGTGATAAGCTGGAAACAGTCACTGGAGAGAACTTCAGGATGCCCTGGTGCTATATAAACCCCTGGGAACTATGAAAATCCCTGGGGGGAGGTGAGGAGACAAAGAAGAACGGATGGAGATAGTAGTCAAATTTAATTGATTTAAAGAAAAAAATGATGCTGTTTTTGCTTACCTTAGATTTTCATCAACATCAATATCTGCTAAAGGGTGGCAAATTTACATACTAGAAAGATCACAGAAGCTTCTGATGCTATTGTATTTATAAATTGAAATTGTCAATTCCAAAAATTTATATATATTCTTCAATTCCCTGATATTTTAGTTAGATGGACATCAACGATGACATAAATAAGTCATTATTTTGTCAATTATATTAAACTTTTATTAAAATATTTTCACCCTCAACCACTACTTTGATGATCAACTTGGCAAAATCTGTTAAGATTGAAAATGCAAATACCCATGAACCAACAATTCCGCTTCTAAGCATATACTCTAGAGAAACACTTGCATATGTGCATAAGGTAACATATACAAGCATGCTCATTGCAACACTGTTTGTAATAGCAAAAAACTGGGAACATTTTTAGTATCTATCAATTGGAGAATGAACAAGCAAATTGTGGCATATTTATAAGAAATATACAGCAGTTCAAGTGAATGAACTAGATCCATATGTACCAATATGGGCGGATCTCAAAAGCATAATATTGGGTGGAAAAGCAAATTACATAATGATACCATTTACTTATTTGGACCGGGCATTGTTTCGTTTTGTTGTACTTAAGAGTCGCTATGAGTCGGAACAGACTCTACGGCACCTAACAAAAACAACAATCATTGATTTAAACTTTTAAAATGTACAAAATGATACTAACATTGTTTATGGTTTATTGAATATGTAAAAAGTATTTTTAAACATTTCAGATGAATAGAATATAGAGTAACTCCATGAGAGGGTGCCTCTAGTGAGGAGATTAAAAAATGCAACTGTAGACAGAATATTAAGAAGTCTTTGACTGTATCAGAAATGCACCATTAAATTATAAAACAAAACAAAAACCTTTGGGATGAATAAAACAAAATGTCAGTATTTGTTACTTCTAAATGGCACGTTGGTATTTGTTATAATACTTCTTGCCATTATTGTTAGAATTTTCTTTAACTGTAAAAAAAATTATTCCCCCTCCCTACTCACTACAATTCATCACAAGATTCCCAATCATTCTTTAATTCTTTCAGTACATATTTATTGAGCATCTCCTATGCACTAGGATTCAAACAGCTTAAGATCTCCTTTGCTAGAGATACATATAGACAACTAACCCAATACAGAATTGCCTAAATGCTCTTGGAGAGACAGGCTTTTTGTTGGGGAGGGAGGGAGAAAGAGAGAGTGTTAAAGGAAGGAGAGATTTAATCACACTGTGGTGCAGTGGTTAAGAGCTTGGCTGCTAACCAAAAGGTCGGCAATTCAAATCCACCAGCTGCTCCTTGGAAACCCTTTGAGGCAGTTCTACTCTGTTCTGTAGGGTCGCTATGAGTTGGAATCAACTTGATGGCAATGAGTTTTTGGTTGGGCCTTCAGGAAGGCTTCTCATAGGTGGAGTCATTTGTGCTGGGCCTGTTTGTACTCACATTCATTCTTCAGGTAGGGCATTTCAGATTGAGTGAACAGAGATATGAAACTGCACAACACACTCAGAAAACATGAGGATGTCTGGCATGGCTTGAGAAAAGGATCGTCACAGGGATGACTGAGAAATGAGGCTGGAAGCATAGATGAAATCAGGTTTTAGGAGCACCTTCAGTGCTAGAGATTTCACATAGCATTGTGAAGTAATGGGAAACCACAGATATTTTCTGAGGAGAGTAATATGATTTAGCCTGCATTTGGGGTAGATAACTCTGAAAAAGTTTAAAGAGTTAAAAAAAAAAAAAAAAGCCGGCAGATAAGTCAGAAGGATAAGTTAACAGTCTAGGTTAGAGATGAGGAGGGCGGAACCAAGGGGAACATTTGTAAAATGAGTCAGAAGGGAAGAAGGCCAAGGGCAGAGTTGTGGGTGGAACTGTGGGTGGATCATCTAAGGCTGGGAGCAGAGGAAGAGAGAGGAGCCAGCCAGCATAGGAAACTGTGTAGGAGCTGCTAGAGAGGTGAGAAGAAAATGAGAAACAGGCTTGAAATCAGCAGAAGATAAGATTTCTAGAAGATGCCGATGTCAAATATTTCATGACTTTAGGATGGATGAGGTCACAGCTGATCATCTCCAGGAGTGTATCTCCAGTAAGTATAGTGATAAAAGAGGAAGCCAAGCTACAAGGTGGTAATAGAATGAGACCGACTGCTCGTTACAGAAGTTTGATAGTAAAGAGAAGGAAAGAATGAGACTAGTAGTTTTAGAAGAAAGAAAATTGATTCACAAATTTATTGAAGTTTATTTCCAGATCTATTACTTCATATATGACTTTCAGATTTTTAACATACAGAGCATCAGATTTATAATAAGATGGGTTATTTGGCAGCTTTTAATAAAGAGGAAACATGGCAGAGTTCTTTTAGCAAAGGCAAGAGATCTATGAAATATCTCCTTATGAATTATACTGTTCATTTATCATTAACACCCAATACTGGATTGAAAGAAGCTTTCATGCGTGATTCTGTAAGAGTGACGTTCAGGATGTTGTCAAACAAAAAACATGTTTAGACAAAGGTGTCATCTTTTTTTTCCTCGCTGAATGGGCCTTCCAGGACTTGAAAAAAGGGAGTCATGTTTTGTTTAACTCCTTTGGGAAGACAAAAAGGGGTGTTAATAATAATTCTTTGAGTTTAAAGAGGCTTTATAATACGTAATGAGAATAAAGAGAAACCAAATGGTCTAGGGAAAGAGCTGATTAAATTGCATGCTGTGGAGGAGTGCTTGGGGAGTTTTGAGATGACCAGAAATGGAACTGTTCCTCAAACTTTCTAGGCAGACCAGGTGTCACCCAATACAGGGACTAGGTTTTCTCTGTGCACAGCTGGCGGTGGGTGGAACAGTTGTCCCCAAACTGTGAACTGAAAACCAATTTCTTTTAAATTGCCTTAGGTTCGGTGTATTCTCCTCCTCCCTTCACCCACAAATTAGCCATGGGCACTGGATGTTGTTCAGCTCCAGGAACTATTGAGAGCACTGGATAGCACTCTGCCATTCCTTTCTACCTGATCCATCCCCACATTTGTGATATTTTATGAAACTTTATCAAACACACTCTTTTACTCCTGGTAGCAGGTATTCTAACCTCTGTGTTACAGAGAAGGAGACTAAGGCTCAAAGAGGCTGAGTAAGTTATTCTAACTACTGAAAGGTGATGAGAGGAACTCAGCCCATAGGGATGATTTTAACCTTTTATTCTTTCATTTTGGGAGAATGTCAGAAGGAAAGATTTGGGGTCCTCATACACCTCCCCCTTTAGTCCTTCTACCCAGGAAAGAAGAACTAGATATTCTGGTCAAAGTTTGGGCCATTCATTGGTCTTTATAGTAATGATAAATTCTCTGTGGCTCAAGGGTAGGAAAAAGCTGTCAACTTTCCCCTTTGACTTTTAAGTTCTCATGAGGTAGGTCTCTTCTGTTTTTGCTGTCTTGTCATACACACATCTGGGGGAGTGGGGGCCAGTAGTCACCCCCACCCTCCACTGTAAAGGCTGTGAGCGGTGTTTGAAAGTGTGGTTTTGGAGTTTACAACACCTGGGTTCAAATTCCAACTCTTCCAGTTACTCTTCTATAGTTTCTCTGCGTGAGTCCTTTAAATGGTTACTTAAGAAAATATGGACAAGAACTGTCACACACTATGTAGGATTTTTAGAGTGGTTATGCTCCCAGAGGTGTGCAAAGGCATTCATTAGAACATAGAAGGAATAATTAGAGTTTCTCTTCATATTACTTTTCATATAAAAAGTTAAGCTTTTCTAATAATCAATATGTAGATTATAACTGTTTCCCACACATGCTGGCATCTCAGAGAGTAAACCAGGCCCTTGAAGCAACCTGGTGGGGCCCTGGTGGTGCAGTGGTTAAGAGCTTGCCTGCTAACCAAAAGGTCAGCAGTTCGAATCCACCAGCCACTCTTCAGAACTATGAGGCAGTTCTACTTTGTCCTATAGGTTGCTATGAGTTGGAATCAACTCAACAGCAACGGGTTTGTTTGGGTTTTTTTGGTTTTAAGGCAACCTAAAAAAAGAAAAAAAGAAGTTTCTCAATGTGGAGGCATTGACAGTGCTGCCCTCACTCATTTAATTTTAGTGTCTTGTGACAAAGTTTGGTTTACATATCATTTATTACCACCAAACTGATTATTTTCATAAAAAGCGAGATCTAGAAATATTAAAATTTTCAAATGCCTTGTAATGAGTGGTGGAATTATTTTCAAAATCTGTCCCACACAGATTTGCCATTTATCTTGTAACAAACTACTTAAAACACTTGTTGAAATTTAAAATATACATTCCCATTTTATAAAAATATAAATACTATAGGATTGCAATGAGTCAGAATTGACTCGACTGCGAGGGGTTTTTATAAGTCTTTTAAATTAGGTAGATATTTTGGTGAGGGAAATGGATTTCAATATAATCTATCTCAAAGATATTAAAAAAAAATCCATCAAATCTGTCCCTCAAAGTTAGAGGTGACATTTTAAACAGTAAGTGAGAAATAAATTGCTGTTTGAAAAAAAAAAACTCACTATATGTAGAACACTTCAAAAATAAATATTTGGAAATATTTTCATTGCTTTGTAATTTTAATTGCTGAAAACAATGTGTTGCCTATAAAAATTCTTGTACTTACAAAACTCCATATAGTTACAAAATTGGGAAATCAAATTTCCTGCCCTATTTTAAAATTTTCCAAATGAAGTTATGCAGTGAGTTTTGAATAGATGTATTTTTTAAAAATCAGGAAAAAAAATCACCTTCTAACGTGTTTATAAGAACAACTGATTAATATCAGGGACAGTGGAAATTTTCTATCTGAATTTCAGTAAAAAATTTTGTATAATTGGTGCATGAGATTGAAAAATGTGTTCATGATTTAGTAAGCACAGCTAAAGATCTTCTGTTTAAATCTATGCATGTTTTTTGAGGTATCTTTTCAATTATGGCAGCAAATAAAATCAAATATTGAAATAAACTAGATTTAAAACCAGATCTTCAAATAGCTATATCACAAAATACAAGCTGATTTGTTTAAAAATAATAAAACATATTCAACGACACTTATTATAGACAATATTATGAAAATAGCAAGAAAGGTTTGTGACATTAATTTAAAAAGAATATTTAAAATTATGTTTCATTTAACCTTTTCTCATCCTTTTACGTTTGTTTTATAATGTACCAAATACTTAGCAGTGTATTACGAAGAAGTAGATCTACATACATTGCTCAAAACCTTTTTACTGTTGGGCATGTATAACCAGAAATATTGGTAACCACTGTTCTGTTCTCCTAAATAAGAGTATAGGCATGCAAATTAAATGATTTCTCTACAGGGTTATTATAACAGGGCCCTGCTGAGCCTTGCTCCCAGAAGCTTGCTTTAGTAATCCCTCCTCTCTTCTTTTCAAATCCCTGACCTTTTGATGGACCTCTGACTATACATTAATCTGCAGCTAAAGACCTCAGATAAAAAGCAATGATGTCACTTTAAGGACTAAGGTGCTCCTGTTCCAAGCCATGGTATTTTCGATTGCCTCATATGCATGTGAAAGCTGGACACTGAATAAAGGAGACCAAAGAAGAACTGATTCCTCTGAGTTGTGGTGTTGTTGAAGAATATTGAATATACCATGAACTGCCGGAAGAATGAATAAATCTGTCTTGGAAGAAGTACAGCCAGAATGCTCTTCAGAAGTGAGGATGGTGAGACTTCCTCTCACATACTTTGGGTGTGTTATCAGGAGGGACCAATCCTTGGAGAAGGACATCATGCTTGGTAAAGTGGAGGGTCAGCAAAAAAGAGGAACACCCTCAACGAGATGGATTGACGCAGTGGTTGCAACAATGGGCTCAAGCAGAACAACGATCATGAGGATGGCGCGTGCAGGAGGGGGCAGGGTTTCATTCTGTTGTACATAGGGTCGCTATGAGATGGAACCGACTCAACAGCACGTAACAACAACAACATACATTTATCCAGCTACTAGCCATGTATTTGTTGCTGGGTCTTCCCATGTTGTAATAATTATTAATGTTACGCTCCGTGCAGTCTCTAAATGCCTACTGATCTTTACTGTTTCTTTGACATTCTCTTGAGGATGCTCATGCCGCCCTCAAACTTGCATTTTAAGGTGTAGTGTGATAACCCTTCCTTGAGGCTATGTAGCAATTCCAGCACTATTGCTTGCACAACCTTTACCAGTCTTATTAAGTCAAAACTGCTTGCCAAGAAACAAAATAAAAGACAGAAACAGGGATAACCGCAGAGTAAACAATGCAGGTTGTAGAACTCACTCAATTTAGGATACACTATAGAGAACTCACTGACCATGTAGCTTAAGAGAGCACAGAACAACTGCACTCTGTTTCTCAAAGACTATTAAAAAAAAAACCAAACAACCTTTTTATTAACACGTATTCAATACTGTATCTGCTAATTGAACTAATCCAGCCTTCCAGTGGATTGTGCTCTTCATACAAAATTTCTTTGGCTGTTAAGCTCTACTTCCCATCCATCTGGGACAGCGAACAAATCTTCTTGCAATCAATAAAGAAATTCTGGAAGTAGACACCTGTCTTAGTTATCTAGTGTTGCTATAACAGAAATACCACAAGTAGATGGCTTTGATAAAGAGAAATTGATTCTCTCTCAGTTTAGGATGCTAGAAATCCAAATTCAGGGTGTCAGCTCCAGGGGAAGGCTTTCTCTCTCTGTTGACTCTGGGGGAAGGTCCTTGTCATCAATCTTGCCCTGGCTGAGGAGCTTCTTAGTGCAGGGACCCTGGGTCCAAAGGAAGCACTATTCTCCTGGCTCTTGTTTCTTGGTGGTATGAGGTCCCCTTGTATCTCTGCTTGCATCTCTGTTTTATATCTGGAAAGAGATTGATTTAAGACACAACCCAATCTTGTAGATTGAGTCCTGCCTCATTAATATACCTGCTGATAATCTCACCTCATTAACATCATAGAGGTAGGATTTACAAAACATAGGAAAAATCACATCAGATGACAAAATGGTGGACCATCACAAAATATGGGAATCATAGTGTAGCCAAGTTGACACACATTTTGGGGGGACACAATTCTATCCATAACAACCCCTCAACTAAACTATAATTTCCTTTAGGTGGAGACCTTCTCACAGGTCACAGGCTTTTCTTTGCACTCCCCCCACATTTGTAGCTTAGGGCTATATGTACAGTACTGCTTCAAGAAATATTGTTAAACTGTAGTTGAAGTCAGCTGGTGAAATTAAGCTTGTAATGGAAGTTGCAAATACTGACTCCTAAATATTTTAATGTTATTTTTGGGTTTGAATATGAAAGCTTTTGATACTTTGTAAACATACATGTTTTAAGAAAACATATTAAAGTATTCTGGAGAAATCTAACTCAGAAGGATTTGGAAAAAACTGCCTCAGTTTCTTACCCTAGTGCTTAAAACCTCTCTCCTTCCCTCTTAGTGCTGGGGACAGATTTCTAAAATTGATGCAATTTGAGCAAAACGATCCCATTCTGCTTCAATATACTGTATTCTCTGGAAGGAAAGGCATGTAAGTCTGTCCTCTCCTCTTTGTTCCCCACCTCTCCCCACTCCTCCTTTCCTCTCTGCTTTTCTTGTCTCTCCTTTCCCTTGCATTTTTTCTTTATTTATGTAACAAAATTTTCCTTTAAACCATTTTAAGTATATAATTCAGTGACATTAATTACATTATTACATATTTGTCCGTTTGTGTTTGATTTATTTCACTCAGCAAAATGTTCATGCATGTCATAGCATGTAACAGTTGTTCATTTTTCTTTTCATGGCTGAATAATATTCCATTGTATGCATATACCACCATATGTTTATCCATTCATCTGTTGATGGACATTTGGTTGTTCCCACTTTTTGGCTATTGTGAATAAAGCTGCAATGATCATTGGTGTGCAGGTATCTGTTTGAGACCCTGATTTTAAATCTTTTGGATATAAACTTGAGTGTGGAATTGCTGGATCATATGATAATACTTTTGGTACAGTGACTCTGTATTCATTCTATTTCTTTTAATGTTTCCTGCATCATTCAATATTTTATCCATTTTGCCAAGTCCAAAAAGGAAGAAAATGCTCATCTTTTTTCAAGCTGAAAAAACTGAAAAAAAATTCAAGCCTCAAGTTATAATATTGAAGAATTGTATGGGCAAAATCCTATCACTGCTGTTCTTCCCTTTTGGTTTTCTAACCCAGGTCTTTGCACATTTCATTATAATACTTTATTCTGTCTTCTTGAGCCGCCCTTTGAAATCTTCTGTTCAGCTCCTTAAATTCATTATTTCTTCCATTCACCTTTGCTACTCTACATTAAAGAGCAAGCTTCAGAGTCTTCTGACATCCATCTTGGTCTTTTCTTTCTTTCCTGTATTTTTTCCATATGCCTACAAGGAAGACTAGTAAATATGACTATTATTCAAACTCTGGTGGCATAGCGGGTAAGTGCTATGGCTGCTAACCAAAAAGTCGGCAGTTGGAATCCATCAGGTGCCCCTTGAAAGCTCTATAGGGTAGGTCTACTCTGTCCTATAGGGTTTCTATGAGCTGGAATTGATTTGATGGCAATGGGTTTGTTTTTTGTTTGTTTATTTGTTTGTTTTATTCAAATTTGCACACCAACCACTAATACCAAAGATGAAGGAATTGAAGATTTTTACCAACTTCTGCAGTCTGAAATTGATCAAATATGTAATCAGGATGCATTGATAATTACCAGTGATTGGAATGTGAAAGTTGCAAACAAAGAAGAAGGATCGGTAGTTGGAAAATATGGACTTGGTGATAGAAAGTATGCCAGAGATTGCATGATAGAATTTTGCAAGCCCAACGACTTCATTGCAAATACCTTTTTTCAACAACATAAATGGACTATACACGTGGAACTCGCCAGGTGGACTGCACAGGAATAAAATCGACTACATCTGTAGAAAGAGAACATGGAGAAGCTGAATATCATCAGTCAGATCAAGGCCAGGGGCCAACTGCAAAACAGAACATCAGTTGCTCATATGCAAGTTCAAGTTGAAGCTGAAGAAATTAGAACAATCCAAGAGAGCCAAGGTATGACCTTGAGTATATCCCACCTGAATTTAGATATCATCTCAGGAATAGATTTGATGCAGTGAATACTAATGCCCAAAGACTTGACTAGTTGCGGAAAGACATCCATCAAGGACATCATACATTAAGAAAGCAAGAGGTCATTAAAAAGACAGGAAAAAACAAAAGACCAAAACGGATGTCAGAAGAGACTCTGAAACATGCTCTTGAATGTCAAGTAGCTGAAGAGAAAGGAAGAAATGATGAAGTAAAAGAGCTGAGCAAAGATTAAAGGGTGGCTCGAGAAGACCAACTAAAGTATTATAATGACATATGCAAAGACCTAGAGTTAGAAAACCAAAAGTGAAGAGCACATTCAGCATTTCTCAAGCTGAAAGAATTGAGGAAAAAATTCAAGCCTTGAGTTGCAATACTGAAAGATTCTATGGGGAAAATATTGAACAATGTAGGCAGCATCAAAAGAAGACGGAAGGAATACACAGAGTCACTGTACCAAAAAGAATTGGTTGATGTTGAATCATTTCAAGAAGTAACATGAGATCAAGAACTAATGGTATTGAAGGAAGAAGTCCATGCTGCACTGAAGACACTGGCAAAAAACAGAGCTGCAGGAATTGATGGAATACCAATTAATATGTTTCAACAAACAGATGCAGTGCTGGAGTTGCCTACTCATCTAAGCCAAGAAATTTGGGAGACACTACCTGGCCAACCGAGTGGAAGAGATCCATATTTGTGTCCATTCGAAAGAAAGGTGATCCAATAGAATGCAGAAATTATCAAACTATATCAATAATATCACATGCAAGTAAAATTTTGCTGAAGATCATTCAAAAGTGGTTGCAGCAGTTCATGGACAGGAAATGCCAGAAATTCAAGCTAAATTCAGAAGAGGACATGGAATGAAGGATATCATTGCTGATGTCAGATGGATGGTGGCTGAAAGCAGAGAATACTCAAAAAATATTTACCTGTGTTTTATTGACTATGTAAAGACATTTGACTGTGTGGATCATAACAAACAATGGATAACATTGCAAAGAATGGGAATTCCAGAACACTTAATTGTGCTCATGCAGAACTTGTATATAGACCAAGAGGCAGTAGTTTGAATAGAGCAAGGGTTTACTGCATGGTTTAAAATAAAGAAAGGTGTGCTTCATAGTTGCATCATTTCACCATACTTATTCAATCTGTATGATGAGCAAATAATCTGAGAAACTGGACTATATAAAGAGAAACAGGGCATCAGGATTTGTGGAAGACTCATTAACAACCTGCGTTATGCAGATGACATAACCTTGCTTGCTGAAAGCGAAGGGGGCTTGAAGCACTTACTGATGAAGATCAAAGACTACAGCCTTCAGTATGAATTAGGCCTCACATAAAGAAAACAAAAATCCTCACAACTGGACAAAGCAACATCATGATAAATGGAGAAAAGATTGACGTTGTCAAGGATTTCATTTTACTTGGATCCACAGTCAACGCCCATGGAAGCAGCAGTCAGGAAATCAAATGACATATTGCATTGACCAAATGTGCTACAAAAGACCTCTTTAAAGTGTTAAAAAGCAAGGATGTCACTTTGAGGACTAAGGTGTGCCTGACCCAAGCCACAATATTTTCAATCTCTTCGTATGTACATGAAAGCTGGACAATGAATAAGAAAGACTGAAGAATTGATGCCTTTGAATTATGATGTTGGCAAAGAATATTGAATATACCATGGACCTCGAGAAAAACAAGCAAGTCTGTCTTGGAAGAAATAGAGCTAGAGTGCTCTTTGGAATTGAGGATGCCAGGACTTTGTCAGGTACTTTGGACATGTTATCCAGAGGGACCAGTCCCTGGAGAAGGACATCATGCTTGGTAAAGTAGAGGGTCAGCAAAAAAGAGGAAGACCCTCAATGAGATGGATTGACACAGTGGCTACAACAATGGGTTCAAGCATAACAACAATTGTGAGGATGGCACAGGACAGGGCAGCATTTATTTCGTTCTGTTGTATGCAGGGTTGCTATGAGTTGGAACCGACTCTACGTCCCCTAACAACAACAACAAAGTTGCAGAGTACAAGATCAACATGCAAAAAATCAGTGTGCTTCTACCCAAAAGTGAACAAGCTGAAAAGGAAATTAAGAAAACAATTGCATTTATAATAGAATATAAAAGAATAAAATACCTAGGAATAAAGTTAACCAAGGAGGTGAAAGTCTTGTACACTGAAAACTATAAAATATTACTGAAAGAAATTAAAGAAGACCTAAATAAATGGGAAGGCGTCCCTGTTCATGAATGAGAAAACTTTATATGGTTAAGATGTCAATACAACCCGAAATGTTCTACAGATTCAATGCAACCCAATCAAAATTCTAACAGACTTTTTTGCAGAAATGGAAACGCTGGTCTTCAAATTCATATAGAAATGCAAGGGGCCACTAATAGTCAGAAAAATCTTGAAAAAGAACAAAGTAGAGGACTCATATTTCCCGATTTCAAAATATAGTATAAAGTTACCATAATCAAAACAGTGTGATGCTGGGACAAGAATAAACATACAGACCAATGGAATAAAATAGAGTCCAGAAATAAACCCATATAAATATGACCAACTGATTTTTGACAAAGGTGCCAAGTCTATTCAATGGGGTAAGAATAGTCTTTTCAACACATGATACTGGGACTTCTGGATCTCCACATGCAAAAGAATCCCTCTCTCAAGCCATGTACAAAATTAGCTCAAAATGGATCAATGATCTAAATATAAGAATTAAAACTGTAAAACTTTTAGAGGAAAACATAGTAGTAAAGCTTCAAGACTTTGTTTCTGGCAATGGATTCTTAGATATGAATTAAAAAGCATGAGCAACAAAAGAATATATAGATACACTGGACTACATCAGAATAAAAACTTTAGTGAATCAAAGACTTCATCAAGAAAATGAAAAGACAATCTACAAAATGAGAGAGAATGTTTAATAACTATATATTTAAAATGGTTTAATATTCAGACTACATAAAGAACTCCTACAACTCAACAACAAAAAGACAAACAGCTCAATTAAAAACTGGGCAAAGGACTTGAATAGATCTTTCTCTAGAGAAGATATACAAATACCAAATCGGCACATGAAAATATGTTCAACATCATTAATCATTAGGGAAACAAAAATCAAAACCACAATAAGATGCCACTCACACCTCCACTAGGAGGGCTGTTATTAGAAAAATGGAACATAATAAGTATTGGCGAGGATGTGGAGAAATTGGAAACCTCATGTATTGCTACTGGGAAGGTAAAATGGTACAGTCACTGTAAAAAACAGTTTGATTGTTCCTCAAAAAGGTAAACATAGAGTGGCAGTTGTTGTTAGTTAGGTGCCATCGAGTTGGTTATAACTCATAGCCACCCTATGTACAACAGAATGAAACACTGCTCAGTCATGAAACATCCTCACAGTCGTTGCTATGTTTGAGCCCATTGTTGCAGCTATTGTGTCAATCTATCTTGTTAAGGGTCTTCCTTTTTTTGCTGACCCTCTAGCTTACCAAGCACGTTGTCCTTCTCCAGGGACTGATCCTTCCTGATAACATGTCCAAAGTACCTGAGAAGAAGCCTCTCCAACTTTGCTTCTAAGGAGTATTCTGGCTGTTCTTCCAAGATAGTTTCTGTCAATTCCTGTAGTCTTGTTTTTTGCCAATGACTTCAGTGCAGCTTGGACTTCTTCCTTCAATACCATCAGTTCTTGATCATATGCTACCTCCTGAAATGGTTGAACGTCAACCAATTCTTTTTGGTACAATGACTCTGCGTATTCCTTCAAAATTGCAACTCAAGGCTTGAATTTTTTCTTCAGTTCTTTCAACTTGAGAAATGTTGAGCCTATTCTTCCCTTCCGGTTTTCTTACAACTTTAGTGTATTCATTTATTGGCTCTAGTAAGTTTCTTGTGGATTCTTTGGGATGTTCTACATACAGGATCATGTCATCTGCAGAAGGATATAGTTTTACTTTGTCTTTTCCTATTTGGATGCCTTTTATTTCTTTTTCTTGGCTAATTGTTCTGGCTAGAACTTTCAGTACACTGTTTAATAGTAGAGGTAAAAGCAGCCATCCCTTGTCTTGCTTTGTATCTTAGAGGGAAATATTTTAAGATAATGTTAGCCATAGGTTTTTCATAAATGGCCTTCATCATGTTGAGGAATTTCCTGTCTATTTCTAGGTTGCTGAGTGTTTTTATCATGAAAAATGTTGAATTTTGTCAAATGCCTTTTCTGCATCAATTGAGACAATCATGTAGTTCTTTGTTCTTTTAATGTGGTGTATTGCACTGATTGATTTTCTTATGTTAAATCCCATTTGGTCATGGTGTTTAGTCCCTTAACATGCTGTTGGATTTGGTTTGCTAGTATTTTGTTCAGGATTTTGCATGTATAGTCATAATTCATCTATATTCATAATATAAGGATATTGGTCTGTAGTGTTTTCTTCTCATGGTATCTTTACCTGGTAATGGTATCAGCACAATATTGACCTATTTTCTCTTATAGTTTAAGGAGTTTCATTAGGGGTAAGCTGCTTTAAGGACTGGTTAGAGAATCCTTTCCTTTCCTTCCAGCTCTGCTGAAAAGCACGAAACAAGTAAATCCATATTCACTGAAAAAAGTCAATGGTATGGACTTCAAAATAGTGAAATTGGGAGCATCCCAGAGAGTTTGTTTAGGGGAAGTCATGATAAATGAAGCTATGAACTAGTATCTTCTTTTTGGCTCTCTTTGTTTACCCTTTTGTTTTGGGAACTAAGTTGAGCAAGTTGATTCACAGTATTCCAAACAATTAAACTGACTACCTATTGTGGAGGCTCCAAAGACCATAGTGTATTTCCTTATACTAATGTAAATCGAGCTTAAAAACAAAACAAACAAAAAAACTCTCAGTGTTCTTTTCTGCTTATTTTTCCATTAAAAAAGAGGGAGGAGTGATTTTCTTTTCTTTCAACTATGTCTTTCCTCAGATAGCACCAGATTGAAGGGAGGGAGGTAGCACTGTGAATGTCATTTGATTGACAAAGATAGAAAATAGCACCTTTATTACATTATCTTTATAGCAAAATACTCATGTTTCTTATCTGTTGAAGTTATTTATTTTCTAGACCAGTTTTCCTCAATTATTTTCAATTTCTATAGCAACTCTCAGATTTTATTTAAAGAGAGGAGAGAATTGGCATGTTTTTAGTTAGTAGTCTAAACATGTCAATTTAAGTGTTCAGACGACCAAGATATTTATTATGCTTCTTGGGAGGTAAATGGTGCTGATAAGAGATTCCAGGTATTTACAGGAAGAAGGCTGCTTAAGGCATGTACGTGCAGGCCTAGTACTATGAGTAAATGATGCCAAAATGCATTGGAAAGATTTAATAATGTTTTTATTAAAAACAACGGAAAGAGAGCATGCAAACTATGATATACTGAATAAACCTTTTTTTTTCCTCCTCACAAAATGATATAAGATGAGAACATGTTAGTGGTGCAGAATACAGACTTAACTGAGAAATATATTTTGGGGCTACATTGGTAAAGTTCATTTTAACTCTCATCTGAAAATATATTTTCCATCATTACCTTGGCTTCTCACTATCTTCCTTTCTCTATCTGTGAAGCACCATGTTTTCTAAGGCTCCTTTGCAAAAAATGATTTAATAGTCTCTCCCAAAGAACATTCTACTACCTTAGAAGAACATGAAGTGAGAGTTCATAATAAAAAATAAAATAATTTAGTACTCAGCTTGGGAGAGACCAGGGACAATTTCTGAGGAAAATGAAATCTTTGGAAATTGGGAGAAGAATTCTTGTTTGGCTTAATTAAGATAGACCTTAGTGTTTATGGTTTATTCACATAGCGGTAAAATATTGACTTCACTTAGCCTTCATTTGTTCTGTTAGGGGGTGTGTGTGTGTGTGTGTGCGCGCGCGCACGCACGTGTGTGCATGTGTAAGTATTATAAGGTATTACTCTGCTATTTTCCCTGTGTCTTTAGCTCACTTGGTTCTCCATGGTCTAATAAGGAATATACTATATGAGTGTGCTCGTTTAAATACCTTTATCTAATTAGCAACAGATTAGATTTTTTTTCGATCATTGAGTGTTAGATATTACCTTTGTTAATCTACTTTACTCGAAATGCATATAATACATAGTAGCAACATCATGACATTTCTCCAAAGCTACAATTACATATCTCCAGAGAAGCAAGACTCAGAAGACCTTCTCGTAGATCTCAACAAACTGCTGCCCTTATAAAACTGCTGTCTTTCTTGTACTTGCAGTGTCACAGCTGGGTCCCCTTATGAAAAGAGAGCACATAATAATTGCACTAAATATGCATTAAATTACTTTGCAAAATGATGGTGGCATCCATGATAAATCCTGTATTTGAGGAGTTTAATCAGCTATTTAAATTTTCATCAGGATGCAAGTTGACATGCGAGTTCCCGGCCAAAGGCATTCTGTTTACCATATAAATATTTGTTGATTAAGAAAAGCACAAGCCCCTATACTTTCCTAGGGTTTCAGAGGCTCACAGACATTTCTCAGGAGCAATAAATAAAAACATGAAATTTTAAAAAATCAGACTTGAATTTTGATGCATTGTTTAGTTGGCAACTAAGTTTCCTATGAATAATATCCCACTTCACAATGATTTAATATTAATATTCCTCGGGAAATCAAGTTTAGAAGACTGGAATTAGAGAACATAGAAAATGCTAATAAATTGTATTATAGAAGCGCAAAGCCAATGAATGCACAGCAAACAATCTGCTGATTACATCACAAGGTTTTATTTAGTTTCTTCTGTGTTAAATCTTTTGTATACCAGGACACTTACACCAAATGAAAATAAATATCTGGGGTTAGAGTATTATATTTTCCATTTCTTTTCACATTTATCTGACCCGAGTTACCTTCGGGCAATAGATCTGTATTGATTAGCTTCAGAAAACAGAGAGTTGGTCCATTTTCTCTCTGCTGGGCTCCAGGGAGGGAATCCAGGGGAAAGTGACTCCTTGTCTCCATCACAGCAAGTGTTCCATTTATGGAGCCCTGGGGATCATGCAAGTTATGGGAGGAAGGCGAAGGAGGGAGGGAAGAAGAACTGAGGTCACCTTGAACATACCTGGGACCTGTTCATTCCCACATAGCTGCTGGGGATTTTTTAAAAATTTTTTTCCTGAGATTATTTATCACTCTAAGGTAAACTGTGTTATGGATTGAATTGTGTCCCCCCTAAATGTGTGTTAGCTTGGCTAGTCCATGATTCCCAGTATTGTGTGATTGTCCACCATTTTATTACCTGATGTGATTTTCCTATGTGTTGTAAATCGTACCTCTATGACGTCAATTGAGCCCTGGTGGTGCAATGGTTAAGACCTCAGGCTGATAACCAAAAGATTGGCAGTTTAAATCCACCAGCAGCTCCTTGGAAACCCTATGGGGCAGTTCTATTCTGTCCTATAGGGTCGCTATGAGTTGGAATCGACGCCATGGCAATGGGTTTTTTTATTTTTATTTTTTATGATGGTAATGAAGTGGGATTAGCAGCAGTTATGTTAATGAGGCAGGACTCAATCTACAAGATTAGGTTGTGTCTTAAGTCAATCTCTTTCCAAATATAAAAGAGAGAAGCAAGTAGAGAGACATGGGGACCTCATACCACCAAGAAACAAGAGCGAGGAGAATAGTGCAACCTTTTGACCCGGGGTCCCTACCCTGAGAATCTCCTTGACCAGGGCAAGACTGATGACAAGGACCTTCCCCAGAGCCAATAGAGAGAGAAATCCTTCCCCTGGAGCTGACACCCTGAATTCGGACTTCGACCCTACTAGACTGTGAGAGAATAGACTTCTGTTTGTTAAAGCCATCCACTTGTGTTATTTCTGTTATAGCAGCCCTAGATGACTAAGACACTGTCTCTCCTTTGCATTTGAAGATGTAACTACTAACATCAATGGATTTCTATATAATTGAAAGTGGTTTATAAATTATCAGCCAATATATATTTCCCATTATTCATGCATAAAGACTTTCTCTTGTTTTCTAACTAATAAATAGTCTTTTGTAGGAATTGGCTCGGAAATTGCCTCTTACACATAATTTACTCAAAGCATTGGCTCCAAAAGTCTGAAACGCAAGTCTACTATTTGGCGTTACTAACCAGGTATGTAACATCAGGCAAGTCATTTGCTTCACTGGGCCTCAATTTCTCCACCTAAGAACCACAGGTTGGGCTCTTCTGAAAGAGCTCTAAGGTTCTTTCCAGCAATAGTAGTCACTGAATTTACATTGTAAGGTTTACCTTGACTGCTGCTTCCAGCATAAAGATGTATGGTTCATTTGCACATCAGAGCACTTTAGAAGCTTGTCTCCTATCCCGTTTTGCTTTTAGTTGTCACATTTCAGTTGACTGGGTGACCTACCAACACCAGACCTCTGAGACTTTCTCTCTGAGGACCTGAGTTTGACAGAGCTTCCACATTGATAGTGCCAAGTGCTCTGGGCACGCATACTTTAACAACTGAGGCCGGCTGGTGAGACAACTATGTGACTGGTGACTTTATATTTTCAGTAGATGTTAACAGGACTCATAAGTAAGTTATGACAGTACTCCATAAATTGGATAAGACATCTCTAATTCAAATCTCAAACCTGCATGGAAGGCAGGTCCCTCTATTCTCTGCTGTGTGTGTATCTATTAACTGATTGATTAATTGAATGAACAAATGAATGAATGTATATAAATAAGTCTACTAGCACAAAGAAAAAAGATATTACCCTGAGACAGAAAACCATCAATTCTTTCAGGAACGTAAACATTATAATAAGCAAAATTAACAAAAGTTTTTTCAGAATCACTATAGTAACAATTAGATCACAAAGCCTCTCACTAGTTAGAAGGGGAAAGATTAATTCAGAAACCTAGTCTGTTCCCTAGGCCCAAGTCTCATCTATTCACAGGATCTTTAAGCCTGCTATCCACTTCTATATTCAGGATAATGGTTCTGCTACCAAAATCTTTCCTGATTTTGAGCCTCATTTCCTTTTTCTTCCTTCCTTCCATTCATTTCATCTTAATCATATACTTTTAAAGCCTCTTAAAAGTTTTTCTTTTCAATGTATTTAATCACTTTTTCTATAAGTATATAAAAGATGATTTTTAAAAAACTTCTACTCATTTAAATAAGTTTAGGTTAATTACACTGCTTGCTTGCTCAATCTCTCTCTCTCTATGTGTCTCATAATATTGAGGAATGTAAGACTCCCCTGGCAAGGATTTAAAGTTTATGTGGTTAATCCGGACAGCTGTTTATCTGATATTTGGAAGCTCACTGGAGCAATATCTGATTTTCAACGTAAATAAATGTACCCCTTTCCCTCGAAATTATTGGACGTTTTGATTTTCAAAGGCAAAGTCTTTGCCAGGTCTATCCATCCCATCTTATAAGTTCACCATCATCTGTAAACATTTGGTCAAAGCCCAGTGTGCCAGACTCCTAAGAAATAAAGGGCAAAGAGATTTAAGATATTGTCCCAGATTTCAGGGGAGAGAGAAGTCATGTACATAAACCTACCTTTGTAAAACTATGCTGTGGTATCATATGCTAAATGTCAAATAAGTGAGAGAAATAAAAATTACTACTGAGAACTTGAAACTAGGTCAGGTGGGAAGCTTTACAGAGCAATAGGACAATGATCCTCTAGGCTTCAATCCCACACCTTGAGACTCAGCCGTTCTTGAAAGTGATCCATGGAGCACAAAAGGATCCACATATGGACTTCATAAATGCTGAAGATCCCTAAAATTATATGGGAATTTTTGTGTTTAATGCCTTTTTTTTTTTTTTTTTGCCCTAGGAAAGTAAGTTTTTCAGTGCATTACCACCAAACCAAACCCATTGCCTTTGAGTTGATTCAGACTCATGGCAACCCATGTGTTCAGACTCATGGCCCCCCATGTGCTACACAGTAGAAGTACTCAATAGGGTTTTCTTGGCTGTAATCTTAACAGAAGCAGATTATCTGCAGTACCTCTGGGTGGGTTCGAACTGCCAACCTTTAGGTTAGCAATTGAGTACAAACTGCACCACCTAGCTATCTTTTCAGTGCATTGTTGTTGTTGTTGTTAGTAGCTGTCAGGTAGATTCTGACTTATGGCAACCCCATTTGTGCAGCGTAAAACTGCTCCATAGGGTTTTTAAGGCTGTGACCTTTCGGAAGCAGATTGCTAGAACTGTCTTTCCAGGTGCCTCTGGGTGGGTTCAAACCACCACCCTTTGGGCTAGTAGTTGAGTGCCTAACCATTTGTGACCACTTTTTTCCTGTTTATGGTTGAGACTCCCAACTTCCAGTGTAGGATGAGTTCTGCCCAAGGTCTCTAGCCCATCTTGTTCTTAGGTGTTTGCCACCACTCTGACCTCAGCATATAACCATTATTTGAGTTCTTGTTTTGTTAATCTGTGAAAAAATTCTTGCCTCTTCATTTCCCAGAAATGGAACTTCTATTAGACTTCTGTGGATGAGTCCCTACCTGGCTCCCAGCCCCAGCCCAGACTCTCAGAGAATGAATTTTCTATTCTGAACCATTTTATCACAACTGTTTTTCCAATATCTATTGCCAGATCTCCAAATACCAGCCACTTGTTTCCCTGCTCCTTTTGCTCTCACCAACCATCTTGGCTTGAATGAATTCCCTGAATCTCAGATAAGGTATCAGTATTTTGACTAGTCGTGTTTTGATCCTGCCTGTCCTTTTTTCCCTGATTAACTCATCTTTAACTTTCAGATTTGCCATTGGACCCATGATCTCATGTTTTAAGCTGTTATTGTTTTAACCTTGCCATTACTCTCCTATGTTTCCATCCATCCCATCTTATAAATTCACCATCATCTGTAAACATTTGGTCAAAATCCTGTGTGCCAGGCTCCTAGGAAATAAAGGGCAGAGATTTAAGATATTGTCCCAGATTTCAGGGGAGAGAGAAGTCATACACATAAACATACTTTTTAAAAACTATACTGTGGTAGCATATGTTGAACATCAAATAACTGAGTAACCAATACTTTTCTAACCCTAGACAGGAATTACACATAACGTCGGATTTTCTCATAGTTTTCGGACTTAAGGTCTGAAAAGTTGTATAAGATCTAAGACAAATTGATGTAGGTAATTTAGGGTTAGTGAGAATTATAGAAAACACTCAAGCAGAGGTTGGTGTTGTTAGCTGTCATTGAGTCACCTTCAACTTATGGTGACCCCATGAAATGCTGTCCGGTCCTGCATCCTCACAATTGCTGGCATATTCGAGTCCATCATTGTGGCCACTGTGCCAATCCTTCTTACTGAGGATCTCCTTCACCTTTGTTGGCCTCCTACTTTGCCAAGCATGATGTCCTCCTCTAGCAATTGGTCCCTCCTGATGATGTGTCCAAAGCAAGTGAATCAGACAATGTTCTGTTGTGAACTATACTATTTTCTTTGGCTCATATAGAAGTATATCACCAGACCTTTATTCCTAGTCTGTCATAGTCTGGAGCTCTGCTGAAACCTGTCCACCATGGGTTACCCTGATAGTGTTTGAAATACTGGTGGCATAACTTCCAGCATCACAGCAACACACAGTCTACCATGCTATGACAAACTGATAAATAGTTGGTGGTAGCAAGAGGTAGGGGAAGCAAATAAGCAAAATTGGAGAGGTGGGAATACCATAGCACGTTTAGGAAGGAAACTAATTCTGCAAAATAATAGATGTCCTAATTTTTAAATTGATTTTGACTAAAATAGAAACTTGGTACTTTTGTTTATAATATCCTCTGAAATGGAGCTTCTTGAATTAAAAAAAAGGAATTATAAAATTTTTAGAGATCCTTGGCAATATGGTTCCCTTAGAGTCATTATTTAAAGCTTTTGTTGAGTTTCTATTTGTAGATGATTCATAATTAGGTTTATCTGTTAATCAAATGCAATCTTCACGCTGCTTTGCATCCAATGGGTTCTTGCACTGTCCTCACCGTCCACCACATTATACTATTGTGAAGCCATCATATGGTGGTACAATGCTAAGATTCAAGACTAAATCTTGTTTCCTGAAATAACACACATTGCTAATAACCCATAATTGTCACACCAGTAATTTTCTACAGTGCTGTAGAGATAAGTATTATCACAAAGAATCCATTTTATTTGGCGGTTTTATATTTCTCAATGTATTTTCTGTTGTTTAAAATATAAATATTTCAGTTTTGAGCTACTGTGCCATGTGATGTCCTCATTTTATAAAGTTGTTATTAATAGAACAAACCCTGACTTTTAATTTAGGGTGGGTTTAGTTTGTAATCTTTAAAGTACTTTTATGACTAGAAACCATTTTTCAGTGATAATTAAGATTATGTTAAATGAATCTTGTAAAATGCAACACCATAAATGGTTACAGTGGTGCTAATCCGATAAATCTCAAAAGCAATAAATGTCATTAGCACTTTAAGCACTTGGAAAGCAAACATAGAGGAAGATACAGAAGCAGATATAATGGCAGCCCTTAAAGTTTGAAATAATTAACAGTAATGCTTAGTATCTTCTAAGATTCTTGCAAAGGCGTTGAAGGTTCCAAATGTATGCCATCCTATTTTATTAGAAGAGGAAGAATATCAAAATCACTCTACCAAAATATTTGCCTTTGAAGAAAAATGAAATTATGAGTTGGTAAACTGAGCATGTACCTGCAAATGGAGAAAGAAAAAATTGCCGTGCAAGGAAGCAGTGTTTCCAGTAAATGTGTATTAATTTTGTGTGCTTTCAACTCATGTTTCAGACCTTATTAGCTAAGTTTTTCTAGAAATTCCACTGTAGGTCCAAAAAACCTTCAGACTAGAGGGCATCGCTGAAATCTTTTGAGGTCCAGAGTCCCCTTTGAAGAGGGAGAACTAAGGCGGCAAGTTTAACGCAGCAACATAGATCAGAACAACACAAGGGTATCCTAGAAAAGTCCACTCCTCCCTAGGATCAGTAATGAGGCCCAGCCCCAAAGATGCTCATGTTCACCAGCTTATATCTGAAATGGTCTCTGATATGCAGGCTACAGAGCTAAATAATAATTTTTATTCTAAAATAAAAACATGAGATCATTTTTACATCCCCACCCTAGAACATAACATAGAAAGGGAATCAATCATAATTTTGAAGTCTGCTTAGAACTAGAGAAAGAAAAGCCTCCATCTGAGGACAACTCTTTTAAATTTCATCTTAATAATGTACAGTACTAAATGTATAATACAAAGACTACCATAACAAAGTTGTGATTTTTAATTTTACAATTTAGCATGTCCTCATAAAGTTTCTTTCCTATGAGAATTTGGTTCAAAAATTGCATCCTCATCATATAGAGAATTCCAGTTGTAATAGTTGTGGGTTTTGAGGCAATTTTGTGGTGGAAAATTTTGGGGAAAAAAAGAGAAGTTTTAAGAGAAAAGAGTCCAGGGAGAAGGGCAAGAGAATAATCATGAGTGGAGGATGGTCCTGTTGCTTCTCCCCAGTATCATAGTTTAGTGTCTCAGGTTATAAATAAGAATAAAAATACTTGTCCACAGTACATTAAACTATGAGAGATAAATCATCATTCAAGGACAGGGTAACTTTCTATTTTTGTCAAGGTAGAAGATAAAAACGAAGACTGATTAGTCCATCATCTTGTGGAAGCACCTAAAAAATAGTAAAGATTGGAAACAGCTGGTTCTTAAACAATAGGGGAATTCAAATATATCACAATACATCCTTATATGAGAGACTGTGATAAACCATTAAAACCATTGTTGAAAATATTAATGACAGAAGAAAATTACCTCATTATAATATTAAGGTGAATAGGTGTAATAAAATATTGAACATCTTGTTTTTATCATTTTAATTTAAAAATTAAAATTTTAGAAAGTGGCTTTTGGTTGATTTTTTTATATTTTCTTTTTTGTTTTGTATTTTCAAAATTTTCTCAATTATACCTTGGTGGTGCAGTGGGCAAAGATTTTTTTTTTAAATAATCTAACCATTCATAATAATAGATGTTTCTAGAATGTGAGGTACAGTTCTAAGCTCTTTCCATGTAATTCTATGAAGTAAATATGATCATTGTCCTCATTTTACAGGTGAGGATGTGTAGGCAGGGAGTGGTTAGGTAACATGCTCAAATGCACGCAACTCATAAGCTTCATAATGCTCCTATACTATTTAAAAAAAAAAAAAGTCAACTGATGAAACAGTTTTAGTTTCTGAGGAAATCTGTATTAGAGGCAACATATTGGACAGAGCTTACCCAAGGTCTGGAAGAATTACAACTTTTTCAGTACAGGTGTTTTAGACATTGAGTCCAATCTCCTGCTTTGTTGTTGTTAGTTGCTTTAGAGTTGGCTTCGACTCATGGCAACCCTATGTACAACAAATGGTGTCACTTGGATTGGTGTCACCCAGTTGAGTAACTAATGGTGCCCCCCACTGCCATGGACCTCCTCCCATACCAGACCATACAGAATCCTTAGTAATGTTTTTTGTACTAATGTTACTCATAGATCATAATTATTGTATATCACGGAATGTAATGGCGATAGCAGTGACATAAACAATTAGCAAAATTAAAATTACACCTTTAAATTACAATATAATATCCATAGCCTAAATGTATTTACGTTTACATAGTTTCAGGTGGTTAAAGTGAAAATTGTTCAAGAAAACAATAGCATTCAAAGTAAAAACATTTAAGAACTACATCAAAATTATGTTCATTTTAACATTAAACTTTACTGTTACATGAGATATATTAATGGATTAGGTTTGTATAATCAATAACGGCCCAAATAATGGTCATTAAAATTTGTAGACAAATGCATATGGAAATATATTCATAAATGAAATAATAACATAAAAATAAACAGGAACAAATACACAAGCATTTCAGCACTTAATGAATATCTCAACTAAATCAAAACTTTACTTTCCTGGCCTTCAAAGCTGTGAACTTGTGAATGACTTCATCGAAATCAATGCCTTTTGCCAACTCACTTTTTAATGTGTCACTACTTTTTTAAAACCACAATTCAAACTTTGACCCTAAAAATTTCATTAAAGACAGATATATATTTGCCAGACAGTGATGTTTTTAAAGAAAATTTAAAAAGACTAAAATTAAAAAAATTATATATAAGATTTAAGTTATATTTCTAAACATGTACCAAGAAACATAGTATTTCTCCCACTTCATGTTTTAACTGTCAATTTCTCTATTTAGTTATCAAAGAGTTATATAATCAATAATTATTATACATTAAGTTTATTATCAATTTTATTCAGAGAATAATGTGATAAATATAGCTGTAAATTGCTTAAATGTAATATTTCTTAGGTTAGATGAATACTAACAACAAAACTGTTTTGTAAAATCTTTCTACATCGAATTACAACATTATTAGTTACAACATTATTAGTAATTGAGTGGAAGCCTTTTTTATTTTTCTCCTTCTTTTCCTTTAATTATTATTTCATTCTCAAAAAAGTTATTGATATAGTTTCACAAATACTAATTGCCACAATATTGTACCTAAAACACCAGAAAACTTGACAAAAATCAATGACTATAAAAATGTTGGCAGCAATGAAAACAACAGCTTGTGACTGTAGCGTGTGCAGACAAAATCACGTGATTCAAGTGTCATGGCACTTGGGTAATAATGACTGCTCTGACTGGAGCACATCAGAAGGTTCAAATGTACATTAACATAGTTTTAGCCTTGTAAGTATATTGATATGTGTAAGCTGGGCTTACGAAAATTTTTTGTTGTTGTTATAACTAACTACAAGGATATTTTCATAAAAAATAATAAATTTCTGCTGAAACACTGCACAAAAATTTTATAGACAGTCATTTTGGTGTCACCCCTTCTGACAGTATCATCTGGTGTGGTCCACACCCCCTCGCACCCCTCTGGTGATACCACTGTGTACAATAGAAGTAAACATTTCCTATTCCCATGCCATCTTCACAGTACTTGAGTATGCTGGAGTCCATTGTTGCAGCTACTGTAGATTTTTAGTGCTTTCCAACATAGGGGCCTAATCTTCCAGCATTGTATTGGACAATATTCTGTTATGATCCACAAGGTTTTCATGGGCTGATTTTCAAAAGTAGATCACCAGGCCTTTCTTCCTGGTCTGTCTTAGTCTGGACGCTCTGCTGAAACCTCTTCACCCAGGGGTGACTCTGCTGGTGTTTGAAATACTAGTGGCGTAGCTTCCAGCATCATAGCAATACATAAGCCACCACAAACTGACAGACAGGTGTTGGTCTCCTGCTTCTATTGATGAATAAATATTTACATTTGCTTGGTTTACAAAGCATTTTATACATGTTATCCTGCTTCCAAACAGAACTCTAGGCAAATTCCATGATCATGGTTATACTTTTGGGGCAGAGACACAAACTAGTCCTTTGACCACTTTCCTCTGTGACCACTGGCTATTGGCTAGCAGCTTCCCTGATGACCTGTTATGGATAAGGCTGCTGCTTCTCTCCTGGAGAATGTGCTCTGGAAATTGCCCATGCCGTCTTCAGTGAACCCTGAAACTATGGCTCAGGCTGCTCCAAACTGGAATAGGAAACTTCAATTTCAATACTCTGCAGTGAGGGGAGGATCTCCCCTTTAGGAGAAGATCCAGGCAAAGAAGTCTCTGCTGCTTACTCTGTAATCAATCCACATTTCTTCTAACAGGAGCATCAGAGAAACCTTAGGTGGAAGATAAGGGCACTGGTGAGAATTAAAACTTACTTCTCAGAAGCAGAGGATTGGGCAGACTGAAGTGTTGCTCATCCTCCTTTAGACAAAGTATTTTTTTATATCTGGCTTTCCAGAGGTTGTCACTCTAAGATTTTGCCAAGGAGAAGACTGGATGTTCAAATCCACCTTTAAAGCATCACATCAGGCTCACCCCTACTCCCAGTGCAAACGAAATGTCTTTGTGGTTAAGCCTAAACTTAAATTGTGATGGTGCTAAGATTTCCTGGCTTTAGATATTTCTGAAACTTCCATGTAGGCATCGTTTTGTTCTCTCTTCCTTAAACACATTTTTTAAAATATATATAGTTTATTTAAGAACATATCATTGTGAATGTCTCCCAAGGTGGCGACGAGATTTTCTTCATAGTAGCTTCAGTTAACAAAAAATTTTTGGATAATGAAGGATGAAAATCCCAGTAAAAATGTAAATATTTGTATATTAATGAAGCATAACATATTATTGGACCCTTCATGGAATTTTCCATTGCCAAATCAAGGTTCATTATTCTGCACTGCACCTGAGCACCATAATCCCTAGAGGTCCATGGCATGTTTCAATAATAAGAGAAATGTTCCATTTTGTTTTATAAAATCTTATTTTCCCTTTCTGATGGCCTTTCTCTTACTAAAGAAAAAAAAATTGTGGTCTCAGAGATTCATGCTTTCAAATATAAATTTCCTTCAGACATATCTTTTTCAACTGGGTGGGCTGGGATAAGAAAGAAGGATTTCCATCATCTGACTAAGAAATAGCTTACTAAGCCTTGCCAGAAAATCTGCTTTGGAGATGTGAAATGAAAGATTTCCTATCTTAGGTTTATAATACAGTCCATGCCATCTACAGCATAAACCTCATGGTATTTTCAGACCTTGTTTATATAGTTCAACAATTCTTCTCTCTTCTGATCTCAGTGGTGGGCTGATGTCTTGAGCAACATATATTAGAAGCCCTGGAAGATAAAGGTGGTTATATCCTATTGCCTTCATTGATCCTCTCTAAAAATTAACTTCTGCCTAGTGTGTTCTCTCACCAGACTTTGTGTATGAACCCCTGTCTTTTATTTATAATTGTCCATGACTCTCTTGTTCACTTTAATGTGGTGAGCGAGCAGGGGCAGTGGCTTATTTATGATTCTATCCCATGTATGAGCACAGAGTCTGCCATATTTTAGGGACTCAGTTTGATTGGTTGAATGGAATTGATTACATTGATAGAATCAATGTGTTAATGCCAAGTAGTGATTTTTCTTTATACTATGAATGAATGAGATTCATAGAAGTTCAGAGGAAAAGTGAAAAATTATTATGAATAAATTTCAAATGCTAAATTCATGTTTATGCCTAACAGTAAATTTACTGGTTAATTTTTTTTTAATCACATATTTACCACAAGTATAAACCTTATTGATTTTTAAGGGAAAATGTATATATATGTACATATATATATAAAATCTACATTTTTTACAAATGTTATAAGACAGAAATGTACATCAAAAATAGAAATAAAAAAAAATTCTGCAACAATTAAAAAAAAAAGCTCTCCTACACCACTGTTATATCAAAGAAAAGATCAGAACAAACTGCCACAATTCTAGAAAAGAAAGACACCAATACCAGGATACTACATTGTAACTCAAAAGTTATAGCATATGGGTAGGAATGCACCCACGGGAAAATTCTTTGAGCATTAAATTTTTAATTTATTTAACATAAAATAATAAAAATGAATTATTTAATATTAAACTCAAGAAATTAGGAGAAGAAAAATAAACTCAAAGAATACAAACATAAAGAATTATTAAAATAAAAGTATAAATTAGTGAATTTGAAAATGGGAAAGCATTAACAGATAAATTCAAGAGCTGGTTTCATGAAAAAAATCTTGTTAAAAACAACTATATAGGTTAATGAAGGAAAAAAGGGAAAGAAAAGCATAAATAGAATAAGAAAAATCAATGTTTATGAATTAAGGGGAAATATATATTTTAAATGTTAAGTTTTTTTTGCACATCTCTGTATTCATTTATAAAAAAAACTAGATAAAACAGATGTTTTTGAAAAAAGAAATGATTACAATTAACCTAAAAAGGAAATAAAACTTAAATGAGCAAATAAGAATGAGATAAATTGGGGAGATTTAAAAAAAAATCTATCCTTGTCTTCCTCCACACACACAGACCCCACTAATAGAAAAACCCAATAAAAAAATCCTTCAGATGCAGACAGTGGTTTAGGAGTCCCTACATAATGTGGGCCCTACTCTGATTTCCCACATGACCTCATCTGCTGCCCCTCTACTCTGTCTCACTCCACTCCACCCACACTGGCTTCCCTGAACACTACAGGCACACTTCCACATAAAGGCCTTTGCACTAGCTGCTTCATCTTTCTAGAACACTCTTTCCCTTAAATATCTGTAAATTTTATACACAATAAAGGTTGAATTTCATATTATTAAAGTAAATAAATTATTTAATATATGACAATAGAATAATTATTTAGCCTTTCAGGGGTTAGGTGGGCTATATTACCTATCTTACTCCTTTTACTAAATAAATTTCACATGAATCAAAAACTTAAGTGTGAAAGACAAAACCATAAAAGAAGTCAAAGAAAACACAGATGCAGGACTGATATTTAGTTTTTCACAAACCAGTACAGGCATAATAGTGGCATGTATATAGTTTATATCTATCTAGCTATCTAGTTACCTAGCTACTTAGCTAACTAGTAGCAATCTATCTATCTACTTAGCTACCTATCTATCTCTACCACTTTCGTGTATAAATCTAAACTTAAGGTTGGACACTGCTAACTATTTTGACTCTACTCTTACATTGTTGAATATATATGGGGAAGACCTTATTAAACATTCACAAAACAAACATTTTCATGACAAAAATATAAATATTATGACCAAGTTTTAAAAAAAGCATTCTAGGAAGACTATTTATAACAATAATCTAAAGGCAAATATCTGTAACATACAGAGAGGTCTTGAATTACCCATTAACAAACTGTTGAGTAACCTCGACAATAATTACAATGGAAATTAAAATATTTAGATTTTCTCACCTAAAGTATTTTAAAGTATTAAAAATATTGATACTCTCAGTATTGACAAAAATGAAGCAAAATGCATTCTCATTCATGCTAGTGAAATGATAAATTTTATAATAGTTTTCTAGAGAAATTTGGCTATTGTAATTTTTAAAATACATATACCCTTTGATCTAGAAATTCCATTTCTAGAAAACTTATCCTACAGAAATATACCAGAAAGATGTAAGTGCAGGTATAGTCACTGTAAGAGGGGAAAAAAAGGAAAAACTTACACGTCTACCAATCTGGTAACCAAACCAAACCTGTTGCCACTGAGTCAATTCCGACTCACAGTGACCCTATAGGATAGAGTAGAACTGCCCCATAGGGCTTCCAAGGAGCGGCTGGTGGATTTGACCTGCTGACCTTTTGGTTAGCAGCTGAGCTCTTAACCACTGCCCCAACAGGGCTCCATCAATCTGGTATTAGGTAAATATTATATGATATCGCCATAAAACATTGTTCTACCATTAAAAAAAAATGAGATTTATTTGCTTGTACTAACATTGAAAGATTTATAAGCTAATTGTTAGATAAACAGGGCAATTATCAGCAATTGTTTGGTAGGACTCTATTTTTATGAAAATATACACACCTAGCTATCTAATTCACAACACACATATCACTATGTGCTGTGTAAATAGGAAGTATGTTAATTATCTGTTATTAGTTATTAATTCTTGGGTGTATTTTCAATTTCTAAGACATACATTTTGTGAATGTTTGCATTTTTATAAAAAAAACAAGCATGTGTTTTTTAAACTTAAGTAAAACATATAGCTTTAAAAATAATTAAAAGGAAGCAGTAAGTATAATGACATCCCTGAAACATGTTTTAGGTCTTTGCTTCATCTAACAGAGATCCAGGACTACAAGTCAAGCTAAAGAATGTATACAGCATCTCTAAGCAGAGTTTCTATGAAACAGAAATGATGGATTATATCTGGGTAATAGATAGCAAAATGTGCAATCTAATTTCTCTTATATGAGTTTTGAAACATATTGCCTTGAAGGAGATGAACTCCATGCAGTGTTTTAGTTATTAACTTCTGTCAATGGATATGCTAAGAAAAGGTGACTCTTTCTAATCTTTGTGATTTTCCTTATTTTATATTTTGAAACATTTTATTTCTACTAATGTTTGAGAAATGTTCTCAGAGTAAATTAAGTGTGAGGAGTTTTTTAAAAAGGATTTAGTAATATGTTTTTTTGAAATGCTAATCCTTGAAACGTTTTAAAATTCCCAGCTGACATCACTCTCCTGGTTACACTGAATAAATTGGAATATTTCCAGTTAGCCAGTTAACTTCTTTGAGGAGGAAGTTTAGCAAGAAGCTTTTTCCTTAAGTAAACCTAAGTGACTGAATACATTCTAAAGGATCCTGTAATTCGATATGATTAAAAGGAACATCATATAATAAAATCTTATATCTATAATTAACAGCACACAATTATTTGAGGGTGTACTAACTTTGATGTCAAGACAAATCTTGACCATATGAAAAAGTCAAAGCGTAGAGCCTCTCTCCTGCAAGCTTGGCTCCACCAGAGAGAGGAGTAACAGACTCTCTAGCAGTGGAACTGGTAAAAGAACGCGTTCTTTCCACATTCAACAGATACTTTCAGTACCTATCATGATCTCACACTATTCTAAGGGCTGTGAACAAAGCAGATAAAAATGTCCTCTTGGAGTTTATACTCTTAAAAATAAAACCATATCATAGCTGATCCCTAGATTATAAATTAATTTTAGATTCAGACAACTGGGCAGGGAGCTAGGTTTATTTTGTTCTGCTTAGGAAGTATTTTTCTTTAAAGATATTGTATATTGAAAAAGAGCTGAGTGATGTTTGAACTACTCTGAGTTTAAAGCTTCTTAAATGTCTTATAAATACCCATTAATAAACAGTTTGTGGACTTAATTATAATATATAGGAGACTAATTTCATGGTTAAAAATAGAATCTATACAAATTATGAATATGGGGTTAGTTAATATTTTGATTTTGTTGTATGTGTTGTTTGTTGCCATAGTATTGGTTCTGACTCATGGTGATCCCATGTACAACAAAATGTTGCTCGCCATCTTCATGATTGATGGTGTGCTTTAGTCCATTGTTGTGGTCACTGTGTATTTTGAGTGCCTTCCAACCTAGAGGGCTCATCTTCCAGCACTACATCAGACAATCCTTCGTTGTGATTCATAGGATTTTCATTTACTAATTTTCAGGAATAGATCTCCAGGCCTTTCTTCCTAGTCTGTCTTAGTATGGAATCGCCACTGAAACCTGTCCACCATGGGTGAATCTGCTTATATTTGAAATAATAGTGGCATAGCTTCCAGCACCATAGAAACTTGCAAGATGTCACAGTATAATAAACTGACAGCCAGGTGGTGGTTGTATATATTTGAAAATAATTGCAAAATTGGTGCCTTTAAAATATTCTATTATTCAAGGAGGAGGATATGGAATGTGTGGCTAAATTGCCTCCATGAACAACTGCCTCCTTTGCCATGAGACCAGAAATACTGGATGTGCCTAGCTACCATTGCTGAACATTTTGATCAAAGATTTTACAGTAGAATCCTGATGAAAAGTGGGAAAATGCAGGGAGTTCCGGCAAAATGGTGCTCTAGGCAGAAGCACCACGCTGTCCCTCCACAGCAAAGATCCCGAAAAACTAAGCCGAACAGAGAATACAACAATCCTGAAACCCTAAAACATCAAATGAAGAGATAAAGAACTCAGCCAAGCACCAAATGGAGTGAG
>NW_004443953.1:9599159-9629027 GCF_000243295.1 Trichechus manatus latirostris
AAATGGTGGAAGACAGGATCAGTGGAATTGAAGACAAACACTTGGATAGAACTCTGTTTCAGGAAAACTCAGAAAAAAGAACAAAGAAAAATGAAAAGTGGGAAAACGCAGAACAGAATATGCAATTCTCACAAACTCCAGATGTTCTGGAGCCAACAGGACTGGATGAATCCCTGAAACTATTGCCCTGTGATAATCTTTAAAACTTAAACCAAAAACATCCTCTGAAATCTTCTTAAAACCAAGTAGTTTAGCTTAACTAGTAAAAAACATCTGCCTTGAGCATTGTGCTCTTTTAAGAACTATCTGTATAGGATCAAAGTGATAACAGGAGCTCGAAAAATTAGATAGGAACCTTAGGAGGCAATGAGTTAATGTTAATGGTGGAGGAACAACTCAGAAAAGGAGGGTGAGAATGGCTGCACAACTTGAACAATGTAATCAATGTCACTAAATTGTACAAGTAGAAACGATTGAATTTGTGTATTTTTTTCTGTGTATATTCTCAACAACAAAATTTAATACATACTCTGTAATTAAGATTTTCTTCATAATTTCATTAATGTATTGATTTTTAATATTAAGTTTGAAATTTGAAATTCAAAGTTATTAAGGATAGTTGGCTATTTATTTTCTAACGTGTTCATTTTGCTCAATATTCTCCAAGTTACCTTATATAAATGTAATTAAATTTCTCAGAGATTTCTATGCACAAGTGGTTGATTTCTTAAAATTTTCCTTACATACTTCTAGTATTGAGGTTAATAGAATATTGAGCTAATAGTTAAAGAATAAAATCTCTACTACTGAATTTTGGAACAAACTATTTTAATTCAGACTCTTAGTTTTCTTGCCACTTAAATTTAACATCCTTAATTATCCTCAAATCCATGCTGCTAAGAGATTGAAGTCTGGATTTTTTTTTTCTTTCTTTTATTTATTTAGTTTTTTCACAGATGGGTGGCTAATGGTTGTTTGTTGATGGCTGTCTGTAAGTTCAAAGTAGCTGGCATATATAGCCCGTGAAGCATTAAATATTTTAGCTGCACATTTGGGACTTGAAATCATTCTACATTTAAATCTATTTATACCAAGCACATTCTGAATTCCCTAATGTACATTAAGAGTAAAAGCTTGCTAAAAATGAATCTGTTTTCCAAGTTTTTTAAAAATTATTTAACCATTCATTTTCAGTTATCTTTTTTCAAGATTTGGCTTTCACTTCTGGAGAAATATTTTTGCCACATACCTAAAGATTTTTTTTTTCCTTTTCAGTATGAAGCTGGAATTCAAGCAACCATTACAGTTTGTGGCTCTCTGTCTGTTTGGTGGGTTGCCCGCCCCCAAGGGTCTTTGTGCAAGTCAAACCACCTGTTCCTTATGGACAAAGCCCAGTTTAGTTTATCTGGCCTGGTTTTTTCCAGTGGTCTATTGCTTCACTGCCCTTTAAAAGAGGAGGGACTGGGCTTATTTAGAGTATTTATCTATCCTGTCTCAAAAGAACACATAGATGGGCAGCAATAAACACTGCTTTGATGCCAGAATGGTTTCAAGTCAAGTATATCTTGTTTTATGATATAATATATACATATTTATCTGAATATATATAATCTGTATAATCATTCATGAGAGGGTAATAGACACAGAGAGCACAGAGGAGGAGGTTCAGGATCAAGTGAAAAGAGTAGGATGAGTTTTTTTCATCCCCAAAGAATATGTGGGATCTAATTTTATCACTGCAAGTAAGTGAACCATGTGTGAAATAGATAGGATATTTCACACATCTGACAAGAAATTCGTCTGCAGTTAAGTTACCAAAAACCAAACCAAACCCATTGCCATCAAGCCGATTCCGACTCAGTGACCCCATAGGACAGAGTAGAATGGACCCACAGGGCTTCCAAGGCTGTGGTTTTTAGCAGATTGCCACATCTTTCTCCCGTGGGTTTGAACTGCCAGGCTTTATGTTAGCAGGTGAGGACTTAACCACTGTGCCACCAGGGCTCTGAAGTTAGGTTGTTGTTGTTAGGTGCCATCAGGTTGGTTGTGACTCATAGCAACCCTATGTAAAACAGAAGGAAACACTGCCTGGTCCTTCGCCATCCTCACAATTGTTATGCTTGAACGCATTGTTGCAGCCACTGTGTCAATCCACCTCATTGAAGGTCTTCCTCTTTTTTGCTGACTCTCTACCAAACCTGATGTCCTTCTCCAGGGACTGGTCCCCCTGATAACATGTCCAAAGTATGTGAGACGTAGTCTCACCATACTTGCTTCTAAGGAGCATTCCGGTTGTGCTTCTTACACAACAGATTTGTTTGTTCTTCTGGCAGTCCATTGTCTATTCAATATTCTTTGCCAACATCATAATTCAAAGGCATCAATTCTTCGGGCTTCCTTATTCATTGTCCACCTTTCTCACACATATGAGGTGATTGAAAATACCATGGTTTGGATGAGATGTACCTTAGTCCTTGAAGTGACATCTTTGCTTTTTAACACTTTAAAGAGGTCTTTTGCAGCAGATTCTTCCAGTGCAGTGCGTCTTTTGACTTCTTGACTGCTGCTTCCATGGGTGTTGATTGTGGATTCAAGTAAAATGAAATTCTTGACAACTTCAATCTTTTCTCTGTTTATCGTGATGTTGCTTATTGGTCCACTTGTGAGGATTTTTGTTTTCTTTATGTTGAGGTGTAATCCATACCGAAAGCTGTGGTTTTTGATCTTTATCAGTAAGTGCTTCAAGTCCTCTTCACTTTCAACAAGCAAGGTTGTGTGATCTGTATATAGCAGATTGTTAATGAGTTTTCCTCCAATCCTGATGCTCCCTTCTTCTTCATATAGTGCAGTTTCTTGAATTATTTGCTCAGCGTACAGATCAAATAAGTATGGTGAAAGGATTTAGGGAGTTAAAATCCCCTGTAAGGAAATACAAGATATATTCTATTGAGACACAGATAGTGTCTTTGAATGTATACATATTTTAAAGAGATACTGTAAGTATTCTAAGGATCCCCAGTGGCAGTGGCACAATGGTTAAAGCCTCGGTTGCTAGTTGGAAGACCAGCAACTTGAACCCACAGCCTCTCTGAGGGAGAAAAGAACTGGTGATCTATTCCCATATAAATTACAGCCTACAGAACCCTACGGGGCAGTTCTACTCTGCCCTGTGGGTATGCTATGAGTCAATCCATCTGAATGAACTCGGTGGCACGCAACAACAACATAAAGATTCTAATTCTTAAACAGTGATAAAATCTAATTCTGCTATTACATTTCAAAACTTAACACTTGGATCTATAGTACTTTTTCACATTTTCTCTTTTGATAAATTTTACAGTTTTGTTATACTAACTTTTCTAACTGTTGGATTGAGGTTCATTCTTTAGTTCATTGGTTATTGTCAGTACCAGCGATGACACTGTCTGCTTTAAATTGTACGTGCTCAAAGGGCAAGGGCTCACCTAATTCCAGGCCCATCAGCCTATTCTGTTAAAAATGAATTAAACCAGAGACACACAATAACATGAAAACAATATTACTTTTCCACCTGCTGCTTTAGGCATGTAGATGCAAGCTTTCTGGAAACTGCTTTGTTCAGTATCAAAATTACATCTTGGATTACATACATATTTAATGATTATTATGGTGCTATGCCTTGAATATTGAATATACCATGGACTTCCAGAAGAACAAACAAATTTGTCCTGGAAGAAGTACAGTCAAAATGTTCCTTAGAAGCGAGGTTGGAGAGACTTTGTCTCGCATACTTTGGACATGTTATCAGGAGGGACCAGTCCCTGGAGAAGGACATCATGCTTGGTAAAGTAGACAGTCAGTGAAAAAGAGAAAGACCCTCAATGAGATGAATTGACCCAGTGCCTGCAACAATGAGCTCAAGCATAACAACGATTGTGAGGATGGCACAGGACCGGGCAGTGTTTCCTTCTGTTGTACATAGGGTCACTGTGAGTCAGAACGGACCCGATGGCATCTAACAACAATAACAACTGCCTTGAAACTTATTTTATTATTTTTTTTTTTTTTACTAATATGGCATAGAAATAGGATGTTGCTGATAGCAAATGTGCTAACTAGTTCACTTTAAAAGTGTTTTTTGGATTTTTTTTTTTTTTTTTTTTTTTGCTCTTTTGGGTAGTTTTCACACACCTAAAATGTCTAATTGGCTGTTACTCTATCACTAATAACACTTTTTAATAATCATTATTGTTTACATTATGAAAAGATATAACAGTCTGCTCCAATAATAAAATGCAGTTTGAAAATCATTGTGTTGCCTTTTTCCAGTGTTTTAATTTGTCATGGTCTTCACATTTTAATTGTGAGGCAATATTGTATTCTACAAACATCAGTGGACTTAAGAATGTGGGCTTCAACCTGGGCACTGCCATGACTTACTGTGTGTTCTTAGATAGGCCACTCTGCCTCTCTGACCTCCAGTTTCTGCATAGAGACAGACTCAACCTTAATATTCTGAAACTTTGTTACAGAAATGTCTATGTGATGTGTTTTGCAATTTGTTTCTAATGACAGATGAAGTGCCAAATATGCTAAGGGTTTACATTTTCTTTTAAATTAGAGCAAATATCTCTAGAATAATATCACTTACACTCATTTTCATTTCTAATTGTTAACTTTGGGAGTTAAAAGGGTAGATTTATAGCTGCTATGCCAGGAATAAACATGGGCAGTAGTTTATACTAGTGAGCATCATCTTATATGTGGATTCAGAAAAAGAGATTGAGAGCTTTAGCGCCTAGTTCAGATGGTAACTAAGGCTCTTTACTCTGCAGCATACCATGATTCCATTACTCTGTTATAAATATTTTCTATTCTCAGAGTCAGAAACCAAAGGGATCTAACATGTCCTTTCTTTAAGTTACTCCATCTACCAAATAGCGTCAGTGTTTCCCTTCCTTTTTTTGGTGATTCGAGGATAATTTAAATATTGTATGTTCAGAATAATTTATTCTCTTTAGACCTGCAACATCTCCATTTATTTGTGATCAAAGTTTTGAGCAACCACAAATTCAAATCTCAAAATAAAAAAAAATAAATCTAAGTGTAAACAATGAAAAAAAAATGCTTAAAAGAATCAAAGATGTAATAGGAAACGCAATCTAATTATTTAGTTCACAAGACTGAAGGAGCGCCCTCACTGGATGCTAAATGTAATAACTTAAATCATAGTGAGACTAAAGAGGACAGAGATGGGCAAAAATAGGAACAGCAGAAAAAGAGGATGTGTGAAGTGTCTTTGGGGATTGGAGATGGTAGGAGAGCTTCCTGACACCTGAACAATGGTGGGAGTGTCCTCAGATCACAATGTGAGAGAAACATCCATTACAACATTGCAATATTCTGAGGACATTTAGTTGCAAGAGCAAATTAAGGTCTGCACAGCTCAGTAATCCTCTAGGGATTCTGAGCACCTATTCAAGACAAAAGCTCACCAATTAGAACAGCACAACACTGTAGAATTATACAGTATTGGGGAAAGCAATGTGCAGAAAATAGCAATATCTTACTCCATCTTTCAATAGGGCAGTTGTTAACAATGATTTAGGGTCATCAAGAAAATTTTAAAGTATTTTAAGAAACTTCTGAATCAGAGAACTAATTACTACGTTTTCAAAATATTTTATTGACAAAAAATTCAAACAAACATTAACTACAATACACACATACACACTTCTGAGAAGTTTAAAGACTTGGGTTCCAATACTGAGTCTTTGACTTAAAGGTTAAGTGACCTTGAAAAAAATCATTTAACTTCTCTGAACTTTAGTTTTTTTCTTTTGTTTAGTGAAATGTTTCCTACATATCTTGCAGACTGGAGATGATAATTAAAATCTAACTGAAATAATATGTGTTCTTTGAGTAATGGAAATATATAATATTTATGTGTAAGATTATATTGTTTTGATTCAAATTTTTAAGGTTTGAACATATAGTTTAAGAGAACTACAATCCTCCCTTTTCTAAAATGCCTCATTTCTCAGGCCTGATAATTAAAGCATGACTGTGGAATGAATCAGTTACTATTGATTTCAAGGACTAGAATTCTTCAGGGGAAAGGGGAACGAAGTAAGCAAAGAAAGTGGGATTGCTTTATTTAGATATTGGAAATGGAGTGTAAATTCTGTTATAATTAATTAAACTTGGTGCAATTCTGTTTTATACATATCACAAGGTAGCTTGTAAATGAATGCAATTTTGCAGCCTCCTAAAAGCATACAGAAATCTAACTGATGCTCTGTGATGCTAGCATTAAGCATGATTTTATAAAAGATCAAATTTGCATTTAATGGAAACATAACACTGACACATACTTGTCAAAGGTATGGAGGAGTTGGCATTTTAGTGCATATAGTCTCTGCTTTAAGAGACGTGCTTCTAAAAGGAATCCTAGGGGAAACTTTGCCATCTTTGGCTCCTTAAGGTGACTCTGTTAGTTTCACAACCCTGTGATTCCATCTCCAGTAGTGTAAGGACATACTTATTGCACATCTGTATATACACTTCATCCTACCTAGCTGAAAGTGTTGTAGTTTCATAAATATAGTGAATTTCTTATCAACTTTGTCAGTGCTAAGCAGTAGGGGGGGGGTAAGGTAATAAATCTCTTTTGAATAAATTGGTTATTATAGATGAACAGCATGATACATGAGGAAATATTGACTATTCATGTTTTCTTGCAGAACGATATCTGTATCAAAATAAAGAACATATATACCAAAGTCATGTTCTGTTATAAAATGAAAGGGTATTATGCTTTTGTGATTTGAGGCAGACTGAGGTGAATTTGGGTCATATATTGCAGGTTTTCAAATCCGGTAATTTTTTGATGGAAGAGCAGACCAGAAGATTTGCAAATTCATTTGGAAGGGGATGAGCACAATGAGGAGTTATTTCCTTCCAGTTTTTCATTATAGAATTTGCTGCAAAGCAAAAATAGGAAAGAGAAAGATAGGAAATCTCTATATTAGGATACTTTCTACCATAGATTTTTAAATATATTCTTTGCCATTGAAAGACTGTTCCCACTGTTTTTACTGAGGGGAATGAAGCTGTTTTCAAAGGTAAGTGGACAACAGGTGGATGACATTATGCTACATCATTCTGTGAATCTTGCTCCTGGCTCTGGTTTGTAAGGTGTTGATAGAAACAGGTTAGCGGCAGCCTGAGTGCAATGGGAGATCTCCCACCCATTTCACCCATAGGTGATTCATTTGAGTTAACAAACTCTAATTCTGGAAGGAAAGCTTAGGCTCACTGTTCATTCATCACTTTCTGTAAGACGCTTTAGGTCTGTTTCAATGACCAGACATTTTGATAGAAGCATAGTGGGTAGATGAGAAAGAAGAGGAAAAGGAGATTATGCCTCTGGAGACACTGGCTCACACTTATGTCTCTAGATCTTCTTTCCATTTTTTAAAACTCTATGTCTATTGCATGTAATAGACTTTTACTTAATTTTAGATAAGAGAAACCTAGGGTAAAACCCCCAGGATTCTGAGATTGCCAAATATTCCTACCTTGGACAAAACACCCCTGCCAAGTCGTGATAGCCATAGCTTAGTTGGGAGTGGCATGAGGTCATGATACAGCTTGGATGATGGCAGCAGACACTGAGGCCACTTAACTGTTCAGGAGACCAGCTTCTTGTGCTCACCTAACTGGGAGGTGGGCTTCACCAAAGGGTCAAGTGTGCCTTAAAATAGGTCATAGTTATCGTTCAAAGCAATGTGCCAGTGGAGGATTGCTGCAACAAGAAAGCTCCCTATCCATTGCTGTGGAGTCGATTCCTCCTCATAACAACCCTATAGGACAGAGTGGAACTGCCCCACAGGGTTTACAAGGCTATAAATCTTGACGGAAGCAGACTGCCATATCTTTCTCCCGCAGAGCGGCTGGTGAGTTGAACCTCTGACCTTTCAGTTAGCAGCTGAGTGCTTTAACCACTTCACCATCAGAGCTGTGGATGCTCCCTAGGGGTTAGAATCTGCAAGCAGTTGTATCCCTGGGTCTCAGAGATTTCAGACGGGAAAGGAGACATCTGTACAATTAGTGTGAAATGGCTTGCAGACTAGAAGGGGAATATTTGAAGGTAGTTAGGGAGATCTTCCTCAGGTCAGAATGGCTGCAGAGCTGAAATGGAGCATAACATGAGCCAGATTTGTCTGCCTTCCCTGAGAGGGGTTTAGGAAGGAGGCTTAGGGGAGAACTAGAGAATGCCTCTAAACTTAAGCACAGTGGCAGCTCGGATCCATTTCAGGTTGGCTGTTATGGTAGCTTTGTCTAGTGCCCGGTGAGATGGGAAGGAAGTGACAATTTCCAGCTATGTCAACCCAAACTCAAAGGTTACTAGATTTTATTTATGCTCCTATTTTTCCTCAGAAACTTTTTTTTTTTCTTACAACTTTAATCCTTTCTTCCATAAAGGAGTCTTCATGGAAAGAGCATATACCATACTTCTCAGTTCAACAACATCTAATAATTTAGCAGAATGAAACTGGAGGAGGATATGGGCCATAGCTCACAATGGCCTAATATACCTAAACATTTCTTTGAAATTCCATGTCTTATCTTATAACTTTATAAATTTGGCAATGTATGATATTAGTAGCCATGTTTATTTTAATATATAATAATGTATCAAATGCTTTCTAGTTATAACCCTAACAAGGCATCACATATTTCTGGCTAAATGGGCTATAGTTTCAGAAGCATAGGTTAATATTCTGTCTCTTACCCTTGCTGGTTTTTCAACCTCAGTCAAGTTAATTACTCTCTGAATCTCTGTGTCCTTGTATAGAAAATGGACACAAAGGACACTTGGGGGCTGGTTGGCTCTAAATATTAAATGAGAAAATGCCAAGCACTTCATCGGCCCTCAATACATTATGCTAGCACAAGATGTAGTTGTCATAATAAATTGTAATGGGGAGGAAGAATTGTAATGGGGAGGGCAAAGTGTGGTAGAGCTGAAGCCTCCCTGCCAGTAAGCAGAGGCAGAGCTGCAAGGAGCTGTGGTGGTAAAACCACATGGGTGGCACTTTGGTAACCTAATATTCAGTGAATGGGCGAGAAGAGTCAATATGATTCCTCACTTTTGTCTTTGCCCCTGAGTATTTCTTCTCCCATCTCTATTTTTCTACTAGAGGTCCTCATATTTCCTTCTTTTAATGGCTGTGGGGATGTTGAGACTCTCCTTTAATTGAAAATGTGTTCATTTTTAATTTTTACTACTGTTGCTGTCATCTCAGATATCATATCAAAAAGAATTTTCAGCTTTATTTTCCTCCTGAGACTAGCGAGAGCACAGGTAATGATTTCATTACTTTGTTCATAGGGATTGTTCACAGTGACAGGAGGTTTACCCTGCCTCCCTCTCCCCAGACCCTGACCATAGGCACCAGCCAACCTTTACTTAGTGGCCCTTCACAAAATCTTTACCTGGGACTTGTCACCAGATTCAAATCATTGTCTCTTGAGGGAGGAACAAAACAAAACACCAAGCAACCTTTGAACATAGATTAAAATAATGAGAATTTGTTACTCGGGAAATAAGAGTCTGACTAAGCAGGGAATGGCTATGATAAATGTGGAATTATTCAGCAAATCCAAGCATAGAAAAATGAGAGAGCACCTCTTCTTTGAGGTGCTTTTAAAAGCAAGATTTTAAAAACAAATAAAAGAAAGCATGACATTTATCCATATTTTCTTTGCACTTTTACTTAACACAGAAGGACTGGGGGAACTTATGGATACATCCACCACCTTATTTACTTTATATTCTTAAAGATTTTCAAATCTTTTATACTAAAGAATAGATATCCAGAGTACCATAGTACTCACTCGTAAAGCAATAGGATTGTAGATACCTACTTTTTTTGCTTCAGCAGTTCCTTCTGCACCTAATGAAAGATTTCAGGGCATCTGGCTGCAGAGCAAAGACAGAGAGACCTGCAAGTTTGCAATTATTGAAGAGTACCACATCTACCACATCCATATTTTGTGTTGGGCTTTAGGGGTCTTGGTTCAGGAGAAGCAGGACCTAGCAGATATCACCCAACTCGAGGTTCAGTCTTGTCTCTTTCTCTCCAACTTTGGACCTGCCCTGGACTGCAAGGAATGCTGGAGATCCTTCTTGTCTGATGTTCTGGGTTTGTGTTGAGCCAGTCTTGGAGCCAGTTCTCCTCTGAACTTGATGGTACCGTCTTCTACTGTCCAAATTCCTGCCCCAAGTCTCTTGGTACCTAGATTCAGTCCCAAGTGCTCCCTCTTTAAGGGTCTTGCTGATTAGATCTGGATCCTCAGCTTGTGGAACCCGAGTTCTGTTTGCCCTCCTTAAAGTCATCTTTTATCCTAGATCCATGTACTTTCATGATGGCACCTCATTGACAATGTCCTTTATGTAAGTATCTGGCTTCTGTTCAACCCCACAGGTTTGTCTGACCTTCCCTTGTGTGATGTTCTTTCCTTGCCTGAGCCCTGGTATGGCAGTTGACAGGCAGGGAGCAGCAGTAATGCTATAAAATGTTTGTGCACTTGCTCCTCGCTCCATTTAAGTCTGTTCCAAACAGCAAACTAGAGTCTTAGTCTTGAGAGAATTTTGCAATGGCGGCATGAATACTATTAAACACACACACACACATGCACACATACACTTACACAAACTTCAAAACTAACAAACAAAACCACTAGTAAGGTGAATTATCAAATTATTTTTTCTTGTTTTCTTTTCAAAATAGGATTGGTATCAGAAATTTTTGAAATTTATCAGTAAACACTATTGTTCTTCATAAAGTGAATGATTCACATGCAAAATATAGTATTCTTTCTTCTACCCCTTATTCACCCTAGAGATTAAATAGGTAGAAAATCCAAATAGAGCAGAATTTTGGTAGCTTCATGGGTGCTCGCAGTGTAGCAAGTTAGGGAGAATCTGAGAGCCAAGGTTTTACTCAATATCACTAATATGATCCAAGCTTATTTGGTTCAGCTCTTTTATCACTGTCTATAACTGCTATTTTTTTTCCTCACGGAGAAATAAAATGGTATGATGCAGAAAGAACTCCATTAAAAACACTGGAACATTAACCTTTCTTGGTTTCTCTGTACCGATATAAATGACATAATTGCATACTGTGTTTGAATCCACGTGGGAAGTCTGAAGGGATGTTGTGAGAATTCATCTGCAGGTTGTTCAAGCTCTATGAAAATATGAAAGGCAGTGTAGTGGGAAAACTCTGCAACAATAAGAAAATGCACTGTTGTTTTAACAAGTAATAGGAAGGGTGAAGGAAGTCTTAAGAAAACACAGCGATGGGTCACAAAGACAAGATGGTTGTAATCATTGGTTTCCAAGGCTTTACTTTGTACTTTCTTTGGCAAGAATAGAGACAATGCCAGAAGTTATGAATGTATGTCATAATTATGTTAAGCTACATTCACAATGACCTGCTCTTGACCCATATCTGAGAACAATTAATAGTTGTTTCCTTTCCAATGGAGTGGTTGAAATCTCTCGTTTCTCTTTAAATGAATGGCTAAATTCATCATTACAGAGCTAAAGATGATTTAATTTAACATGAAATGAATAAAAAATGGACTTACTCCCACCTTGGTTGCTGTCAGCATTTTTGAAGTGAAAGAAGTGTCTTTTTATGCCTGGGATTGGACAAGATTTAAGGGAGAAAAGGTTTAAAATGCTGGGCTGAGGAAGCATCATGTTGTCTGCCCCCTGGGAGAAAAGAAATCTGTCCTTATTTTGAAATAGCTCTTGGCTATGGCTCAGAAACACTCAATGGGCAGCTTTGGAAACTGTGGCACTTTCTTTGACAAAGAGAAAATTCACTGTATGTCTGTGTACTGTTAAGGGAGATAGAGAAGTTAACAAGTAGATGTAGAAATTCCTATGTGCTTGTAACAAGCAAAAGGTAACATAAAATATTCTTATATCTGTTTTGTATTAGAAGGCATTCTGCATTCTTGTGTAATTGTAAGTTCAAATTTTTCTGGAAAGCTTCTTACTTAAATTTTTTTGTCCTATATTCAGATCATGTGTTCCATATATTCTGCATTAAGGAGTATACAAGATGCATGGAATCATATGTTAATTAACATACCTTCAAGAGGACTTTCACTACAGCCTTAGAGTTTTTTCCTAAATACTCTGCAATCTTCAGAAATATCTTTGCCTGAAGTGAGTAGCAAACATTTCCTCATTTTGCAGTGGAAGTGAGCTGGGCGGTGTCTTTTCCTGGTTTCTATCAATTACATCTTCCTTTCCCACACTGTAAGGTCTAATTTAAGATTTCCCTCACCTTTGTATTGCAGGCAATAGAAACTGCCAAACTTAAAATCAGTTTTGAACTTGAAGAGTTTACAGAGGGTCAGTGGAGTTGAAAGTTAGGATTCTTTTCTATTTAAAAGATATTTCATCCAGGAAAAAAAATATATCAGCTGTTTTTTTGTTATCTGTCTGACACAATCTAAGAAAAATGACATTCAAAATGAGGCATTCAACAACATGCCGAGATAAAGCCCTGAAAATTAGTTTACTTTTAAACTGTTTTAGAGTTGTCCTTCTAAAGGAAAACCACTTTGTAAAAAATAAAACCCAGAACACAGCACAGGAGAGTAAGAGGGACAAAACTGGAGGACATTATGCTGAGTGAAATAAGTCAATCACAAAAGGACAAATATTATATGAGACCTCTACTGTATAACTCATGTAAAAGTTTACACACAAAAAGAAACAACCTTTGTTGGTTATGAGGGATGGGAGGAGGTGGGGGGGAACTAAATAGATAAGTGGTAACTTTGGTGAAGTGTAACACAGTACACATTACTGGGGAAGCCAACACAACTTGTACAAGGAAAGGTCATGGAAGCTCCATAGGCACTTCAAACTCCCTGAGGGACTGAATTGCTGGGCAGAGGGCTGTGGGAACCATGGCCTCGGGGAACATCTACCTCAATTGGCATAACACAGTTTATAAAGACAATGTTCTACATTCTACCTTGGTGAGTAGCGTCTGGGGTCTTAAAAGCCTGTGAGCAGCCATCTAAGATACTCCACTGGTCTCACCCCTTCGGGAGCAAGGGAGAATGATGAGAACAAGATACAAGGAAAAGATTAGTCCAAAGGACTAATGGAGCACAACTACCACGGCCTCCACCAGACTGAGTCCAGTACAACTAGATGGTGCCCGGCTACCACAACTGACTGCTCTGACTGGGATCACAATAGAGGGTCCTGGACAGAGCTGGAAAACGATGTAGAACAGAAATCACAAAAAAAGACCAGATTTACTGGCTTGACAGACTGGAGAAACCCTGATAGTATGGCCGCCGGACACCCTTTTAGCTCAGTGGTGAAGCCCCTCCCAAAGTTCACCATTCAGCTGGGGATTGGACAGCCTCATAAAAAGAAACAGGACTAATAAGGCACAGCAGTCCAGGGACAAGGACTAGAAGGCAGGAGGGGACAGGAAAGCTGGTGATAGGGAACCCAAGGTTGAGAAGGGACAGTGTTGACATGTCATGGGGTTGTTAACCATTGTCATAGGGCAATATGTGTATTAACTGTTTAATGAGAAACTATTTGTTCTGCAAACGTTCATCTAAGGTACAAAAAAAAGAATTATCTATGTGAGATCAAACTGACAACAGTAACTCAAAAGGTTTGATGAGAAGCCTAGGGGACAGTGAGTTGAAGATAAGGGTGATGGAATAATTTGGAAAAGGATAGTGAGAATAGCAGCACAACTGGAAGAATATAATCAATGTCACTGAATTGTACATGTAGAAACTTTCAAAATGGTGTAACTTTGGCTATGTATATTTTCACCAAAAAAAAGGTCCTCAAGGTCGAGAAGGGAGAGTGTTGTCATGTCATGGGGTTGTTAACCAATGTCATAAAACAATATGTGTACTGACTATTTAATGAGAAGCTATTTGTTCTGTAAACCTTCATCTAAAGTACAATAAAAAATTTTTAAAAAATAAAATAAAAATAAAACCCATTGACATTGACTCGATTCTGACTCATAGCGACCCTATAGGACAGAGTAGAACTGCCCCATAGGGTTTCCAAGGAGCAGCTGGTGGATCCGAACTGTGACTTTTTGCTTAGCAGCTATATGTTTAACCAGTGCTCAACCAGGGCTCCTTGTAAAAAATAGAAGGGTCTTATTTTTAAGATTCCTTGATGGTATTGATCTGAAAACAAGCATATTATCAAAGTATATACTCTGTCATGAGAAGGCTTCCTATCTGACTTAATAGATTTCATTTTAAAAATGATATTCTTTTGTTATCAGAGTCATTCCTAGGGAGTAGAGTGAAAAGAGTACGGGCTTTGGAAACAAGCAGAGCTAGGTTCAAATCCTGGCTCAGTCACTGAGTGGACGGAGAATAAGACCCCTCAGATTTAGTCTCCATATCTTCCTTAAAGGATTGCTTTAGGAGGTTTTAATGAGATAAAAGATGTAAAAAACAAACAAACAGCAACAACAAAAACTCACCTAACAAAGTGTTTAGAATATAAGCTATTGAAGAAGGATCTAGTTCTTCTTCCAAACTCAAAGGGGAAGAAGGACCCAGAAAATAACACTGTGAGTTTTCTCTTTTCTCCTCTTCCATCAGATTTTATAGGAGAAAGTTAAAAATGGATCACCTGCCAGACCCTTAAGTAGTCACAAAGGAGGAGTAATCTCAGGAAAGAGAAGAAATATTTAGAATACAAGGGATGTCCCAATTATCTTGCCTTGGTGATAGTAGAGGTGTCAATGCATTGATAGTATATACACTAAACAACTTGGCCCTTTATGGGCACAGTCAGATGGACTCACTGTCTTCTGGAATCATTGTCCAAGGACCAGCAAAACAGAGACTTACCTCCAAAAATTGGTCATCTGCAGTGATCACTTTATTCCTTGTGTAGAATTATGAAATTCTATTTCTGAAAAAAAAAAAAAAAAAAACAAAGCGGATCTGAGGCTTGTAAGCTTGGAAAAATAATTTTTGTAATATTTAATTGGTAATTATGAATGGACACGAAAACATATGATAAATATACTGTGGTATTTTTACCTCACAACTGGACCAATATGAAACATCATGATAAATGGAGAAAAGATTGAAGTTGTCAAGCATTTCATTTTACTTGGATCCACAGTCAACATCCATGGAAGCAGCTGTCAAGAAATCAAAAGACACTTTGCATTGGGCAAGTCTGCTGCAAAAGTTCTCTCTAAAATGTTAAAAAGCAAAGATGTCATCTTGAAGACTAAGGTGTGCCTGACCCAAGCCATGGTGTTTTCAATCACCTCATATGCACATTAAAGCTGGACAATGAATAAGGAAGACAGAAGAAAAATTGATGCCTTTGAATTATGGTGCTGGAGAAGAATATTGAATATACTATGGACTGCCAAAAGAACAAACAAATCTGTTTTGTAAGAAGTACAGCCAGAATGCTCCTTAGAACCAAGGATAGCAAAACTTTGTCTCACATACTTTGGACATGTTATTAGGAGGGATCAGTCCCTGAGAAGGACATCATATTTGGCAAAGTGGAGGGTCAGTGAAGAAGAGGAAGACCTTCAATGAGATGCGTTGACACTGGCTGCAACAATGGGCTCAAGCACAACAACAATAGTGAAGATGGTGCCGTACTGGGCGGTGTTTCGTTCTGTTGTACGTAGGGTTGCTATGAGTCGGAAATGACTTGACGGCACCTAACGACAACAATTTTTACCTTTTAGAATTTAAAATTATCTTTGTGTGATTAAATTAGTTACAATTTGAATAGTACTTGTGGGATGATAAAACTTTATCAATAAATATTTGTTATCTACCTATTCCATACAAAGCCCGGGGGGATAGAGTGATGAATAGAGAAAACATGGCCCCTGCTCTTCAAGACCTTATATTCCAATGAAACAGATAGTGATAAATTCTAAGAAGAAAATGAAACAGTATAAAGCGATGGAGTATACCAGGCGGTGTTGGGTTGCCAGGGAAGCCATTTTTGAGAAGACAGAACTAAGACCTGAAAAATGGAAAGAACACCACATTAAGATCTAGGGCAAAGAACTTCAAGGCAGAGGCAACAGGAAGTGTGGCTTTGGGAAAAAAAATGAATGAAAGGCCCTGAGGCCAGAAGGAGTATAGTGTGTTTGAGGAACAGGAAGAAAACCAGTGTAGCTGGAGCATTGTTAGAGAGGATGAACTTGGTAGGAAATGAAGTTAGAAAGGTAAGCAGTCCTTCTAGGACCATGGTAAGGTGTTTAAAGTTTATTGCAAAAATTCATTGAATAAGGCAGACATTAGATTTTAAGTAAGGGGCTACCGTGTAAGATCACTCTGATGCTGTATGAGAATCAATTACAGGGGACGAGAATAGAAGCAAGGATTCAATTTAATACATTATAGCAGTGGTGTAAGTGAAAGATGATAGTGACTTGGGCCAAGGTCATGTCAATTGACATGAAGAGATGGAGCAGATTTTTTTTTTTTTTTATATTTTATTGTACTTCAGGTGAAGGCTTACAGAACAAATAGTTTCTCATGAAACACTAGTACACATGTTGTTTTATGACATTGGTTAACAACCCCACAACATATTAACCCTCTAAATTCTCAACCTTTTTTTTTTTTTTTTTTGGTGAAAATACGCATAGCCAAAGATACACCGTTTCAAAAATTTCTACATACACATTTCAGTGACATTGACTACGCTCTTCCAATTGTGTTGTTATTCTCACTTAAGATGAAGGCTTACAGAACAAAATAGTTTCTCATTTAACGGTTACTACAAATGTTGCCCTATGACAATGGTTAACAATCTCACAACACATCAACAATATCCTTACTCAACCTTGGGTTCCCTATCACCAGCTTCCTTGTCCCCTTCTGCCTTCTGGCCTTTGTCGCTGGACTCCTGTACCTCATTAGTCTCATTTGGTTTTACGGGGCTGGAGATGGAACAGATTTTGAAAATCTTTTGGAGGCAGAGTTAGCAGGACTTGGTGATGAATTGGATGTATGAGTTGAGAGAAAGATGTGAATCTTAAGTGACATAGGGCTTTGACTGGAGCAATGAGGTAGTTGGTACTATCTACTGATGCGGGTAGACAGAATAAAAGGTTGGAGTGGTTACTGAGCATCATGGATTGAGTTCTGTCCCCAAAAAATATCTTTCAGCTTGGCTGGGTCATGATTCCCAGTATTGTATGATTGTGTTATCTGATGTGATTTCCCTATGTGTCATAAACTCTATCACTATGATGAGATTATATGTGATCTCCTTATGTGTTGTAAATTCTATCACTGTGAAGAGGTTATACTGATGAGTTTGACAAGATTAGTGTCTTAATGCAATCTCTTTTGAGATATAAAAGAGAAGTGAGCAGAGACACACAGCAACCTCATGCCACCAAGAAAGCAGTGCTGAGAGCAGAGCATGTTCTTTGGACCAGAGACGCTCCAAGACCAATGAAAGACTGATGCATTACAAGGACGTTTCTCCAGAGCTGACAGAGAGAGAAAGACTTCTCCTGGAGCTGATGTCCTGAATTTGGATTTGTAGCCTACTGGACTGTGAGAGAATAAACCTCTCTTTGCTAAATCCATCCACTCATGGTATTGCTGTTAGAGCAGCTCTAGATGACTAAGATACCAAGTTCTGTTGGCACGTGGTCTCACTAGACATTTAAATGTAATTGATGTAAGAGTCTTGAGCTCACGATAGAGAATTAGAGATATTTTGAATCTTTATCATATTTTTTTAAAAAAATCCAATGCTGTCAAGTCAATTTTGACTCATAGTGACCCTTATAGCCGAGAGTGGAACTGCCCCATAGGGTTTCCAAGGGGATGTTTGCAGATTCAAACTGCCAACCTTTTGGTTAGCAGCTGAACTCTTAACCACTTCGCCACCAGGCTCCTCTAGCATTAGTTGGTATTTAAAAGCCATTGTACCAGTCGCTATGAGTCGGAATCGACTCATGGCAATGGGTTTGGTTTTCTTGTTTTTGTACTAGATTCATCTACCTTGGAAGTATAAGAAAAGATCTAAAACTGGGTCACTCCAACATTTAGACATCAGCAAGATGAAGAAGAGTCCACAAAGGGGATTAGAAAGGAAAATGTGGTACAATAGATATTAAAATACTAATAATAAAGAGTTTCAGGAAAGTTAAGTTGGTATATGTCTTAGTTATCTAGTGCTGATGTAACAAAAATACTACAAGTGGATGGCTTTTAATAAAGAGAAATTTATTCTCTCACAGTCTAGTAGGCTACAAGTCCAAATTCAAGGCATCAGCTCCAGGTGAAGGCTTTCTCTGTCAGCCTTCTCATCGATGTTCCCCCAGACCAGGAGCTTCTCCACACAGGGACCCCGGGTCTGAAGGACGCACTGTGCTCCTGGCACTGCTTTCTTGGTGGTATGAGGTCCCCAACTCTCTGCTTGCTTCCCTTTCCTTTTATCTCTTGAGAGATAAAAGCTAGTGCAGGCCACACCCCAGGGAAACTCCCTTTATATTGGATCAGGGATGTGACCTGGGTAAGGGTGGTGTTACAATCCCACCCTAAGCCTCTTTAATTGAAAATTACAATAATAAAATGGAGGACAACCATAGAATACTGGGAATCATGGCCTAGCCAAATTGATATACACATTTTTGGAGGGACTTGATTCAATCCATGACAGTATACAAATGTGAAATACTCATGAGAAGTCAAGAAAATGAGGACTGAGGCATGGACTCAGGATTTTCAACATGAAGGAGGTTGGTGGTCTTGTCAAGTGCAGTTTCATTGAAATTGAAGGGATAGATGCCCAAGTGGAATGGGTCGAGAAGGTGAGATAGAGAAATAGAAGCAAGGTCAAATGACTTGAGAATTTTTGCTGTAAAGATGAGCAAAGAAATGGGCTGCAACTGGAGGGAAATTTTGTTTTTTTCCTTAAAAAGGGAGATACTAAATGGCAAGATCCAAATATTTGAGGATGTGAGAGAATATGGAACCCAGGGCACACATGATAGGATAATCTTTGACAGAAAAAGCAGGAAAAGTCACCTTTTGGAAGATTAAGTTTGTGCCATGATATGGGATCTGGTGGCCAGGTACCCACAGATGGGTACACTTGCAGATGAAAAATTCCAATTGGATGATTTCTTTCGTATCTCAAGTGGTAATGAAGCATGTTATAAATTGAGATGAGGGTTTGGAAGAGAAGAAAGGAGATGTGAAATAGTAGTATAGAAGAGTGGGAGAGCATACTTGCAGGGCAGTGTTGAGAGTTCAATTGAAATTTGTAGTTATCACTATTAAGTTTGGCCAGAGTGCCCAGTTGTCTGATTTTCTCTAGAAATATTCAGCTGCTTGGGTCTAGGGACTGGGTAAGTGAATGGTTGCATTTAATCAGTGTGACAATTATAAAATCATTATGCTATTGCTTCCTGTATGTTAACTTTTGCCATGAAATGATTAAATTATTATTTTTATAGCTTTTGATAGATGAACACAATATATCACTTTTTATAGGAAGATTTATTTTCAAGTTAAATAGTAAACTTTGTATGTTTCTGATGACTTTTAATGAAGAATTAAAGTACTCTACGTGTTAGCTGCTCAGTTAATTTGAAATATGTTTGAGTTTCAGGATAGTGGTGAAAGGCTAGAGCCTGAGTACTAACCCCCATTTCACCAGTGACTAATGTAATCCTGGTTCTGTCTGAAAGTAATCATTGTTTTTAATTGAAGGGAGCTTATAGATTTCAAACTAAATTCCTGCTCTAGATTTCATGAATGAAAAAACAAACATGCAAAGATTATCAAATATATTATACTTAATAGAGGTTCTGTTGGTAGAACTTTTAATCCAGTGTTGTTTTTGCTATACCATAAAAGTGTTTTAAACTTTTTGTTATGTTCCTCACTTATAGAATGAGGACAGTCTATCCATTGACTATCTTTAGGTTTTGTTATAAGTATAAAATATAGCTGAGACCAATTTCCATAATTCTGGCTTCTGGTAATTGGATCTTGGTTCTTTGTTGTAGTGTTATACATACAATGAAGTACATAGAAATATGAAACTCATGTCTTCTTTTTAAAATAAGTGAATATTAGAAAATAATATGGAAATTTACTACATTTGTTCTGGTTTAACCACCAAAGTAGCAACTTATAATTATCAGATATTAGTAGTTTCACATCACAGATTCTTTTCTTTTATTTCCCTAGTAATATCTGTATTTAGTTTTGTAGAAACACTAGTAACTCTCTAGCTTTCAATACGTTAGACTAGAAGAGCAAACAGAACATCAGGGATACTGTGTTTGACCACATTTCCAGTTTGTAGACAAGTCTTGGTTGGATACCTCTGTTTATGAAGTGGAAATGTGGTCAACAAACACATAGTCCTACAGTCCACAGAGAAGGCTAAATCTGCTTCTGATTTTTACATGATCAACTGCATAAAATATTGATGCATTTAACTGATGCATAGCTATTAATCTTTTTGTACTCAAATTTCATATGTGTTTACAAAGGGACACTGGTCTGGAAGCAGATTGAAACAATTACATATTATAAGTTTGTTGGGACAACAGATTGCAAAATAAAAGTTTATTTTCCGATCCTTGCACTTTCCATCATTATACAGAGTCTGGGCCCACATTTTGATTCTGCCTTCTCTCTGCTCATTTCCCTTTCATTTTAAACTTATTGCCTCATCTATTAATTTACTGAATTAAAAACTATAGCTAATTCTATTACCTCTGATGTGTGCTCTCCAACAGTGCACATCCAAACAAGGCTATGGCAGCCCTATCCAACAGCTTGGGTGGTTGTCTTAGTTATCTAGTGCTGCCATAACACAAATACCACAAGGGGATGGTTTTGACGAAGAGAAGTTTATTTCCTCACAGTCAAAGTAGGCTTTTTCTCTCTGTCGGCCTTCTTCTCTTCAGTGTTCCCCCAGACTAGGAGCTTCTCTGTGCAGGGACCCCAGTCCAAAGGACGCGCTCTGCTCCTGGTACTGCTTTCTTGATGGTATGAGGTCCCCCTGTCTCACTGCTCACTTCTCTCTTTTATAGCTCAAGAGATTGCCTCAGGACACAATCCAGTCTTGTAGATCAAGTCCTGCCTTACTAACACAACTGCCACCCATCCTCCCTCATTAACATCATAGAGGCAGGTTTCAACCTACAGGAAAATCACACAGTTCCAGGAATCATGGCCTAGCCAAATTGATACACACATTTTTGGGGGGACATAATTCAAACCATGACAGTGGTCCTTTGGTAAGAAGGAACGTGAAAGGTGAGTGGTCAGTAGAGTGTCCAGATCCTTAACGAACATCAGCCCTCGAAGCCGTGTTCACCCGCAATAAGGTCTTTGAAAACTTGGCTAATTAGACTCACTACATTAACTGAGGAGAAATTTTATTGACACCCTGGTCCATTCCTAAAGGCCTTCTTTTTAGCAGCTTTCTACAGCAGAGATGATCCCCTGGGCAGGGTCAATTAAGGGAACAGATCTTAATTCTATATCCCAACAACTTCCTTTATGGTAAATTGAATAAGTCAGAATGTTTTAGTGCCGAACGAATAATAAATATGAAGCCCTGGTCAAAATTCTGAACCATAGTTTACATACAGTGTTTACTTGAATCCTGTGACACATAACTTTGCAACAACCCTGTCATTGCAACAACTCATGAACACAATATTCTTAGAATTATCTTCAGTTCCCATTTTTGAAGGCACTGGAGAGTTATATAGTCAGAAAGTTAGTATTCATTGCTGGTTTGTATAGGTTCTCACATAGAAGGAATAAATAGGAAGGTATCATCTTTATGGATGAAGGGTTATTACTAGACAGAAATTTCTCTTCAGTTCTCACTTATTGCAAAAAGTGCACTCTTGGCAGAGAGTATCCGTTAGGCTCTGTTGAGAACACTATCAAGGGATCAGGTCAAGTTCTGAGATATTCCCTGGAATTTTTTACAGGCTAAGGAAGAGCCCTCCACTTACTTTTAAGCTGACTTCGCCTCTGAGAGGCAGCTGCTTCTCTGATTTCTGGCTCCAGACAAAGCCTTTTCTCAACAGGTTGCTGAGGGAGCAAATCTGCTCAACCTAGTTTGCTCCATATTCTCCACACCTCCATATGTCCAGCCTAATCTGCAGGGCTTTATCCTTAGAAATAACATCTGAAACGTTTTGGGATAAGAGACAAAGAGCTGAGATAGATAATACTTTTCTCCTCCTGCCTCCTCTGATGTACCAGCAAGAACACTAAACTACAAACCTCAGAAATATGGGTTTGAATCCTGGCTTTGCCCTTTACTAGCTGTGTGTCTATAGGCAAGCTGCTAACCAAAAAAGTCAGCAGTTCGATTCCACCAGCCACTCCTTGAAAATCCTATGGGGCAGTTCTACTCTGTCCTATAGGGCTGCTATGAGTAGGAATCAACTCAACAGCAGTGGGTTATTTGATAAAACTGTTGAAATAATTAAATGTGGTATTATATGTGAAAGTATGCCTAGAATAGAGTAGATCCTAGACAGATATTAGTTTCTTCCCCTGAATCGTTGTTTAGCTTGCAGGAAAGAGTACATAGTAAGGGTGGAGGAGGAATGGTCCTAAGGCTTTGTATTTGGCAGTTCCCTCACGATCTGGCAAATTAAGTCCTATGCTTTAGGGAAGTCTTATTTATGCCTCCTGTATGTCTTGCTCCCTCACCCAAAGTAGGAATCTGTCTCCACTTTTCCATACTTCTAATGATCTTTGCACAGTTTCTTCACTTCTTTGTTGGGATTGAGGTGAGGAGTCCAGTAAGAAATATTTTCTAGTATGACACACCTCCCTAACAGATGCTACTTGTGTATGTACCACTAACACTTATTCTTCTGTATCAGTGTTTTCGACAAAAGGAGTAGCATGAGTGTCATAATCTTGTTAACAGATAGTTTTTAGAAGTATCTTGCAAGGTATACTGTCTACTTTTTTTTCCTCATTCTTTTATGTTTATTTCTTTGGAACACAGTAGGCACTCAATAATCCCTTGTTGAAAGAGTAAATGTAGTAGCCAGGGGTTGAAGTAAGACTTGGAAGTTTAGGGATTAGTGAGGGATGGGGTAATAGTAGTGGGATGGATGAGGGGAGACAGTGCGAAGGACTTACAACCTCAAGAACCTAAAACTTTTACTTGGTAGGAAGAGTAAGGAGGAGTCTTTGGAAAACTCAAAATCATCAAAATAGAGTACTTGTGAAGTACTTTGGCCTTGATTTATAGAGTAGGATTTCAGGAATTCAGACAAAACTGAAGTGGCTATGTGAGAAAAGTTTGACACTAAGAAAGTTGGGATGCAATAAATATGGAAGATGTTGAGTAGAAAAAGGTTTACACATGAGGCAATGAACTGATTACAGAAGCAAAGGATTTAGCTATTTCAGGTCACCTGAAGTTTTCATAGACCTATGAAGTCAGGACGGGGTTTTATCCAAGATCAAGAGGTTTAAAGAGTCAATTGTAAGTCCTAGGTGACTGGTGAAATGGGGAAAGAATTTTGAAGGAGGTGCTCAGGTCTCTCCCTACCCTGCCTCCAGCCCCAGGGAGTGGATGGAATTACCTAGGAAAAATAGCAGGCAGAAGCCTAGAGAGTGACAATAAGGTCTAGCAATGAGCTTCCTTGGTCTCCACTCATTCGTAGGCAGAAGTAAAAAGGGGATCCCAGAACAAGCTCCCCACCTAACCTGCAAATAACACGACGTCAGCAGTATAATATACCTTGGAGACCGTTAGGTCTAATCCCAACTTGCCTTTTACCCCTTTATGTCTGTCATTACAAGAAGCCTGAGTCTTTGAGGTCATCCCTTATTACCTCTCATCTCTATATTGCTATGTACTATATCCCCAAATTCAAAGTCCTACGACTGTCCCTCTTGGAACTCATACTCTTGTCACTAGCTTCTTCTCTGAATGGTCCCTTTGGAGAACTGCAGACCTTTCAAGTAATTGCTGTTTCTCTCCTTCATCATTCCTGCCACTAGGCCTGAAGGTGGGCTAGGCATTGTTGCTGCTTCCAGATGTCCATCCTTCCTTCTTAAAACTCTTGAGCTTTAATCTTTATGCCGTCATAAAGTTTATTATATTATATCCCTTGCTAACCTTCCTTTCTGTTCCTGGGTCACTTTCAGCCCATTCCTTGAAGACTTTGGCTCCTGACTCAGGGTTACTCTCATCGGAACTTCTGTTACTATTATTGATGACTTCAAATCCACATTAATGATTTTTCAAATAACATGGTCTCTCTGCCTTGACCTTCATTCCTCCAATCATCTTGTTCTCTACCTATCCACATGTGGCTACTCAGCATTTGACTGTGGCTACTGCTCAAAACATTTGCTGTTTCAACATTTTTTTACGTGTACAATTCAGTGACATTAATTACATTCATCATTTTGTACAGACATCATCACTATCGATTTTCAGTTTTTTCTATCACTCTTACAGAAGCTCAGTGCCCCCTAAGCAATCCCTCTCTGCCTCTTTGTGTCCTCACTTCACTCCTTAACCAACTTGGATTCCTGGGTAACCAGACTGGATTTCAGGGTCCATCAATATACTTACTGCCTTGCATACATGTACAACTCCATTGTCCCTCTTTCTCTTCATCACACTGACAAAACTGCAACCCTGCTTAAATCCAGCTCTTCACTACTCCAAACCTGCACTTGTGCCACTAAATATGGCTAAAGAAGAACACAATACCATGCTAACTGGCTAAATTCATAAGAATTAACCTCAAATAGTCCTGAGTGCTGGTCAAACATCCAACTATACTTAGGTATCCTTTCACCTTCCCACTCTCCTAGATAAAAATTTCATACTTTCTCTACTCAAACTTCTTACACCTTCTACCCACTCATCACTATCAGCTTATATTTTTACTTCTTATTTCATGAAGAAAAGGAAACAAATAAAAAGAGAATCTTACATCCTCTTCCTGTTACTGTTCCTTCTCCTATTCCCTTTCCTTCTTTTCCTGAATAATTTAGTACTAAAGCTATTAGGTGGGACCAAGCAAAGCAGTATCTATATGGGAGTTAGGATGGTGGGAACCAGAGAATGTTGAGGAAGGCATCTGTGTACCAAGGCAGCCTGACATTGAGTTCATGTAGACTCTCAATGCCACATCTACAAACCTGTTTTCATCTGTACTGTATACTCTGCCTCTTCTTCTATTACTTGGATTAATTGGCACTGCTCCTTTTAGAGATTAACCCTTCTGCTTGTGCTCTAGATCACATCCCCTTTTGACTATCAACGACATCCATTCATCTCTCCTTCAGTATCATTTTTCCCTTCTGCTACTACCATCAGAATACTAACATGTTGTACCATCTCCTGTTTAAAAATAAAATCCCTTGACTCACATTGTCTTCTAGATACTGTCCTATTTCTCTTCTCCACTTAAAAGAAAAATTCCTGAAAAATTGGCTTTATTCTTCATCTTCAATTCCTCTCCTCCCATTATCTTTTGAATTTATTTCAAGAGTGCTTTAATCCCACCACTACTCCAAAACTCATATCAGTAATCAGTAGCTATCACTAAATAAAATGGCCAATTCTTAGTGCCCTTTTGCCTGACTTATCAGCAGCCTTTAGCACACCTCATCAATCCCTCATATTTGGGAATACTTTCTTCACTTGAGTTCTGAGAAACATTCTCTTGATTCTCCTTCTTCCTCAGTGGCTGCTACCTCTCTACATCCTTTGCTGAATTCTTCTCATATCCTCAATGTCTATACCTTGGAATGTCTCAATACTCAGTCTTGGGAACTCTTCTCTTCCCCCTCTACATTTATTTCCTAGGTGATCTCAATTTTCTAGAAGCTGATGACTTGCAAATGTCTTCCTCTCTTCTGAGCTCCAGACCTATGTATACAACTGCCTCCTCGGCATCTTTACCTTGATGTCTAATGCATGTCACAAACCTAATATGGCCAATCCTCACTCATTATTCACACAATCCCCCCTAAACCTGCTCCTCCTGTAATCTTCCTCATCTCAAAAAATAACAACTGTATCCTCTAGTTACTCAGGATAAAACCTTGACACCATTTCTCATCTGTTCCACCAGCAAATTCTCTCAGCTCTACTTAAAAATATATCTAGAATCTGACCAGTTTTCACTATCCCCATTGCCACTATTCTGGTTCAGTCCATAGTCATCAGCTCTTGCCTGGGTTATTACAGTAGCCTCCTAGCTGGTTGCCTTTTACCCTGATCTTTATTAAGCCTAGACTATCTTAATAGGGCAGGCAGTATCCCTTTGACATCTGTGTCATATCATACTTCTCCTTCATGGTCCATGGTCAAACTCCTTCATGGTTTCTATGTTGCTTTCAGAGTAAAATCTGAAGCTATCCATGACATGACCCTCTGTTCCTCTCTGACTGGATTTTCTGAGTCTCCATGTCTCATCTCCCCAGGACATTGGTTTCTCTGTTCTTCCTCAAGAACTTTATACTTGTTCTGGCCTCAGAACTTATGGTTTCCTCTTCTAGAACCTTCTTCTTCAAACTGTATGCATGGATCTCTTCACAATTTCCTTCAGGTTTCTGTTTAAACATCAACTAATCAGCAGACCTCCTTGACTACTCTGTATACAATAACACCTTCCTCGACCCCGTCCTCTCTCAACATGCCCTATTCTGCTTGCTCTGCTTTATTTTTCCCCATAACACTCCATCATATCTGACATACATTTGTTTGCATATTTGTTTATTGTCTATCTTGTTGTCACTAAACTGAAAGTTCAATGAGGGCAGGGGTTTGGTTTAGTTTGTTCAGTGCTGTTTTACTATCACTAGAACAGTGTCTGACAGATAGTATGTGCTCAATAAATGTATTGAGAGGTTTCAGAAATGAATAACACATTCCATCCTTCAAGTGCAGATATTATTTGGAGGGAAAATCCCATTAATCCATTATGAGTTATTGACTCCTAAGTGTTATTATTTCAGATTACAGCTAAAAAGATCTGAGGGAGTAGGGACTGATGGGAATCAAGAGACCTATTCTTTAGTCCTAGAACTGTTCTTCACCCATTCTGTGCCTCCATGTTTCCTTGGTCTAGGTTTCCTTATCTGTAAAATGATGTTGTTGGACTAGATGGGTGGTTCTTAGCCTTGAGGTCTGGAGATGGGTTTCAGAGGCTCTGTGCATCTCCTAATACCCAGATGAAAAGTTTTGAGATTATTTATACATGTGTACAGAGTTTTGGTTTGTTTTTCCAGATCGGAGAAAGATCTGTGAACCTGAAATGGACTAGATGCCCTTCAAATTTATTTTAGTTCTAACTTCTGATGATTCTCAGTTTTGAAAAGGGATGGCATGAGACAACCTGATGCTGCTCTGGATAGCTAGGAGGCAGTTGCTGTTCTGTAACCCCCTGGGCAAGTCATTCTTTTCTCTTGCTTTTGTTTTTAACACTTGTAAAATGAAGGCATTAGACCTGACAATCTAAAATACACGTTTCAATTCTACATTCAATTCAGCTAAACCAACAAAACAAATAAACATACAAACAAAACTTGGTAGGAAGATTGGAAAATCCCAGCTGGGTCTTCAGAACTCAGAATCCCAGAGCTACTAATGTTCTAAGAGCACTTTGAGAGGTAAGAAAGAGAGGATGGGAAGGTGGTTCCTGTGTAAGACTAGCTGAGGGACTCTAACCTTTTTAAAAGATGGAAGTTTAAGTTTTAAGGAGGACAGACACTGCGTGGAAAAAGCTTCGCAGCTGCCACAGAAGAGACTTGGGTCTAATTCCTTTAGTCGTTAGCCTCAGAAATCCTAAAGCATACTAAGAAAAGATCTCTCTATAGCTTGGAGAAATTTTTGAAGGGTTAAATTGATGTGTATAGTTTAATGCTTCTTTATGAGTCTACTTTCTCCATTAGGATCTAGCTAATGTTCTGTTATTGAGGAAATGAATTTGTCACAACATGCATAATCTTGATTTGTTCCACTCTTCTACCAGCTCTCTTCCTCTACTCCCCTACCCCCATGCCCTTGCAAGGACCTGTTATTTCTCTCTTTATAAGTGTGTCCTGTTTGCCCTGGAGAAGAAATGCACAACCAGGTTCTAAGTCACGCTTAGAGAAAGTTGTTCAAAGCCTCTCCTTCGCCAGATACAGTGTGGACCTGGGGGCTGCAGTGTGGAAGGTCAAAGGTTGATTCCTGTAATCCCCTCATTCTCTCATTCAGAGCCTACTGAGTGCCAGACTCTATGCACTTAAAGTCAAATTAGACACATTCCGTGTTCTACACTCTTAGGGTCACAACAGAAGAGAGCTGGATGCCCTCACTCAGGAATTTCCACTGAAATCTACTCTTTATTACTGTATTTTGCTCTTTCCTCTCTGGAAATAGTGGGGCCTGGTTGGTGTGGTGACAAGGAGAGTGTCTTTGGCCAGTAGACAAGTTGTCTTCATTACTCCCATGGGGGAATGGAACTGAATGGGGCATTTTTCTGGGCCTGGCCCAAACTCAGCCATGCCTCAAGGGCCCATTAGGCTGCAGGTCACAGCAGCTGGAGCCCAGGCACCCCAAGCCAGTCATGCTTCTGGGCTGTCCGCTCCACTATGTACAATGGAGTCATTGACTATTTATTTACTTGGTACAACAAGGCTGCTGTTGACTTAATTATGGGAGTTTCCCAGTCAACCCACGGCTCTTTAAACGACTAATGGACTCTCCACTGCCACTAACTCATCTCTCCTTAACTGCTCTAAATCCTAAGAGGTCTAGGGGTTGGGGGTGTAGTGGGAGGGCACAGGGGTGGAGGGTGGGGGTTGACTGAGAAGGTTGAAACTGGTGATTTTGCCTGAGAACTGGGGTAGGCTTTGTTGTTAGGTGCCTTCTAGTAGGTTCCAACTCATAGCGACCTCATGTACAACAGAACACTGCCTGATCCTGCACCATCCTCATAATCGTTGCTGTGTTTGAGACCATTGTTGCAGCCATTGTGTCTATCCATCTCTCTGAGGGTCTTCATCTTTCTTCCTGACCCTCTGCTTTATCAAGCATGATGTCCTTCTCCAGGGATTGGTCCCTCCTGATAACATATTGTAAGTACATAAGATGAAGTCTCACCAGCCTTCCTTCTAAGGTGTAGGATTTAGCTGGACTGAATTGCTGTGTTTCATGGTTGGACTGAGTCTGCCACTGGACTGGGGTGTGGAGGGTGGCACCGCAGAGCCGGACCCTGGAGAAGGGTTTAACTTTATGAGGGCTGTAGGGAAGGAGGCACCAAAAGGACGGACGCTTGTCTCCAGCCAAAAAACTGTACCCTGGGGACGCAGAGTCTCCCTACTTAGCGGCCTTCGGGAATTACATCTGGTGCTGCCTGTTGCAAGGAGCCCTGGCAGTGCAGTCGTGAAGTGTTTCCCTGCTCAGTGAAAGATCGCGTTTGGAACTCACCAGCCGCTCTGTGGAAGAAAGATGTGGCAATCAGCTTCAGTAAAGATTACGGCCTTGGAAACCCCATGGGGCAGTTGTACTCTGTCCTATAGGGTCGCTATGAGTTGGAATCTGACTGGAGGGCAGTGGATTTGGTTTGGTTTTGGTTTCCGCCGCCGCCTGTGGTGTGGACTGCCCAGGGATTCCGCGGATTCACAGGATCCCACCTGCCGCCAGCAACCCCTCTCCGCCCCCGCCCCCACACTCCTCGCCCTTGTCTTCTGGCCCCAGAGCGTGGGACCTCTCCCTGTTCCGCCACACTTAAAACTACTCGTGAATCGCTGCTCGCC
>NW_004443953.1:9629350-9656839 GCF_000243295.1 Trichechus manatus latirostris
GGGGGGTTGGGTGGAGGGCGTGTGCCAGTATTAAGGTAACGGACAGGCACAGAGACGGCTCGCCAACCTACTCACACTAGGGAGAAGTCCCTTTCCACGCGTCGGTTCTCAGCGACCGAGGCAAGGAGCCGGGCGCAGTAACTCCCTGGCGACGGGTGGGGAGGGGGGGTAAGAGCAGCGCGGGGGTGCGCACGTGTGTGTGCGCGGGAGGTGGGTTGGGGAGCAGACCAAGATCTCCCCCTCAAACTTCAAAGGAAAACAGCAATAGTTGGACTTAAGAGGGTCACTTTGGTGGCTACCAGCTGCTGCCCATTCCTGGCAGCTGAGAAGTTTTGTTGCTATGGTTTCGGAGCGGCATAAAAGCCCCCATCCAGAATCAAACGTGCTCGGGCTCCTCATCCTTATTGTTACCATCCAGAGCCAGGCAAATTTCACGGCGATTTCCATCTTTCGGTGACAGAGCATCTCTGTCCTAGTTCCCTCAATCTAGGAGGCGGAGGTGTGCGCAAGGGGTGAAGTCCCTGCCCAGGGGTACAAAACGTCCAAGTCTGAGGGTGCCCAGAATTCTCGCGCGCTCTCTCCCGCGGTCCAGGGGCTTACGCGCTGAGCCGGGTGGCCGCGGCGGCCCGGAGCGCTCGGGGGCCAAGGGTAAAGCAGCGCGGCGCCTTTAAAGCAAGAGGCGCGGAACCCCCGCCAGGAGGCGTGTCTGTCTCCGCCGCCGCCGCGGTTACTCGGTCTCGGTCTCCGCCACCACCGCCGTCACTCGCGCTCGGCGCCGGCGGCTGCGCTGCTTGATGCCGGAGCCGGGGACTTCCAGTCCGACCTCCTCTGGCTGTTCCTCACCGAGGACCATCCCTCCTCCTCCCCGCCCACCTCGCCCCCAGTGAAAGGTAAGACTTCCCCGGGGGTGGCCTCCGTTCCCAGCTCCCTCCTGAGGTGTTTGTTTCCTTGAGGACGGAAGGGAACGGGGGTGGGCAAGGGGCATTTTTCCCCTGGAGTGAAGGAAGAAGGCGACCAGCAGCGCGGCGGAGCCCGATGCGTTCCGAGCACATGCAGGACCGATTCGCTGCGAGTGGCTTTGTCCCGCTCACCTCCGCCAATTCCCGTCAAGGATGTAACTGGCTCGGTTTGTTGTAGGCGCTCGAGTTCTCCACATAAAATAATTTAATGAGTGGACGTGTCAGGAAGTGGCCTCAGCGACTGGGACTTAGGCGAGGTGAAGAGAGTGAAATAGATGGCAAGAAGCTGTGTCTTGTTTGCAGGTCGGACTCCCCAGCCTTCCCCCTATCCACCCACCCTTCCGTCAGTCCTGCTCCTTAGTCTGTGCTGAGGAGGTACAAACATTCAGGTCAACCGGCGCCAGTATTGAGAGCTCCTAAAAAAACTCAGAGAGCATCCCATTAGGGTAAAAGTGTGTGTGTGTGTGTGGTGGGGGAGTTATCACCAGAGTGGATCATAAACCTCAAGAACTTTTAACCACCCTCTTCCCCTGATATTTTACCTTCAACGAGATAGGGTTTCTTTACCAAACAACACGACTGAGTTGAGGCTCCTTAGATAACAATTTCCAATTTAGGGAATAGGAGATATTAGAAAAATTACTACTATTATCCTTTTGGTACGCACAGATTATCTGCTATCGTTTTCCTCATCTCCGTACTGTAAGTATTCTGTCATCAAAAATTACCTTATGAATTATTATTTTCATTTCATAACAGATGATTGATTCATTTGAATCTTAGTCGGTAGTTTATAGTTTATAAGTTGCTGAAAGATACGAAATAATATTTCAATCTTGATTTATCTGTGTTCATTAGCTTACAATTTTTCATAGAGCCCATTCCTGTAACCACCAAGGCAGCTATCAACTTCCTCCCAGTGGCCACAGATACTTTTTAAACAAACAAGAAGCACAGAGAAGGAAGGTAGCAGAAAAATGAGTGATGCCTAGAAGGCTTACCTGTTTGTTTTCTTCTGTTTAAACTCATTGAATATTACATAGGTTGAAGTTAAAAAAAAGAAAGTTTCAGACATATAAATCTATTCCAATTCAATTTCTTAATTAAGATCCACTTTTTTTGAACATCTAAAAATAATTAAAACTCTAAATGTCATTAATCATCAATGCAGCAGAATGTTGGTGGAATAGCTGATATGTGTTTAGAATCACAAAGGACGGCATAGCATTCATAGTTAGGGAGAGTGAAGTGCAAGTATGCAACAGTGTGATCTTAACTAATATCAGCTCTGACTTTATTCTCTGGCACCTTTAATGCCACAGATGGGTAGGCTGTTTATTTTAGCTAAGCTGCAATACAACAGTCTACACGCATGGAAGAATAGGCCAGGTGTTAATGTAAGATGAGGTTTCTCAAATGTCACGAAACAGCAGGACTTAGGTGACAAGTCAAGTGGAATCCGTAGTAAGAATTTCATGTGAAAAATTTTAAATATAGATCTGGCATGGAAGAATGTTTGAAACACCTTTGATATTCAGGTTGTCCTGGGATATGGATTTGCTGTTTCCTGAAAAAGGTGTAGGCATTGTCTTTTTAAATGCTTGTGCTATAAGGATTATTACACATTTGTATATGTCCCAGCAGGTGGCAGCTAACTAGAATAAGATTCATTTTCACTGGGAGAATAGGAAACTAAAATTTCTTCTCAAGTAATAGTGCCCAAGAATAAGAGGTCATTAGTGTCAGCAAATATAAAAACACAGTGAAAGATGAAGGTAATGGTTTCTTTTTGCTGTTGTGGTTGGAACAAGATTTACATGAACATGATATGTTTCTCTTTTTTTAATTTATCATAAACTTGCTATTCCTTCATGCCTGCTTCCTGCATTATTTTTTGAGGCTTTCTTTTAGACACAGCTACTCTCTATGTGTGCATATATGTGTGTGTTTTCAGTTTGTCATTTCTGCTTTGACCTTGGAACCTACAGAGCTTTGGCTTCTAGAAATAAAGGTTGCCATATGGTTAAAGTGAGAAAAAAGCAAATGAGACCATGGAATAAGGTGTATGCATTTCTCTATTACTAATTATATATGATCATCTGAGGCCCAATAGCAGTTTTTTTTTTTTCTTCAAGAAAGGAGCAAACTACATAATTGCAACGATTTTCAAAAGAGAGTTAAATCTGGTCAGTGAAATACTGTATAATGACTTTATCAATCCTTCATATAGCCTCAGAACTATGATATGTGGTATCATTATTGAGGAGAAATTTATAACAACTTCAGAATTGCCTTAGTATATCTCCTATACCACAAAACCATTTTGTTGTATTGTTGGGGAGGCCGTTTAGATGTTTTGTCCTGGGGAGTGGGTGAAGTTTAATGAGAAAGAATGAGAATTAATCTGATTACCCTTGTAACAGATGGAAATCTGGAGGTGGGGAGTTTAGAGGCAGTAACTAATTGTACATTTTAGAAATGTCTTTAGCCATTCAATATTGATAGCATGAAATTCAGTGTTCTGAATTCTTGGTGGTGTTGCGGGCATTACTTTGTACAGAGAAACAAGCAGTTTAGTGCTCATGAGGGAACTCACAGTTAATCTAAGTGGCTTTTGTAGTAATATGCCCTGGAAAGGCATGACTATTAGTACATCCTAGGTATGTCAAGGAATTCCAGTAAGTCATACTGAAAAATACAACGCAGTTGACAAAATAGTCCTCTTGACAATGTGAACAATTCAATAATTCAAATTCTCTGACTCTGTGGAGGAGAAATATGCACATTGTCACTTCAAATGGCATATTACCCATTCAATGTACTACTTACTTTCCATGTACTACTCCAGAATAAATCGATGCCCAGAGCGCTGTCCGCGGTACTTAAGAAAGGTCGTCTCCTGTCTTGCCGAAGTTCAATTGGACAGGTGCGGTTCCTGCCTGTGGTGTTGACGCCTTTCAGCTTAGTTGATTGATGTAAATGAACCTAATTTAGCATTTGTGCAAAATTGGTTCTTTGGGGACCAATTAATAGTAAGAAAAATTTATGCTAGACCTTTACTGTTTAATTTACTGTGTAAGAACTTCATGGATCTGGAAAGCTTGATCCTTCACTTTTCTGACTAGACATCCAGTAAATAACCCCACAAAAACTAAATGGTTTAGAATGCTATTTTTTAGTAGATAAGTTACAACTCTAATGTCAAATGCCATTATGTTAACAGAATACATGAACAAGAAATTATGGTGCACCTTGTTTTCTCAGCTTCCATTAAAGGCCAGCTATACTGCAAAAGTGCTGTATTTTGATTAGTCACAACGGAACATGCCATTTTCAAGTAGTGGATACCAATTATATTGGCAGATGAAAAAACTAAGAATATTCATAGTTACCCTGGTAGTCATTATAATCTCTGCTAGGATCAAAAATAGACTGGAATAAATGAGACAGCAAATACAAGACAGAACATGTTGGGTTGTACATGTTTTACAAAAGATATTTTAAACATGGACTGAAGGAGTCGCTAGATACCCTTAGTTTTAGCACTAGGTGTTCCTTTTAAAGTGCTCAAATAGTCAAATTATTTGATTGAATTTTCAGCTAGACTGCAGAACTAGCCATTCATGATATTTTTGACATTGCAGTTATGCCTCCATCTTAAAAAAAAAAAAAAATCAATGCCACTTAATGTCTTTGCAAAATGTAGGTTTCTTTTCAAATCATCATTTTCTTATATCTTAGAAAAAATAAGAATTGAAAAATCACTATGATGGAGTGAAAACATAGTGTTTTCTTGCTATGTGGGGGAAATACAACATGAGTCAATAGTACTCATAACACCCGTTATTTAAAAATTCAGTTATTTTTCAAATAGGATATGATCTTATTTTTTTCCAAAAGGTTTAACCTATGAGAAAATTACTCTCTTAGGTAGTTATTTAAAAAAAAAAAAAAACAGGATTAATTGTAAGATACAGGTCCAGCAGTTTGCCTTTTGCACCATTTAATCATTTGAAAATATTGACAGTGACACATTTATTATTATCTGTGTTAGTTTCACTTCCTAATGTACAATATTGGCATTGGACATTTTTAAAAATCTGTGCACCCAAGGATACCATATTACTTATTTTCAACAATAAAAAGTATTTTATGTTGAAAATATATTTCTATACCTTTTTCTTGAATAAATTGCTATTTGTAAAGCCAAGTCAGTCACTATCTGAGGATGCTAATAAATATTACCACCAGAAAACCAGCAAATGATAAAGCATTTTCAGACAAAGCTAGGACAGTCAGTGTTGCTCAGACTATGATCTCATATTCCACCTCTTAATGAAAAAAAAGTTTTAAAATATGAGAAGAAATTCAGGCATAAATTATTGAGGCTTTCGGAGTTTGCTGCACCAAATCAAACAACATTGTCTTTTATATGTGCATAATTATTTTAGGTGAGCTGGAAAATATGATTCCTTTATTTTAATTCGATTTTTCACCCTAAAAGTCCACTTGAAGAAATTTCTCTTTACTCCTTGGTAGTAATCAAGGAATGTCCCACTCAAGTTTTTAGAGACGACATTCACCTTCCCAATTGCATTCCAATCTATATCCATATCTGACAAAAATTTTAAAAAATGAATAAAACCCTCTTTCTACCTAAACACAAGTTAGATTTTTCAATAAATTCTTGTCTTGGACCACTTCCTTTATACACCATCTTGGCAAAGTGACTTCAATTTAGCTAGTCATCTATTAAAATTCATCAGTTGATTGTAAGAAGTCTGCCTGCACACACCAGTCACTTTCTAAGCAAGGATTCTTATTGAAAATAAAAGCATTTTTCTCCACGTAAATAAACCCGGCTTTTTTTCTTGCAGCCCAAGGTAGGAGAACAGTTCGATTGCATAATAGATACTGGGAAGCTCGCTGGCAGGGAGCCTTAAGAGGCGAGCAGCTATCTCAAGCTATCTCAGTTTTTCTCACTTAATCTTGGCTTCACGTCAGTAGCTGTGCAGCAGTGCAGTAGAATAGGGCCTGGCAAAACCTTTGCGAGCAAAGCGCCTTTTGTGCTGGGACCGTGGCTTGCTATCGATACCTCAGCCGGATTTCGTATTGATTTTCCTCCTCCTCTGCTTCCCTAGGCTCGCGCGGCCGGAGATTGTGGGTGTGCATGCTGGATTTCTCCCGGATGCTCCCCGACTAACATGGATGTCCCGCCATCCCTTGCAGTGGAAGGTTGCTCCTTGGCGCAGTGAGTGAAGAACATGCAGCGATTGCTAATGGGTTTGGGAAGCGGAGACTCCTTCCTCTCTCTGTGACCATGCCGTGATCGTGTCTGCGGCCACCACTCAACGCATCCTCATTCCTGCCCGACCGGGGAGCCTAACGCTAGACCGGGGAAGTGGGTGCCACGCTTGTGGGCACAGAAACACCATGAAGATTATTTCCCTTATTCTAAGTAATCCAGTCTTCAGGCGCACCATTAAACTCCTGCTCTGTTTACTGTGGATTGGATATTCTCAAGGAACTACACATGTATTAAGATTTGGTAAGATTCCCCGTTCCTCTCCACTGCCTGTCTTTCGGCTCTGTGGCAGCCGGATGTAAACAGGCGCGTTCTCTCCGCCTGCCAGTGGGCTCTGAACGTTCCGATCTGCTCGCTGTTCCATCGCCTCTTGGGTTTTTAAGGAACCTCCTGCTTTTCCTTTCTTTCTTTTTTTTAAAATGTTTAGCCGCGGGAGGATGAAAGGAATGTCAGTGTGTGGTTGTGGTCGTTGCGTTACTTCCCACAGTAGCCTGTTACTGATGGTAATGACGCCGTAGGGCACTGCCCGCAGCCTGGCCCGCCTGTCTCCCGGGGAACCTCTCAGGCTTGGCTGGCGGCCGGTCCGAGCAAAAGAGCGCGCCGGGGCTGCTGCAAGCCTAGCAGCTCGCAAGGCTGCTGAGTTAATATCTGGTAACTTTGGTGAGTTGTCCGCTTCCGCCAGGGAGCCGGACAAGTCCTCACGCGCAACTGAAAGGCTCTAACCTTTAGATTTCTTTTATCAGAGCTTTTTCGGGTAATCCCACCGCTTTCCCAGTCCCTAGCGCCCTTACGAAAAGAGAGCTTTTAAAAATATTGTAAGGTTCAAAGCTTTACTTAACAAGGAGACGCTGCCGCTCAGTCGGAGTGAAATAGCTTCGTAATAAGGCGGCTTGTTGTATGTTGGTTTGTTTTGTTTTTAAACTTGCTGAGTCTCTCTCTCTCAGCCTTTTTACTTCAAGTCCCAGACTAATACATGATTAACGGTGGTAGTAGGAGTGCGAGGAAGGTCGTGTGTGTGTGGGGAGGGGGGGGGGGTGTCTAAGTCCGCATGTTTATTTCCCACTGGCGTGATGAAAGAGTCGAGATAGCAGTTATATTTTAGGGGAATCTGTCACCTTCCTAAGGAATCAGGATTTCTTTACAGCTAAAATGGAAAATTCAAGGTGGAGTTCCAGTGGGAACCCTGGTCAGAAAGGTTTGCTTGGAGGAAATGAAGCATGGGCAACGCTCAGCCGCTCTCAGTGGCCAATGGAGTTTTAGCAGGAGCAGAACTAGTCAGGGAAAGTTCCCTGAAGTAGATAAGAGCAAGAGGGAAAAAACCAAGGTGGGTAAATGTGCCCACTGTGGGCGCCTCCTCTGACAGTTCAAGTGGATTTAGACCAAAGAATGCAGGAAACCATATAATTCCAAGTATGTGTCTTTGTGATAAAAGCAGATACATTAAGTCACTCAAATTTAAATCGTAGAGTGATTGCCTGCATCTCACATTGTCAGCAGCATCTCCTGTCTTTCCTTTTTTCCGAAATGTGTTTTCTCTAACAAAATTTACCATCTTTCCCAAGGCTTTGTGGAAGAGTAGGGATGCTTTTCACATGTTAAGAAAAGGACCCGGCTCCCTCCTCTCAAACACACCTGGAGTCAAGGCTGATAATGACAAAAGAGACAATGGGTTACAGCTGAATTCCCACTGTATTGTTCCTGCTTTCTTCATGCCTTTAGATAGTACTTAAGCACGTTGCTGTTAGCAACAAGCGCCCACAGGCATGGTATCTATGAACGGGGTTAAACAGGTCTCTATATCACTGCAGATGAGTGTGTGTGTGTATGTTCAGGAATTCGGCTTCAAGCACAACGTTACAGTCTGGTAGTTTTGCCCAATATTTTGAGTAGTACAAACTAATTATCTGGAATACTAAGGTAGCTTCCTATGTGTTTGTTCATTGGTTAAATGTGTTTGCAGACTGGGTAGAATAAAAAGAAGACTTTAAGTCCGAAAACTGTCACCAGTAGTCTAAAGATTTAATTATTGCTGCTCTGGTCTTGCAGGACAATATTTGCTGAATCATTAGATTGTTACATTCGCTGATCATTTCATATCTTCATATTAAAAATCCTGGCGACTGTAGCAGAGTGTATAGCAGCTTTCCAAAAGAGCTGACACACACACAAAAACATTTTCCTAGACCAACGCTTACTAAGAATGTCTTCAAGAAACGGTACTAGGCTAAGAGTTAACCACCAGTCCCTTGATATCTTAAAATCATCAGTCCAGTTTCTAGATAACCTGTTATTTTCATTAACGTCAAACATCTTCCATGTGGAAATCCTTTTTCTCCGATTTCTGACGTGGCTTGTGAAGAAGGACTGTGTACATTGTAATCATTAGAACATTACCCTGTTGGGGCTACTGTGATGCAATGGTGGGAGTTTTATTTTTTTCTGGGGAAACCATGTTTTGAGTGTAGTGGATGGTTGGTTGAGTGCGTATTATAAGCCGCTCTTGAGAGAGGTTATTTTTCAACTTTGGATCAAAAGGCGAACCAGAACCTCATCCCTGGCCCCCTGCCTTAAGGGGATGGAGTTGCTTGCGGAGCAGCTGCCCCTGGGTGGCCAGGAGCAGCCTCGTGCTGGTTGAGACAAGCCGCGTCTGCTAGGGAGGCGGCACCGAGCGCTCCCCTCCCGCCCCTCGCCAGGCAAAGAGCCGCCCGCCGCCTCCGCCGCGGCGCTATGGCAACCGCGGAGCCGAGTCCGGCGGCCGCCCCAGCCCCCCTTCCCCGTTGGTGGCGGAAATCCACTGTAAAGAGCTCGGTGTTGTTCTCCCTCCCCCCTCCCAAAATGGCTGTGACTCGACCCTGAGTCCTCCTATCACCGTCGTGGAGCCAGGAGCAGCCACGCTCACGGTGCCGACCCTCGTCCCGTTCCTCCTTTCCCCTGCCGGTCTTCCGCCTGCACAAGCGCACACACAGTGGAAGCAGCAAAGGAGCTCTCGCAAAGCGAGTCCGAGACTTTGGCAAAAAGAACTCTCTAGTGCCCAAGGAAACTTCTTGTCGCCCAGGAGCGCCTCGGTCTGGGCGCTCCCCGCCCCGCCCGGCCCGCGCACCTGGGGCCTGCTCCTCCCCGGCCGCTTAGCAAACATCCCCGCGAGAAGGCCTCCCGTGGAATACCGCGTCGACCCCTGGCCGCTCTTCCAGAGCTTTTAAGGCAGCTTGGGGCTGGGGAGGAAGCGACCTGAGGGTCAGTCGAGGGTCACTTCCTGGCGGCGGTTTCTCCGCCTACTATGTTGGATCTGTAGAGCCTCGCTTCTCCCCTGCGCCAACGCATCAAGCCTGTTGTTGGGGCGCAAGGTGCATCTCGGACAGTTAAAGGGTTAATCCCTCACCCAAAGTAGACAAAGTAGACAAAGTAGACGTCCTCGGGCAGGCTTTTTCCGGCGAACAGTCTGCGACGCCCCCAGGCAGGCCTCTCCCCGAGCGCTCGCGCTTCGAGGAGCTGCGCGTTCCAGTGCTTTGTAAATGAGGCACCTTTGTTTCTCCGCAGCTGCCTCCCCCGCCTTGTTTGCCGCCTCAGAAGGCGAAGGCGGGATCCTTCCGTCTGTGCGGGCGCCCACAGCTCCAAGATATCCAACTGAGCTGCTGGGGTTCAGCGAGACTAGAATGTTTCTTCTTTTGTCACTTTAGCCTGTTCTTCTTTTCCAGGTCTGCTCCGACCCCTGCCTCTAGGGAAGCACGGGGAGGAGGAGAAGCCGCCCCAGCGACAGCTGGGCGCAGGGCTGGCCTCCTCGCAGTCTTGGGGTTTTGGCACGTGTAAACCGTCTAAGGAATCACTCCCCAAGCCACCACTTCTTTCCGATTTTCGAAGTCAGATTGTTAAAGTCCTTATTTGGATTGGCGTTTAGGACGTCACAAGCAAAGACATCAGCCCAAACTTTCTCCCAAACTCCTAGGCATTTCTCCAAGATAGCCCAATCTGAGGAGCTGAGCATATGATAGGCTACTTCCTCCCTTCTGGTAGTTTGACCCAGCTTGGCACAGTGGTTAAGCGCTCGGCTACTACTTAAAAGGTCGGCAGTTCGAATCCACCAGTCGCTCCTTGGAAACCCTATGGGATACTTCCTACTATGGTCGCTATGGGCCGGTAACAGGTTTGTTTCTTCCGTTTAGCAAGCACGCTAAGGGCTTTTCTAACAGCCTTCTTAGTTGAGGTCTTACCCCCAAGGCACTCGCGGATCTCTCTGGCACTGTGCACTGGAGGTCGGTCCATAGTCTAGCGCGCAGTCAACAACTTGGGCACACGCGGAGGTGAAGTTAGCCAGCTCAGGGACGGCCCAAATAATGAAACCCACCGCATGAGAGGGAACGGAAGAGGTTCCTATGGAAATCCCTCTAGTTTGCTGGGCATCTTACGTGCTCCTAGTTATAATATAGCAGATGTACTATAAAATCGAGGAGTGTGAGTGAATTGCCTGAGTTTAGAAGCTACCACTCTCCAAGTTCTTTGAAAGAGATTTTTCTTCCTTTGGGAGGTGAGGTGGGCGGGAGGGAGGAGTGGCCTTACCTCTGGAAGCTGGAAAACCGACTCCTGGGAGGTGGGGATGGGGGAGTTAACAGCGGCTACAGTCTGCAACAGATAAAGTCGGAACACCTACTCAGCTGAGTTCTGGAAAGCAAGGGAGGGAAATCTTTCCAAGAATCGCCAACACAGCGGTCACACTTAAAAATTTTTTTCTCATAAGTTCTCACTTATTTTTAAAGCTTCAAAGAATAACTGTGATGTGATCCATCAACAGAGGCACAATCATTTCAGAAAACGACTTTGAAAAATGATCTTTTCGTCCTCTAGAAATAGCACCCCATCTCCCTCCAGACACATGGTATGCGACATATTTTCTGGCTTCGTGAGGTTGTCTTTCAGCAGTGAACAAGGGTTTATATGTCAGTAGACATTTTTTCAGACAAGTTTTGCTTCTTGGTTTGATTCAAGTGATCATTGCAGTGTGTTCATCCCCGAAATTCTCAACTGACAGTTTCAACATTTACTTAGCACAGAAAAGTTAATGTGAGTTGCTCCACACAAAGAAGGAAAATACCACAGAACAAACTCGGGACATATTGATTATTAGAGCCTTTTTAAGTCTATTAACCATTAAATAAAATGTTGTCTATGATAATGATGACATAATATTTGATATCATTTAATAATCATAATTTATGATAAAGAACATGCTTTCCTGTTTTGTGTTAGAAATTTAACTTTCAAGTGAGAGGAATTAATTTATTTTCTCTGTTTTTAGGGTTTTACTGTGTTATAGTGGCCCTAATTACATTTATTCCCTGGAAATAGTCAATGCTGTTTTTTACACACCAGAGTAGAAAGTAGTTAACTGACTTTCTATGTTCTGTTCTTAAGTCATTAGTCTGTTGCATGCATAACACCTTGGGTTTGCAGGTAATCCAAGATTTTCCTCAGTAGAATGTTCTGATATGGTGAAGTGGAAGTGTTGACTGTTTTGCAATTGGGTGGTGAAGCTTTATCTTCTATAGGCTTTCAGTTTGTAGTTATCAAAGTACTAGAAGTGCTCAAATGAATCTTAAAACCTAAATCTTAGCATGAAAGGTAAGGTCAAAAGCCCCTGGAAGGGAAGGAAGTAGGTGCACATCATCATTATTGACTGGTCTGGAGTAAACACGGAAGAAGAGGAAGATTTCAATCTGATAACGTCATAGGGCTTCCTGTTTTTTTCTTTGCTGCTTCTGCTGACAATTTTGTAAGGTAATTAAATTGTCTGATTGAAGTCACAGTGGTCATGGGGCGATAAAGACCATTTGGATTTAATGGAATTTAAAACAACAGAGCACTGAACACAACTCTTACCGAACAAGAATTTTAATGGCCTATTCAGGGTGCTGACTAAATAGAATGCCCTTAACAAGTTTAATTGAAAGGGCAAGGCAGATTAGCACTATATAGTCTTTATGGCTGAAGACTGGAGAATTAAAATTATCCCTTTAAAAGGCTCATTAATGCATTATCAAGATTTAATGTAGGTTAAATAAGCTTTCTTCAGACCTTTATCATATACTGTGAACCTACGTTTAGGACCAAGTTTCGCTAAGGAAACATGTTCAAGAGCTGACTTAATAAATGGAATTATAGGTATCTCTTATTTAAAAAACAAAACACATTTTGAATTCTTGGAAATTATACAGGGTGTGGAGGGCAAGTTCTGATGATGAGTCCTTTCCTTTCTGCAACTGAAAATAACATATTTGACTTCTAAAATTTTGATTTTTTTCTTATAGACAAAACCTGTCTGCACAGAGAAACTGTAAAGATATTAAAGAAATGTTCTGCTTCTGCCGTTTAAATGTAGTGGTGGCCATTTGGTCTATTTTATGTTGTCTTTTTAATCCCATCCTTTTTTTTTTTTTTTTACCAAAACTTCTTCATTCAGGTATTATACTTCAGTGCATCCTGCCCCCTCTGCTCCAGGAAAAAGGGTAGTCCTTACTTTAAGCTGGGAAAACTAAAGGCTGGCCAGTCCTAAGGTGAAGTCAAGGTTTAGTTAATTTTAAGATTGCTGCCCCCTCCAGCTGTTTCTTGCCTTCTGGAATTGCCAATTCAAGGTTATCTGCTCTGATTTTTCCCCAGAAAAACCTGAAACCCACTCAAATTTTCATACAAAAGTCTCCCAAATTTTAGTTGCTCATAATTTTTAAAATTTTTCTTAAAAACTCTTGAGTTGGCCATACCAAAAGCTATCAGCGGTGTGTGTGTGTGTGTGTGTGTGTGTGGCTGAAGGGGTCACCCATTTTCACCATGCAGCTCACCCCACATTCCACACGTTCTCTAAGGCAACACTTGCTTTTCTCACTCCTCAGTGATCTATCTCCAAACAAGTAAGGCTTGTCTCTTGCTTCACACCCTTAGGGTAAAACATTTGTTATTTTTGTATTTTCAAAGTGATAAGTAGCTAATCTCATAAAAATCATCCAAGTTAATGTGAGTGAATGTTAGAGAATTCTTTCAAAACTTTTCTGCAGGATTTTTTGTTTTTAATTTTATTTTTTGAATTTGCAGCTTTGATGCACCTCTACAATTACAACAGCTTTCACATATAGCATTTGGTGCTTTAGCTTTCTGCCTATAGATTTAAACCTTTTACTTCCTTAATTAAAAACTGAACAGTCCTTTCTGGATTTAGTGAACAGCTAGGTCACTAGAGAGCAGGGCCATGTGTGAAGATCTGAAGGGGTCTAAGGAGGTTTTGTCTTTCAGATATTTCCCCACTGATGCTTATAATTCTTTGATTAGTCTTTCTTCTTGGTCAAGCATTCACCCTTTACAGTGGCCTTGTTTTAAGACAAGTATATTTTGGAAGGCAGCACACGTAAGTCCCTAAGACCATAGAGTTAGGATGAGTTTATTAGATCTATCGATTCTGTCTGTGACAGAGAGAAATGTGCTCAGATACGAAGAGAATACTGGGTGCCTAAGGGAGTGCTGAGTGATTAGCACAGGTGGGGAGGGCAGGCTGAGAACAGAAAGAAGTCAAAAGGCATTTGAAACACAGCCTTTTCTAGATTTACTGCCAGACATCTCAATGCTTTGGAAGTTTATCTTTTTAGCTTGTGTTAGCCTGAATCTTTCAACATATGTGATTATTTTAAATGAAACTTCAGTGATGTTCTTACGTTGACATATCTCCTCCCAATCAGATGAATCTTTAAATACTTTTCACAGTTTTGTAAATCAACAAGCTACTTTTTCTACCACTGAACTAAAGCCAAGTATTTGGAAGATGTTACCCTAATTCCCTTTCTACCTCCAGTTCAGTCACGTTCTGAATACTTGACCTATCACGATGGGAATACCTCTTAAATGAGATGATCAAATAAACAAAGCAAGTATTAAAGAAATGTTCTGCCACTGAAGTTTTACTATAATCTTAGGCATTTGGTCTGGTTCATGATGTCTTTTAATCTTGCCCTTCTTTTTACTTACTACCACTCCTGCCATTAGGATATCACACGTTTTAGTATATTCAGGTATCTCCTTCCCCCAAATAAAATAAAATGGGAAGTATCTCAAGATAAATGAAAACTACTGAATCCTACAACGTCTAAGGAAGAGGGAACTTTAGAGATCATGAAGTCTATTGTTGTTAGGTGCTGTCGAATCGTTTCTGACTCATAGCAACCTTGTGTGCAACAGAAGGAAACACTGCCCGGTCCTGCACCATCCTCACAATCGTTGCTATATTGTGCCCATTGTTACAGCCACTGTGTCAGTCCATCTTATTGAGGGTCTTCCTCTTTTTCACTGATCCTCTACCTTATCAAGCTTGATGTCCTCCAGGGACTGGCCCCTCCTGGTAACATGAAGTCTGGTATCCTAAATTTAGAGATTAACTTCCAATGGCAGTTAAATAGCCATTGGATTACAGATGGTAAATTTCAGATTTTAGGCTAGAACATGAGTGTCTTGACTGCCAGTCTGGCGATATTTTTCACTAAATTATGCTGTTTTTCTTGTGCAATCCCTGACTCCCTTGAACTATGTAACTCCTGTGCTTTGCTTCAATTTTAGGAAGAGCCGCTGGTTCTGGTAGTTCCCCTGGTCATTTGTCTATGTTTCTCTATTTCTCTTCGGGAGGACTTTATCTCATAGGTTCTCTTTTTTCCCTTCTTCTGCAGCTCTCTCTTCACCACTTCCCCCATACTTGCTATGGTCCTCCCTTTCTCTGTGTCCAAAAGCTTTAACCACATTCATTCATCAAACAAATAGTAACTGAGTATATATGATGTTTCAGGCATTTGGGAAATAGAATTCTAAGACCCAGGTTCTGACCTCAAGGAGTTTGTAATTCAACTGGAGAGAAAAGATGCATACATATTAAAGTATCAATTGAGTGGTACAGAAAATAAATACAGTATACTAGTTGTTTAAAGGAGGTGACTATGGACTTGGATTTTATAGGAGAAATGGAACTTTGCCTGGGACTTGTAAAAAATTGTGTGATAGTGGAGGGGAAAATAAAACATATCACTGGCGGAAGACTCAGCACAAAGGAAGAAACTTGGACAGAAATTAAGAAGGTGTACATTTGGGACAGGGAGAGGGCAACCCTGTGGAGAGATGCATAAGGCCTTGGTTTTTCAGAGCTTTGATATTCAGGGTACACAGTTTGGACTCCTTGTCTGTAGGCCCTGAGAAGCCATTAAAAACAAGAGAATGGGTTTGACTTGGTCTGTAACAAGCAGTCAAGTTGTTTCTCAGTCAGTTGCTTGCATATTGTGAAGAACGAGTGAATTTTCTTTCTCTGTCTTGCTGAAATGGAGGCAAAGGAACCATCCTTGTTCTTGATCATTGAAGCCTTTAAGGGGCTCTTGCTCTGAGATCACGGATACTTCCTAAGCAAAATTCTGAAATGAAATGAAGTCAATGTCTTTTTAACACATGGCCAGATCAAATGATTAAGCAAGGAAAAGTTGCTAGTTCATCTCAACGAAAATGTATTTGGAGGACAATTTAACTTTACATGATTTCTGCATAAGGTGAATGAGTCTAGATTCTGTTCATTAAATCTGTTGTATCTATTTCTATTTAACATGGAGCACTTAGGTACCTGAATAGTGCTTATATATGACATGTACTCAATACCTATTTGTCTAACTAAATTGAGTTATTTTGTGGGAAAGGATAACAACAGCTTATGGTCTCCTATTAATATACTTACTGATAGGCTCTGCTAAGGGATGAAGAAGGGAGCTAATAACTAAATTTTGAAATTCAGTAAGTATTGAGTGCCTCAAGTAAGTACCATTAGCTTCTTTCAGGGATACAATAAATTGCTTCCAAGTAATTCTCAATGTTTTATTTCTAATTCAAAGGGGTCTCCATTTCTTGAAATGTTTTATATATATGTGATATATGTACACACATATATATCACTGTATATTATATATAATTGTTCTTAATCAGAATTAAAAATTCAATTAAATTAATAAAAAAAAGAACTATAATCTTGTTATTTTACCTTGTTATTGAAAATCAGGAGGGACCTTGTCGTTTTCAGAAAAGAATAAAGATACTCATTATCTTAAAATGGTTTCATTGTTAGTAATATTTTCTAATTCTACATGAACTTGGGACTCCCGATCCAGAATTTAGAGGTTTGAGTCATGCATTTTATTCTTGACTCTGTTATCTAGTAGTCATAAATTAGGATAAATAAGTAAATCTCACTGAGCCTTGACTGCATTTTCTGAAGAATGGGATACTACTTGCCATCTACTTAACTTCCATGGATAATTTTGGAATTAATAGGAAAATGTACTTAACTCAGATTCTCGGCAGAAAAGGTCTTTGGGAGTTGAAAATGTAATTGTTTATTTAATGGAATAAAGTAATATTGCTATCAGTCATGTGCATTTTGTTCAACTTCTTAAACTATGCTTAAACATTTAAGACAGTATGGCTTTTCTAAATTATTCTTAAACAGTCTTCCTTGGAACGCAACGGAAGCTATTACAAAGACATAGAAGAGGATTTATTGACTAATAGAGCAAACTTTCTTCTGATTTGGTAGTTTTACAGAAGAGCAAGCCCATAGGTGCTTTTTCTTCTGTGACTACCAGCACTCTAATTGGCATTAGCCAACTGGGGTCTAGGGCAGCATATGACTATGCTGAATTTTTATCAAGTATCCGTAATTCAAGCAAGAAAACAAAACTAAAAGTAAAAATAATAAGCAAATAGATCATGTCAAGTCCTATGATTTAAGATGTTTCACTCTTTCAAAACTGTATAACTATAGTTTGTATTGACAAACATTTTCTGAAAAGCTGTACAACTTTGTATAAACTTCAGTCTTCATCCATCTGCCTATGGTAGATTTTTAGCAGACATCTAAGTGGCTGTATTTGACCTGTTTGGTCTCACAAACATCCAGATTTGCTACAATTGTGTAGGATGCAAAAGTGGGTATTTTCTATGGTTCTATTGGCTGTTTCATCATTGAACTAGGCAGTCTTTCTGGGACTTACTCTTTAAGGTAGAACAGATAGTGTTGTCACCCCTAGACCACTAACCTTACCATTTTTCCCCAAGACTCCTCTAAACTACCTTCGGTTCTGTTTTTAAAAGACCTACTCCAGTGTTGGTGGCATTGGCATAGAGATGAATAGGGAGAGTTGAGCACCCTCCACTGGAGCCACATCAGGGAATTCAAGGAGTCATTTGAAAAAGTGCATTTAATTTATAACTTTATATTTGAAAAATTAAAAAAAAATGTTTTCACAACTTTAGAATGTGAATATTACTAGGAAAATATTTACATTAACCCAAAGATGGATGGGCTAAAAGGCTGAGAAACACTCTCCTATTTTAAGCTTAAACTAGTTTTTGTGTTGTGGAAGCAGCCTGCCCGTTGTGGCAGAATTGATGTTGGAGTATGTGAAGAGTATATTTGAGTTCTTGCTGCCAGCAGGTGATGGAGGTGAACCAGGATCAGAATCCCATTCGGGCACTGTTCCCTGAAAGTTCTGGGTTGATTCCTCGAAACCTTCCTGGAAGTTGAGGGGTGACTTTCCAATCACTTATCCTTAGCTTATTTTCTCAGATGCATTTCTCTTCTTTGTGCTGTTCTAAACACTGACCATCCTTTGAAATCTAGATCAAGTTTTGTCATCTCCAAAACATCTGTTTTAGACAAGGATTGTGTGAAATAAATTCAAGCACTGGCAGGAGAATCAATGGTTCTCAAACTTGTTGCACATCAGAATGGAAGGAGCTTTAAATAATTATAATTACCATTCCCCAAATCTGGGAATTCTGTGGTTTAAGATGTTTCACTTTTTCACAACTATACAGTTCTATGGAGTGGGGGTTCTTAACCATCATTTATTTTTTAGAAAACTCTTCAATAATTATATTTAAAAAAAAAAAAAAAACCCAAACAAACAAACAGAAAACTCCAAGGCAGGTTGAGAATCACTGAACTGAGTAATCCTAAGGAGTTTCCAGACCTTAAAATTTTACAGTTTCTCTGTTTGTAATCAGTAGGTGCTTCAGTCAGTTTTCTGGCTTGGCAGTTGATAATAATGACTGGACTATGTAAAACAATGAGTAAATTTTGGAAGTAAAGTTTAGGGCTTGGATATTTTAACATTTCTCACAGAACATACACAGTGTTGTGCTGTTAGCACACCACTGATGGGCTGACTGATTCTTTAAAACCTAAGCATTTAGAATATTCATATTCACATAACCAACCTCATAGCCCAAAGGGAGCTTAAACAGGTGTTGTTTTACAAATAATGTCTAAGATGATGTATGGTTGTGGGATCTTTTCCTCTCAACCTTCCACTAAAGAAGCCCCTAATAGATCATTTTAAAATTTTGCTTTCCCAAACTCTGTTGGAAAACTTTTCCAGCAGACATCTGCTCTAGTTGAGAGGACCCCAACTTTTCAAGTAATTCTCAATGTTTTATTTCTAACTCAGTTGCAAAGTATACATGCTAATGGCCCAGAACCTAGGCTGAAAATAGGGTTCAGCCTCGTTGGTGTTCATCAGAAACTTCTTGGGCAATATTGCTTATATCCCCCACCCATTGCTCTGATTAAACTCCTTCCATGTCATTATTAGGCCATAGAGCCAAGAGATGAAGTCTGGATACTACATTTGGATTCAAACTAGAATGTTCTTATGTATTTTTTTAGGTGGATATTGTCAATAATTAAATAGAATGTCTTAATGTTAAAACTGCAAATAGCTCTGTCCAAATTATTGATAATAATGTAAAGCACATCAGTTTATTAAATATATTCCTTAAATATAATTAAGCTTGCCATTTGGGAAATTTTACATAGTTGTATGAAACACGTTATTGATTGTACAATTTAAAAGTAGTACCTGTACCAAGGAAGACCTTGTAAGTGTCAGAGTAGAACTGTTCTCCACTGGGTTTTCAGTGGGTGATTTTTTGGAGGTAGATCATCAGGCCTTTCTTCTGAGATGACTCTAGGTGCACTTGATCTTCCAACCTTTTGGTTAGCAGCTGAGCATGGTAACTGTACCACCCAGGGACTTGTAATGTATTAAAATCATCATAATCACATGCTAATGACAATTTTAAGATAAATACTGAAGAAACTCACTGAAGTTACTTATTATTCCTTAGAAGTTTTCTTATTTGAACTCAACTGTTTTACCCATAAGGACCCCTCGTGGTGCAGTGGTTAAAGTGCTTGGCTGCTAACTGAAAGGTCAGTGGTCCGAACCCAACACCTACTCCACAGGAGAAAAATTGTGGCAATCTGCTTCCATAAAGATTTATAGCCTCGGAAACTCTATAGGGTCAATTCTACTATGTCCTATAGGGTCACTATGTGTTGCAATCAACTCAAGGGCAGTGTTTTTATTTTACCCATATGTGTTTAAACATTTTCTGTTTTTAAAATAGTAAACAGTTCATAGAGGATTTAGCAGTTAAGAGCATGTAAATATGTAATTTCAAGAAAGCTTATCTAGTGGTGTGCAATTTTCTGAAAGACAAACTATGAAAAATGCTTTCGTTTAGCCTGAATTTCACAGTAGGTTTCATTCATATATATTTATCCAGTTATAGTTCTAGAATTACTATGCCTTTGACCTTTCCATTATGAATTTGTGTATACATGCAGGATATGAAAATAATGCTCACAATAGATAATAAAAATAAATGTACATTTAATCAAGGTTAGTAATTTATTGGTTTTAGGTTGGAATCTCTGACTTTACTAAACTTGATAGCCACGAGTAAATATTAATGGAACTGAATTTCCCAAGATTCTTTGAATTTCATATATCTTTTATTTCCTAGCAGGTAGCCAGAGTACATCAGTATTTTTAACATAAACAAGAATAGAATATTACCTAAGACTTCAAAGTACCATATTTTAGAAGTGAACTGTGGAGAGAATTCTAACCATTAAATTTGATTATTGGATATTTCCTTATTATTATAAGGAAAATCCCTCCTTATTATAAGTATTACTCCCCCGCTTTTGTGTTATTTTATAATAAAGACAAATAAAACTAAAATTATGTCCCAGAAAATAAAGTAATGCTTTATGTTCTGGTTGTAAGGAGGATGCCAGAAGCTTCCTATCAACTCTTCTTTAAATTTCAATTCTATTTTTGATTTAACTTGACATTCTACTCACCAAATATTTATTTAGCATTGGTTTCTTGTTTAGTTCTTCAATTATTACCACAATTTAATGACCAGAAAGCCATGTATAATTAAAGCATTCAGTCAATATGAAAAAAAAAAAATTCCCTAAAATATGGGTGGTTAATTTAAGAAACATATTATATGGGGACTCCTAATTACACCTTAATTGTTTTTATCTGAAAGTCAGTGGATGTATATTTGTCAATTCCATCCTATAGGTTGTTTGAATATTCATTTCAGTTCCTTGTTAGAACTGAAGAATCATCTTACTGACTTTTACACTAAGAAATTCACATTTAATTTAGTATAATTTATCAAGAAACTTGTAGAATACCCAGACAGAGCTGGAGAAGAATGTAGAACAAAATTCTAACTCACAAAAAAAGACCAGACTTCCTGGCCTGACAGAGACTGGAGAAACCCTGAGAGTATGGCCCCTGGACACCCTTTTATCTCAGTAATGAAGTCACTCCCGAGGTTCACTCTTCAGCCAAAGATTAGACAAGCCCATAAAACAAAATGAGACTAAATGGGCACACCAGCCCAAGGGCAAAGACTAGAAGGCAGGAGGGGACAGGAAAAGCTGGTAATAGGGAACCCAAGGTCGAGAAGGGAGAGTGCTGACATGTTGTGGGGTTGTTAACCAATGTCCTAAAATAATATGTGTACTGACTGTTTAATGAGAAACTAGTTTTTTTCTGTAAACCTTTATCTAAAGTACAATTAAAAAAAAAAAAAGAAACTTGCAAAATAAAGTGAAAAGTGTACTCAGTAATATGTAAATAATTATTCTAACATGATGAGTAGAACCAAGCTGGCGTTACCAGGAATGATTTCTAAAGCATGTTGTTTGCATCTTTCTCTAAGATTTGTAATCCACTGAAGGCTTTACTCAGAAATTCCATTCTTGAATATCAGATTAGAATGACTGGATTGTTTTGCTCCTTGCCTCCTCTACTCCCAGTACCAGAAGTCCTCAGTCTCAAATCATAATGATTAATATTATTTCTTTGTTTATATATTTTTAGAACAAGTAGTTTAAGTGTTTGGATACTGTATTAGTTAGGATTTAGATTTAGTGACATATCACAGAGACCCCTCAAAAACCATGTAAGTCTGGATTTGGAGAATTCATAGATTTTACGGTAGATCTACAGACTTCCAGCTTTCTATTCTGGCATCCGTAGGGTGTAGCCTTTTTATCATGGTCTAACATGATGCTCTAGTGATCACATTCATCTTTCCAACAGCAGGATGGAGATAGAAGAAAAAAAGAAACATGACCCTTAGGGACATTTCCTGGATGTGGCACATGTCACTTTGCGTTATATCCCATTGGCAGAAATGTAGTCACATGGCTACACCTTGGTGCACAGGAGGCTGGGAATTGAGTCATTATCACAGGAAGCGTTGCGCACAGCTGAAAATCTCCAGGTCTATTCTCATAGAAAATATGAGAATGCATATTGAAGGAACACTGTTAGTCTCTGCAAAAAACATCCAATTAAACATTTCAGGAAGGGGCTCTTCAGAGAGATCCCCTAACCCAGTATGAAGTTATAGTTTGTAACACATTTGGAAAATGTAGAGAAGTGTAAAAATGAAAATAAAACCTTCCATCATTATACCATTCAGCAATAACCACTGTTACTATTATGTTTCTATTCGTTACTTATTTAAAATGAAAATAAAACGTATTTTACTTGATTATAAAAGTAATACATGTTTATTGTAGAAAGTATACAATATATAGAAAAATCAAAAGAAAATAAATATCATCCATTACCTCTCTATAAGTGACATTTGACATTTATCCTTAAATCTTACTGTACACAGTGTCTTTTTACTCATTTTTTTCCACTTAGCACTTTATTGCGAACATTTTCCTATGTCATCAAGCATTTATCTGTAACAATTTTTAACAGTGTCTGACTTTCTATTATATAGATATTTATCATTTATTAAGCAATCCCCTCTATTGTAGGGTCATAGCTAGTGTTTTGGAGTCAGACATAACTAAGTTTGAACTCTGTCTCTGCCACTTAGGACCTAATTGGGTCATGATGCTGAACTTTCCTAAGTCTTAGTTTCTTTACCTGTGCAGTGGAAATGATATTATCCATAATAAAAAGAATAACTTTCTTGGGATTAAAAGAGATATAGTGCTTAGTGCAGTGCCTGGCATATAAGGTGCTTAATAACTGTTAGCTTAATTAATTAATTTTGCCACAAAAAGTGTTGTATTTCTTTAATTGGTTCAGGCTCATTTAAAGCATAAGCTTCTAGCTCTTAAGCTATTCTCGCAAGGTGAGTGGACCCACAAAGTTCTGTGGGGTTTTGCAGGCCAGTAGGGTGCCCTTTAGGAATGTAAGGCAGGGAATAGACCTTTATAAGAGGACATAAAACCAACACAAACCAGTTGCTGTCGAGTCAACTCCAACTCATGGCCTGACGTGTGTCAGAGTGGAACTCTGCTCCGTAGGGTTTTCAATGGCTGATTCATTGGAAGTAGATCGCCAGGCCTTTCTTCTGAGATGCCTCTGGGTGGGTTTGAACCACCAACCTTTCGGTTAGCAGCTGAGCACTTGATCATTTGCACTACCCAGATCATATAACTTTATATGAGGACAAAGAGGGTGACATAGATATCTTAGGGGCTTCCACCATTAGCCTAGAGATGATCAGTTTTAAAGGAGAGAGGAAAAATTTTTCAGTTGTTAGATGTGTGCTAGGTTGAGGCTTTCGAGCGTGGCCAGCCCCCTCCTGCTTGCCTCCTAGGACGGCTCCTCACTGTTGGTACTGATGAGAGTGCTGTAGGGGAGGAGCAGCAGCAGCTTCTACAGCAGTCTCCTCTATAGACAACCCCTCTTTGCTTTCTGAGTTCTTAAGCAAATTCCAGGTGCTTTACTTGCTAATCACATTATCATTCCTGATGCTTAATTATTTTATGTAGGGAAGTAGAGTTGTTTGTGGCTTTCAGGAAATTAAATTGAACTTCAAAAGCCACTTTCACGTAACAATTAACATTTTGAAATGGGTTATTCCTCAGGGTTTGTTGCTAGGTGAGTTTCCCCAGTTTTTTTCTTTAAGGGGCTTTCTTTTAAATAGTAGATTTATTTGCTCTATTAATTTAGAGATCCTATTTAAAAAATGAGACCCTTCAGAATTTCATACATCCCTAGTAAAATATTATAAAAATGTATGGCTGCAGCCTTTGAGACAGAATAATGTGATCCAAGGAGTGAGAGGAAACCCTGGTGGCATAGTGGTTAAGTGCTATGGCTGCTAACCAAAAGGTTGGCAGTTCGAATCCACCAGCTGCTCTTTGGAAACTCTATGGGGCAGTTCTACTCTGTCCTGTAGGGTTGCTATGAGTCATAATTGACTCGATGGCAATGGGTTTGGTTTTGGGGTTTAAGGAGTGGGAGATTGAGGATGATTATCCTGGGTTCTATATTTGGGAGGAGCCTACATCACTGGAAGGAGGGACCTATTGGCTTGCTTAGGGAAAAGATGTTTTCAGTGTTAGTACAGCGAAGAGGCCTGAGAGTGTGTAAGAAGATGGATGCGGCTTGTGGACACCATTCCCATCCTCTAATAACATCTGTACAATCTCAGCACAAATGTTTTCAGTCCCATTTGAATAATGTAGAGATTCTAGAGATTCTTTACATTGCCACTCGAAACATCCCTCCTCTACTTACCCTGATGTGTTATTCTTAAGCCTTTAGATTGTCTTTAAGTTCAATATTTTCTGATTTGCCTGCACACAGATATAGGCACAATATAATACTAAATCTTAATCACTCCACCTTCCCCTAAAAGGATCTGAGTGCAGAATTCTCCTTCGAATGTTGCGATAAGGCATTTGCCAGCCTCTTAGAGAATTTTCTGTTATGAGAACCACAACAAATAGTTAATAATCTACTATTGCCAGGAGCCATCAGACTGATCTGGAAAAGGGATGGACAGTGCCTCAGAAAGACTGGGATCCCAGGTCCAACCCCACCACTTACAAGGTGAGTAACCTTAGGCAAGCAATTCAACCTTTGAGTCTCACTTTTCTTTTTTTGTTTATTGTTGTAGTGTAAGTGAAACTTTACATTTCAAGTCAGTTTCTCATAGAAAAATGTTATGTGACCCTAATTGCACTCCCTTACTGTGACACTGCACACTCCTCCTTTCCACCCCTGATTTCCCATGTCCATTCAATGAGCCCCTAACCCTCTCTGGCTTCTCATCTCACCTCCGGACAGAAGCTGCCCATTTACTCTCATGTATCTACTTGGGCTGAGAAGCATACTCTTCACAAGTATCATTTTATATCCCACAGAGCAGTCCAATCTTTGTCTGAAGAGTTGGCCTCAGGAATTGTTTTAGTTCTGGGTTGACAGAGAGTCGGGGGGCCATGCTTTCTGGGGTTCCTCCAGTCTCAGTCAGACCATTAAGTGTGGTCTTACTAGAATTTGAGTTCTGCACCCCACCTTTCTCCTGCTCCATGAGGGACTCTCTGTTGTGTTCCCTGTCAGGGCAGTCATTGGTGGTAGCTGGGCACTATCTAGTTCTTCTGGTCTCAGGATGATGCAGTCTCTTTCTGTCTCTTGGGCTAATACTTTCCTTGTGTCTCTGGTGTTCTTCATTCTCCTTTACTCCAGGTTGTTGGGACCAATTGATGCATCTTAGATGGCCGCTTGCTAGCTTTTAAGACCCCCAGACACCACTCACCAAAGTAGGATGCAGAACATTTTCTTAGTAAACTTTGTTATGCCAGTAGACCTAGATATCCCCTGAAAGCATGGTCCCCAGACCCTCTCCCCTGCTTCTGTGTCCCTCAAAGTGTTTGATTGTTTTCAGGAAACTTCTTAGCTTTGGTTTAGTCCAGTTGTGCTGACTTCCCCTGTAGTGCGTGCTGTCCTTCCTTTCACCTAAGATAATTCTTGTCTACTATATAGTTAATGAGTAACCATCAACCTCCCTCCCTACCCTCATAACCATCAAAGAATGTTTTCTTCTGTGTTTAAACCTTTTATTGAGTTCTTATAATAGTGGTCTTATACGATATTTGTCCTTCTGTGAGTCTCACTTTTCTTATTTAAAGGATGAGGATAATAACACCTCACCTTATACAATTGTTGTGGGACTTACATTTTAAAAAATTCCTGTACCTTGGAGACATCCAAGAAGTCCCTTCCCTTTTTGTTATCCTGAAAATCTGGGTGTGGAAGAGCTATTGAACAGTAGGTTAGCTCTATATTCTACAAGAGCCTGTCAAATGCAGAGTTCAGTTTATTGACTACTGGTTTCTGCTTTTGTGCAGCTGAGATACAAATTCAGCGTTAGACTTTTATCTGCAGATCTGAAAGGGGAAGGCAGGCACCTGTAATTACGGTGGCAGTGATGAGTTGCAGCTGAATTGCATAGTGTATTAAGGCTTTTCTGTGCTTGGGCATTGCTATAGCAATTTTGGGAGTAGCAGACAGTATTTTAGTGTTTGTCTTTCTGTTAGCCATCCTAACATAATCCTAGACTCTCCACAGACATGCAGGAATTCTTTTGTTGCTCTCTGGCAGCAGATAAAAGGGCCCATTTTTTTTTTTAGTAGTCTGTGCAGAATTCAATAGCCTTCTTATGGACTGGTACCAGATTACACATGGAGGAGTGGGGTGAAGATAATTTTTCCACTAACATTTGTAAAATCTTAGATTCAGGTTCCCATGATTCAATATACTACTCTAAAAAGTCTTAGGACTCTCAGCTCAAGTGATTGTCTCTTGTTTCTTCATCTCCTTTCTTCAGATTGGTTGGTCAAGAAGGCATTAGACCAGCTGATTTTTCCAAAGGAGTGTGCATTGAGGTGATTGGGGCTTTTTGTGAGGTTAATAGTTGGACAGGTGAGGAAAGTTGAGAGAGGATACTCCTTCATTTCCTCTGCTCAACCCCTTTCATCTATTACTCTGTTTGTCCCTCTTTCCTTAAATATTGTAACAGAAGGGTCAGTGCCCTCAGCATCAGTTAAATGAAAAATAGCTACTCCAAACCAGGGCTTTGAACCATTCCCGTTCGAACCCCTGCTGAGAATTTGTATTTCCAGCCCAGATATACCGATTCAGAATCTACGTTTTAACAAGATCCTCAGGTGATTCTTGTGTATAATAAATATAGAGAACTGCTGCTCTACTAGTGGTTCTCAGAGTTGGTCCCTAACCAGCAGCATTAGCATCGCTCCAAACAGCATCTGCAAAATGACGTTTGAGAAATCTAAATGAACATGAGTCCCCAAGCCTATGTTATTTTCCATTTTCTTATTTATTTGAGAGTGCCAGTAGCAGGGTCATCCTGACATGCTAAGAGGATTTAAAATCTTTAACGGAACATATCGAGTCTGCTGTTTTTAATATAGTCATGTCTACATGACTTCCCTTGCCTTTGAGAGCAGAGAAAACCAAAAACCAAACCCATTGCTGTTGAATGAACTCCAACTCATAGCGACCCCATATGACAGAGTAGAACTGCTCCATAGAGTTTCCAAGGACTCTGGTGGATTCAAACTGCTGACATTTTGGTTAGCAGCCATAGCTCTTAACCACTACACCACCAGGGTTTCCTGAGAGCAGATGTGAGTTTCAGTTAGCTTGTCCAAGGTAGGGAAGAAGAAAGCCTCTCATACATCTTAATCTGTTCTTCTTCTAACTTACTTCCTCTGTCTCATTCCCTCCTGATGGTAGAGAGCTATGATGCTCTGACTTTGTTATTCTTTCTCAACCTAGGCGCTCATCTGGTTTTACTCACTTCTCTTATTTTGTTCTGTAATATGATCTATACTTCATATGGATATAGGATCTATTCCTCTGTCATGGATTGAATTATGGCCCCCCAAAAATGTGTGTCAATTTGCCTGGGCCATGATTCCCAGTATTGTATGGTTGTCCTCCATTTTGTGATTGTAATTTTATGTTAAAGAGGATTAGGGTGGGATTGTAACACCCTTACTAAGGTCACATCCCTGAT
>NW_004443953.1:9656939-9673296 GCF_000243295.1 Trichechus manatus latirostris
GGGATTGTAACACCCTTACTAAGGTCACATCCCTGATCCAATGTAAAGGGAATTTCCCTGGGGTGTGGCCTGCACCACCTTTTATCTTACAAGAGATAAAAGGAAAGGAAAGCAAGCAGAGAATTGGGGGACCTCATGTCACCAAGAAAGCAGTACTGGAAGCAGAGCGTGTCCTTTGGACCTGGGGTCCCTAAGCAGAGAAGCTCCTAGTCCAGGGGAAGATTGATGAGAAGGCCTGATAAGAGAAAGCCTTCCCCTGGAGCTGATGCCCTGAATTTGGACTTTTAGCCTACTTTACTGTGAGGAAATAAACTTCTCTTTGTTAAAGCCATCCACTTGTGGTACTTCTGTTACAGCAGCACTAGATAACCAAGACACCGTTACCCTTTCGTATTTCCAGGACCAGTTTCCACTTCCTCCTCACCATAACTACCCTTTTCTTAGTGTAGCTCTTCCCCTGTTTGTGGAGCTCACAGCTTGTTTCAATAACTAAGGTCTCATGCAGGCAAAGAGGCTAGGGTAGAGGTAGGGTATTTGCACCCTCTGGTAATATGGAGGGATGGCTGGGGTCCTGGGATAATTAAAGACTGTAAGAGCTACAGTGAGCTTATTTTCCAAATCCTAAATCACGACTTAGGATATGGGTGGACTTATTGAGACAGTGGAATAGTGTGCTTGAAACTGGAACTTTCTCCAGATAGTTTTGTAAATGACATTTGTGTAGTACTTCACATTTATAAGCATTTTCTTTCATTTTATAAGCACACAGTATTTATTAATCCTTATAACAAGCTAAGTAGTGGGTGTTATTAATCCCCTTTCACAGATGAGGAAGTGGGGACTGAGAAAGTCTATCTTGCCCCAAATGTCCCAATTACTGAGGATTTTGAAGCTGGCTTAGACTTCTGGCACTGTGTCTCAGGCTCCTTCATTTTAACAACGTTTAGTTGAATTTTGCTGCTGTTAGATTGGGATGTGAGATTCTCCAAACACACTGTTAGAACTAAAGTGGGTATTGTGTGCTATAACAAGGGTGTGTTCCTCAGCAGGAAGAACCATTGCTCTTCTGAAACAATCACCAAGCAGTCTGTCCTTATTCTGGTTGCCTTCTTATACAGACTAAACATATGAGAAGAATATGAGTTATTCTAATCTCTATAGATGACACCCAATGTTAACATGACATTTAAAAACCAAAACCAAACCCATTGCCATCGAGTCGATTCTGACTCATAGCAGCCCTATAGGACAGAGTAGAACTGTCCCATAGGGTTTCCAAGGAGTGCCTGGTGGATTCAAACTGCTGACCTTTTGGTTAGCAGCCTGAGCTCTTAACCACTATGCTACCAAGATGACATTAATAATGATGAAATTAGTAATAAGATGATGGTTACTTTGTTGAATAGCTGCCACATGCATGTACAATGCAGATATTTTTCTTATGTTATCTTATTCAATCCTTACAGCAACTTCATCATTCCCATTTGAAAGATGAGAAAACTGAGGCTCTGATTTACCTAGGGCTTCATAACTAGTAAGTGTCTGAGTGAGAATTTAAATTTAAGTCTATTTGGCTATAGAGCCCATGTTCTTTAGTCTATTATGTGTACTTAAGCTGGCTTCTGAATAGGAGTAAGTTCAAGAAAGAATTTAAATGTCTGCATTATATTCATCAGTTCATTCATCAACTATTAATTCATATACATACTAGGTTGAATCGCATGAAGCTGCTCATAATTCATGTGATAATTTCATGCAGTTTAACCCAGTGGTTCTCAAAATGTAGTTCCTTGCCCAGCAACATTGGCATCACTGGGAACTTGTTAGAAATTCAAGTTTTCAGATCCTCCCCTGCATCTGGAAAACCTGGTGGTGTAGTGGTTAAGAGCTACGGCTGCTAAGCAAAAGATTGGCAGTTTAAATCCACCAGGTGCTCCTTGGAAACTCTATGGGGGCAATTCTACCCTGAAACTTGGCATGGTCACAGCAATCTCTTTTAACAAGCCCTCCTACTGATTCTGATTCCCACTAATGCTTGAGAGCCACTCGTTTAACTTAGTATGTTTGTTGAGCAGCTACTTTGTGCCAGGTGCTGTTTTAGCCACTGGTTTTATAGTATGAACAGAAACAGATATAGTTCCTGTGCCCTCAGAGAGTTTATACTATACTGGAAAAGAAAGAAAGTTCAGAAGTTATTCTTTTTAGTGCCATTTGTATTTTATTCGAATTCATAGATCTCAGCCAAAAGATGGGAGTCTTCAATAGGTAAAATAGAATGGAAAAGGATTATCTTTCCAGGACATGAGTGGGCACAGACCAAACAATACAATATAGATCTAGGGATGGGAGGAAATTGAGAAGGGGAGATTGGAGGCATGGAAACAGAGGTGGGGCCAATGCTAAGGGCTCAGGGCTCAGCATCATCAACCCCAGACATCTTGGGTCCCTTCTCTTCCCCTTCCCCCATCCTGCCTCCAAGTGTAGCTCTGTTATACTTTGAGGCCTTGTTGGCATGGGAGGAATGCAATGGAGTCTCTTCTCAATATAGGATGACTAGGAGTGTTCAAGTTAGAGATTGGTCAGCCTCCACCCAGGTGGTCCAACCAGTTGCTGATCTGCTGCTACCTCCTGCTCTGAGGAGTTCCGTTTTGTGGCAGATGGCAAAGTCTCAGAAAAGATTTCATTCTAGGTCTCTGTCTCCCTTTCCTCAGTAAGTTGTGTACCAAGACATAGAGACTGGCTGTGCATTTAGCAGCCTAGGGACTAGTCCAGGGGTTGATCACATGGAGGAAGAAGAGGAAGGAGTTGTGGATATGAAGGGTAAAGTGCGTGCTGACTAGACCTTCCCATTGTCTGGGTCTTCCCTAGCCTGAGGGGATGTGTTCCTTAAAATATGTTCATTAACCCTTTTTTTCATTCCCAAGGGAGAGGCGTTTCTAATCTTTTCCCATTCACCAAAGCACATGAGTCCTGAAGGTTTTAACAACAGTACTTTGTTGAGTAATATTTTGAAGTCAGAATCACCCTGAGTTCATTTTTTAATTCTTTACTAATCATTTTTTTTTCTAGCGCTTAAGTACAAGCAATGCAACTTGAAAAATCCTTGCTTTTGTGAAAGCAACCTAGACCATTTGTGCCACCAAGTCTCCAAAGTAAAAGTAATAAACATCTGCTGTGTGATCTCTTTTTTGAAGACAGAATTTCTAAGCAATCCCAAGTAAACGAGCAATGAATCTCACTTGGATTCTCTTCCTACCACTGGTTAAAACTTAGAAAATAATTTGACAGAAAATTTAATGATGGGATTAAAATCTGCAGGTATGCAAGGAGGGGTACACAGAGGATGCTTTGTAGTGATTTACCTTTTAAGTAACGACGGCACTTTTTTTTTAAACATTAATAAGGTTGCTCCTATTATTAATACTTAGTTTGAATTAAATTCCCAAATGTAATCCCAGTTTTGTTATAGGAGACATAATTCACATACACAAATAGCAGCAATGTGTACTTAGTAAAGCCAGCCAAATGCATATCATGTGTCAGGAATGGAAGTCCCACCTCTGAGAATTCAGAAGAGTGTTCGCATAATCAGCCCAGATTTTTACCAAATTAATCAAATTGCATTTTCTCTGCTTTTACTGAGGAGGGAGGGGAATCCTAAAGGTTATAAAATCAATGCAAGCTGCTCTTGGATTGTATCATTTGCTTGAAGTCAGTATCCAGATTCTTCTCATCACCTGAAAGACAAATCATATTTTTCTCCTGGAGTCCTTCAGAAATTCCCAGAGTATGTTCAAGTATTACATGAATAATTCATTTTACTCACTACACATTATAGCACTTAACAAAGGTTGCGGCCAGAATCCCTTCCTAGGGGAAGCTAATTTGGAGCATCATTACGGCTCTGATTTCACGATGTTTAGCGGTTTTATGACCTACCTAATGAAGTCCTCCTTTCTTGTTCAGTCCTTTTAGAGAAGCACTTCTGGTTGAAAATGTCATCGTGTATATTTTTGGAAGGAAATACTGCCAGGCTGTCATATTTACTCTACCCCTGCCCTGATTAAAAAAATAAATAAATAAAGAGACACTTTGGAATATAAATTCAATCTACTGCTCACAAATGGTCCCTTACCACAGAAAATCAAATGACATGATTTTAATGCCATATATATATATTTTTTTTTTTTCTTCCTGAATTATTCAACATTGGAACATGACCAGGAAAACCAATTACGTAAATATATATGTGGACATCCTTTAGAACTCTATATGGAGTGCTTTGTGTGTTTTCTTTAATTTAGAGTTCATTTTTTTCATATGACTCTTATGGGAATTTATATGAACCTTCACATTGCCATAAGACCTCAATACTCTCTCAGTTATAGTTCATTACTGTGCGGGATGTGTCCTACCAGAGAGCAGATGGGCTTATGCTCTTTAGCACATGCTGAAATACAACAGTCTAACGACAGTGCTGAGTGTTCAGCCAACTCACCAATAATCTTCAGTTTCCATGCCCTATTCTGTTTGAGTCTACAATCCCACAAGACAAACCCTTGGCCAAATTGAACACCCACAGATACTTCAGGTCAGAACTAGGGCACTCCTCAAAGACTGTTTAATGCACAGCTGAGTGTCCTTTCTAGAGTGACTTGGTTCTGAATATCCAGAAGGGGCCCTGTTTTACTCTCATGGGTGGGGCAGATAAATTCACTCCTTTCTATAAGAAGCCCTAGTAGGGTATCCCTAACAGAAAAAAAAAAAAAAATCATTTTGCACAGCACTGGGCCAAGATGCATATGAAAACATGCTCAACTTTACTAACAGCCAGGGAAAGGTGAAATGAAGTGATATATCTCTTCATACTCATCAACCTGACAGAAAAGAGAGCTATAGCATCTATTGTTGGCTGGCAAGTGGGGGAAAAATGTACATACATACACTGCTGGTAGAAACGTGAAGCACTGCAGCCTTTCTGGAAAGCAATCTGGCAGGATCTACTGAAATTAAATATACACACACTAGCAATATACTCAAAGGTTCTTATCCTGTAGAAATAAAAGCACTACATGTAAAGACATAGTAAGTGGATGTTTATTTTAGTGTTCTTTATTGTGACAAAAAAATGGAAATAAAGTAAATTTCCATTGTTGTTGTTATGTGCCATCAAGTTGATTCCAACTCATAGCAACCCTATAGAGTAGAACTGCCCCCATAGGGATTCCAGGGAACAGCTGATGGATTCGAACTGCTGACCTTTTGGTTAGCAGCCCAGCTCTTAACCATTGTGCTACCAGGGCTCCAGATTTCCATTAAGAAGAGAATTACTGAATACATTATGATATATTCATGCCATGTAATACTATGCCACTACTAAAAAAGAACAGATTAGGTCCATATCAGGCAATTTGGAGGGCTTTCCAAAAGATACTGTTGAATGAAAAAAGCAAGAAGAAAATAATATGTATAGTGTGAGCCTCCCTTTTCTGTAAAACAATGTGTAAATATGTATATGTTTACATATGTTATATGTCTGTGAGTGAGTGTAGTGAGCCTGTATATGTGTGCATGTGCATCCGTAAGTATAGATCTTCATGGGATCATATGAACACAAGGAAGAACACATTAATTTTTAACAGGGAGGGGATGAATGTATGTAGGAAGTGTGGATGTATTTGTGAAGACCAAAGGAGAGAATTCATAAATTTTCATTTATTGGGATTTAATGGGAAGAAAAATGGGGGTAGGAGAGGGAGGGATCCACATGAGCATACTTCTACATCTGTGTAAAGTTATGTATATGTGTCATTACATCCACAAATAAAATTAAGTGGGAAATTAAAAAGGAAAGAAAAGAGGAAAAGGAAAGCATTCCTGGAAGGACTCTCATTTACAACTTAATGCAAATTAGTTTGACCTGCTTGCTTTTCTCAGCTTTTGATAGGGGATAACGGAGAAAGCAGAGTGATTTTCAGACATAGGTTATTGAGGGAAGGTGAGAGCAGGTCAGAATGGAACGTGGAAACGGATGAGTTTGTGAATCTGAAGAGACCGTGAGGTGGGAAAGCACAGAGACACCCCTTCTCTGTTTTGACAACTGAGGTTTGCCCTTTTAGGAACAGAAGGAGATGGCCCCAAATTGAGCTGAAGCAATCTTGACTTCTTATTCCCATTTTTATAGAGCAGATTAAAAGTCTATGGCTAGAACTAACCTTCACATTTATAGGGAACTTGTTCCTTACAAACCGGGGCAGCACTAAGCTACGTATCTTCAATGAAATACTTATTAAAGCCTCGACTTCTTGGACAGTCTTGGTCCCTCCCCAGGCCAAATTTTCAGTATTTGGAATTAAGGTAGCTGTGGGAGTGAAAAATGTCTAGAGGCAGAGTAAATATTATAAAGATTATCCATGAGGGGCTGGGTTCTCCCATGGAAACTATTTGTATTGGGAGCTTGTTAAAGTCAAAAGTAGATTCGATGTGCAATAAAGTGTTTGGAATTCATAGCAAGTGCTATGAATCTTACTCTATTCTTATTTTTATAGGTCAAACAAAATTTAGTAGAGACTTCAGATGCAATCAATACTGTAGAACAATTAGTTATATTAATATTGACCAGTGCTGGGTTGTGCCAGTTCAATTATGTTTTAATAAATGCATTTTATTATATGATTTATTTAATCATATTGCATAAAATATGGAAAATTAAGTTAGTAAAAGTAGTCACCCACAATAGTAACACTTAATACAACTGCTGATAGCATTTCAGCATATTTTGTTCCATTTTTCCCAATATGCATCTTTCTAATTTGAGTTGGAATCGACTCGACGACAACAGGATTTTTGGTATATACAATTTTATTCTGCTTTATTCACATCGTATTATATCATGTTTAAAGGATTTATTGACAATGAAATGTAAGAAAAAAATTTTCTTGAAAGAGTAGAGCATATGCATTTTTAAATAGTTAAACTTTTGTTGCAATCAATCCTATGCATCACAGGCAAATCCAAATTTAAGATGGATTCATTTTCACTAGCTTCATTCAGTCCTTCTCTAGATCCTTAAGTATCATCAGCCAGAGCTGCCATCTTTGCTTTCTGCCTGGCCAGCACTCCTCTGGCTTCTACTATCACTGCTTGCTGATTATTCCAGAAGAGAGTTGGATCTTGTCTTCCTAGCATCAGTGTTCTTCTCTAGGACCTGACTGGCAAATCTTGTTGGCACTGAGATCATCAGCTATTAGTACCATTAGGTGTTGCTATCTTTTCCACCTGAATTTCCATTTTTGAGATGGATCTTTCATTCTTGCAGACTTGACACCTGGAAGTATCTTTGATTCCTCTTTCTCTGCGCACATGCATTGAGAAGTGACTGCATTGTGATCATTAAATCTTTCCTAATTGTAATTCTTAATTCAAGTGTTTATTTTCTTCTGTGTTGTCTACTGAGAGACAGTATAGAATTGTGCTTAAGGCAGTGGACTCTGGAGCTATATTGGCTGGGATAAGTAAGATCCCAACTCTGCCACATATTAGCTGTGTGAGCTTGGCCAAGTGACTTAATTCCCTTTCTTGTCTCTGGTCTGCAAAATGGGTAATATAATAGTACTTATCTCACAAGGCTGTGGTGAGGATTAAAGAATATATAATATACAGTAGGTACTCAAAGAGTGTAACCTATGATACCTGTCTCTCCCACTCTAATCTATCCTATGCACAATTCCAGATTGACTTCCCTAAAACATAATTTTGCTCCTACTGATTGCCTTCTCTTCTTTTCTCTCATCCTCCTACTTCAGTAACACTGCCTGCCAATGAGCTACAAATTCTTCGCTATGGCATGTAAAGTCCTATGTAATCATTTCAATAACGCTTTTTAGTAGTCCCCTGTACTCTACTCAATTCAAAATACATACTATTTTTTCTTAGAAGGCTAAGTGTAAGGGCAATATGTGTTTAACAACCCATAAAGCACAGTCATGGACCACAAGCTGAAGAAAGGTCTTAGGGAGCCCTGCTGTGCCATGCCTTAAAATTTTAGTTGCCTGATTGTGGGGAGTCCCAGGAGAAGGACCTGTGCAGTAGGAGTGGTAGCAGGGCCCTGGCGAAGGTTCAGACAGAGGCCAGTTCCCACTTGGTGTGGCAGTCTCTCTCTCCCTCTGTGTGTGTGTGTGTGTGTGTGTGTGTGTGTGTGTGTATGTGTTTGTGTGTGTGTGTACGTATATAGGAGCCCTGGTGGTGCAGTGGTTAAGACCTTGGCTGCTAACCAAGAGGTCAGCAGTTTGAATCCACCATCCACTCCTTGGAAACCCTATAGAGCAGTTCTACTCTGTCCTACGGGGTCTCTATGAATGGGGATTGACTCGACAGCAATGGGAAATATGTGTGTATATATATATATATACATTTTTTTGTAAATATGGGAATTTTATTTTCAGAATTTCTGTAGTGCTTTTTTAATTTTTTTATTGTGGTGCAAATATATGCAACAAAACATTTGCGAGTTCAACAGTTTCTTCATGCCCAATTCAATAACATTGATTACACTCTTTACGTTGTACAACCCTTATCCTTCTCTTTTTCCTAATTATTCTATCACTGTTAAAGTAAACTCAGTGCCCCCCAGGCAAACACTCCCCACTCCCTATCCGTCCTACCCTTGGTAACCACAAATAAGCCTTGATTTCTATGTATTTGCTTATTTCATATAAAGGAAATAATACAATATTTGTCCTATTGTGACTGACTTATTTCGCTCAACATAATGCTTTCAAGCTTCATCTGTGTTGTGGAATGCATCAGGACTTCTGTTCTCTTTATGGATGAGTAACATTACATTATATGTATGTACAGAAGTATTTCAATATTTTAACAACTTACTTGAAGAACTGATGCATACCGACCAAATGTCAGTCCTTGCCAGCCCTCTCAGCCCAGCCTCTCCTGGCTTATCTGACTCTTGTTGAAATTCCTACATGTTCAAGAAGACCTAGATGAAATACTACCTCCATTCTTATTTCTCTAGCTTTCTGAAATCCCATAGAACTTGTAAATAATTCCATTTTGGAAGTTACATATTTGCCTGCCTTTTTTATAGTTGTTTCTATACATGTACACATACAGTTATGTATGATGCCTAAATAGATGGAAAATGGCTTGAAGGCAGGAATTACAAGCTTTTCATGTTTGCATTCACATCCTAGTGCTCTTTTCCTAGTGGGCAGCTAGTCAATACTTGCTGAGTGAATAACTTTGAACTGCAAAATATAATACTTTTTTTTCCTGGGAAAGGATGTACTAGTGCCCCTTAGTACTTTTGCACACAAATTCTAAATTGTCAGGGTATGAAGTATTTTGTACCTGTGATTTCTAAGAGGAAAAATAAAAATTCCAAATGTTTTGTAAAATTAAATGATTAATTTAAATGAATTGATTAGTCAGACTGTCAGTGGGTCTGTCATTCAGTTTTTAGTCAGTCTGTCAGCCAGTCAGCAAGTTTGTCTGTCATCTATCATTCATCCATTCATTTTATTCATTCATTCAACAAATGTCAGCAACTCACTGTTAAAAGATTATTGGTAGTCTCTAGGCTGTTATAAAATTCCTGGAATAATCTGATGGATCACAGAAACATCATAAAGACATTTTTAAGAGTCTAAAATGTTTTTTAAATTTTTAACATTCAGAGTTATCTACTTAGGAAGTAGTTCTGGAGCCATCCTTTGCTCAACACATCCCGCTACAAGACTTTTCTTTAATTAGCTTATTAGGAATTCAGATCTAAGTGTTGGAAGTAATAGTCCACATTTTGTCATCAATAAACAAAAAATGTCAGTGATTTTCTTTCATGTGAACGAAACAAACACACAGTGATAATCTCTGAACATGGATCACTGATATCAAAAATACAACAAATAATCCAAAGTTTCTCTTGAGACTGGTGATGGCCTTATTTTCAAGTCTGTTTTCTCCTTATGCACTGAGAATTCTTTAGTACAGCTTTGATTTGTTAACATACAGCTTTTTATGCTTCTCTGTGTATTGAAGTGATGGAAGTGTATTTATACTGATTTCGGCTATTTTAACAGCATTAAATGAGAAGAACAAAAATGAGAATGCATTTCGTCAGTCAGTTGTCAACACAAAAGGAAAAAGCTTAAAGCTTTGGTTATTTAAAAAATATTTAATATTTGGAAAATGATTTTTAAAGTCTTGCTAGGGTAAGAGAATAAATATTACTTTATGGTATTCTTATTTGATTTTAAAAATGGGAACTTTGATAAGATACAAGGAAAACTATTGAAATCCAAAAGGGTTCTTCATAGTTACATAAGGAAATTATCAACATCATTAAGCAATTTGAAAACATCTAGTTTTATAAATCCATGTTAGTTTTTAAAAAAGAGAATCTGTAAATGATAGAGTCTAAAGCCAGAGAGAACCTTAAAAATCATTATCCAATAGCTTCATTTCCTTTCATTAATGAAGGTAGGTTTCAGTGAAGTCAGTTATCAGCATTATTCAGCAGGTGGATGGTAGAGATTGAACTCCAGTGCACATCTCACTGTTCCCATTTCTGTGCTCTTTCAGGGTCATTCCCTTAAATTTAGTTTATATTTCTAATTCTTAGGCTCCTTTATTATCATTTGCTAATTGGGATACTTACCCACTGCTGTCAAGTTTATTCTGACTCATAGCAACCCTGTAGGACAGAGTAGAACTGCCCCACAGGATTTCCAAGGCTGTAAATCTTGACAGAAGCAGACTGCCACATCTTTCTCCCACAGAGTGGCTGGTGGGTTCAAACTGCTGACCTTTTGGTTAGCAGCTGAGCGCTCAACCAAGGTGCCACCAAGGCTCCTTAGATAAATACTTAGATAAATCCTTATTGAAAAATTAAATGATTTCTTATTAACCAAAATTTTAAAATGCTGTTATTTGTACCTCAACTTGAGTCTAAACTAGTCAGTTTTTGTTGTTGCTGTTGTCATTTCATTGTAAGTTGTCTTGGGAACAGCAAAAAGTCTTGGTGATTTTGATGCCCCTGATAGAATCTAATGGGAACGGCACATGTGAAAAGGAACAGATCTTTGGTCAAAATACTTCGACAGTAGCTATTTACCCGTTGTTCCTAATGCAAGTACCAAAGAAACTTAATTTTGTTAAGTAGAATATTAGCAAACTGGAGGAAAACCATATTGCAGATGAATGAGAGAATTCACATAGGAGGAGGAGAAATGATACTCTTGTCATTCCTAAATGTTTCATTAATACTTCACTAGAGAGAGATGTAGTTCAGACTCTAACTCTGCGTGCACTGTTCTCCTTCCCTTATATTTAGAGGAGGGTAATTCACAGCTGTGAGTTAGGATGATGGCATAAGGGCCCCAGAGATCTGATAACAGACCAAGAATTATCTTGGCAGAGAAATGAAGAGCAGTTAGTACTGAGAGCCTAAAAAGAAAGTGCTAAATAGATAATTAACATCTTTTCTCTCTGTGGCAACCTGCAAAAGTTGTTGGTCACGAGCCATGAAAAGGTCTCAGGCTTATATGAAGGGAGAAAAAGATAGCAGGCTTCCTCAAGGAAAGGAGGGTTTTACCTTATGTGTGTATGCTTGGTGTGTTGTGTATGTGTGGAGGGGAGTGTGTGACCAAAACCAAGTTAACTTATGTTATTATTTATCAGGTTATAACTTGTCTTTAACATCCATTTGGTCATTTGAAAAATGGGAATACTCATTATCATTTCATAAACTGGCCTACCACAGATACCTTTTAGCTATTGATTTAATATTCTTTGTAAAGAGGAGAAATTTCCAACACTGTTAAGGGGCAGAAGTCTTCCTGCATATGAACACACGGCCCATTTAGTGTTGCTCTTGTCCCATGAGTAGTTTTCTTCATACATGGAGAATTGATAGTGGGAAACATGCAAACAATCCATGAGTCATGTTTCCAACAAAATAAAATTCCTTGTTAGAAAGCAGAATTTCCATTCTCTTCTACTTTCCATATACAAGAAACTAATAACCCATTTTGAGTAATAGTTAAAGAAATTAATATTAATATTCTTTTATGAATAATTGAGAACCTTGCAACTATTTAGCTGTCCCTTTTCTCATTAAATCCTGTCCTCCTCCTCCCCAGACACCTGATAACCTCATATTTCTCCCCAATACCCCAGGGCCTCCTTCTGGGTCTGCCATAATCTAACCTAATCAGATAATCTAATCTAATCAGATCTCCCCTCTCAATATTTTATCATATTTCAGATTTTTCTCTTCTGCTTCCAAGAAAGAGTTGCCTCAGAAGTCATTCATTTACTAATGTTTACTCAGATCCTGCTCTTTCGTAGGTGCTTGCTAGAAAGATAAGATTCTTGCTCTCCTGAAATTTACATTCCACTGTCTTAATTCCTTGAACCATTCTTGGTAGTTGTTCTGATAAACTAATTTATACTGTGATATCTGGTGGCACAGTAGTTAAGAGCTACAGCTATTAAGCAAAAGGCGGGCAGTTTGAATCCACCAGCCGCTCCTTGGAAACCCTTTGGGGCAATTCTACTCTGTCCTGTGGGGTTGCTATGAGTCAGAATCGACTGAATGGCATTGGGATCAGATGTGAACATTGGCTTAAGTGAAATTTCCTGCTTAGATAACACTGAACAACAATCCACTGAGTAAACATTTATTAAAAAGCTAACAAAGTGTAGGGATACAAAGATGAATAGTGTTCAGCCCCATTTTCTAGAAGTTAGTAGTCTGGTGGAACAGGTTGATAGGTATGTATTGAGAGTAGTATTTAAAAATAGATGTGTGCCTCTCTTTTGACTTTTGGGAGACAAGTTCATCCTAGTCTATCCAGGCATCCATCTGCTTTGGGTGGTGGGAGGGAGGATAATTAGAGTTTGTTAAGAAAAGGCAAAGGTAATATTCAATTTCTGTCACTGAAAAGCAGATTAAAGAGCTCAAAAATAACCATACAAGCAGGGCTAGTTTCTTGAAAAAGGACCTTCCAAATACATCTTTCTTTCCCTTTGACAAATCAGCAAGGAGCAACTAAGTGTGGAGGAGAGAACCCTTTCTACCATTATGGCCTTTTGGAACCAGGGAGAAGGATGATGTGAAACAAAGGAAGAAAAACCCACCCTCTTTCTAGCCCCTGTGGTTGTAGGGAGGAGGAGTGGAGGAGGAGAGACAAACCTGTATCATACAATGTGACTAGGCTAAAGGGGACTCAGAGCTTAGTGTTTGAGACACAGACATTGGATTGAGAGCTGTGGCCTGTCGTGGTAGGATGAAATGACTCAAGGTAAAGGCTGTGGAGGGCCTTAGGACAAGCAGGGTTCCAAGTGACCTCATCTGTAAATGGGGAGTAATAACTACTATGGGGGATTATTGTGAGAATCACACAAAATGAAGTCTGTAAAATGCTTATTAAAGTGCTTAGCATATAGAAGATGCTTGAGGAGTACAAGTAGCCTCCATTTCTTTCCATTTTGCCTTCTGGCAGGATTGAATAAACTGACTTCATCAAGGTTGAAAAGGCTCAAAGAACAAAGGCTGGCCTAGCCCACTTCTTTAATAGCTGTGTGACCTTGAGCAAATTGCTTAACCTCTTTAAGCCTCAATTTCTTCATCTATAAAATGAGGATGGTATATGTAGCTCTTTGTAGGATGGTTATGAGTATTAAAATAGACAGCATATGTAATGGGCTTAGCTCAGAATCTTGCATGTGGTAAGAGCACAATAATGTTTATTATTGTGTCTGAAAATAGAAATCTACACATTTGTTCCTTCTTTCTATGCTTTCTGATGTCTCTATAAAGTAGCTTCAATTTTCTCTTCTTTGAAAGGTACCTTCTTATTTTTTTCTTTGTTACAACTCTGTTTTCTGTATGCTGAAGAACAAGATGCATAGTTTAATATTTAAATTTCCACAACAGAGAAGATAGCCCATGGGGATGAAGGTCTTTTTTACTCCAAATCTAGAGATGAGTGGTTTGATTAAAAGGGAAAGCTTTACATTTGTTTATTCCCTATTTGCCTACACTTGCAGTCACCCAATTAATGATCACCAGTTGTCTATGCAAATTTCTCCCAAGAGTAGCTTTAGGAATACTTTATGAGTCTTACAGGCCAGGAATAGATCTTAAAATAGAGACTAGAGATTTGCCGCCCCTCTTTACTGGCTAGAATAAATAGTGCATGACCAATCACAGCAACATGGTGGGTGGCCCCAAATTTACTGTAGCCCACTAAAGTTGGGGGGGTAGTATATATATGGTTTAAAGATCACCCTTAATTATAGAAAGCATCTGACCATGGGACTTTTTAACAGTAGTGCCCAAAGTGGGCTTCTGGATTTGCTTCTCCTTCCTATGGGTGCAGGGGGGTCACTGGCAGCAGAAACCCAGAGGCCTGCAGCAGAGGTTGCAACTGGAAATAAGGAAGAGATGATGCAATGGGATACAGGTCCTGGGATCATTTGTGAGGGAAGACTCCTGTAATCAAGCCTAAGGAATGACATGGCCTAGGTCATCTCCTTAGAGATATATTCTCATAACAGTTTTCGTCTTAGTCAAACTCAAACTAGTAGAATCTCAGAGCTGGAATGGATGTTGAATAGCAGACATCTAGTTCAAACTTTAAGCACCTTGTTGTTGTGGTTAGGTGCCATCCAGTCAGTTCCGACTCATAGCGACCCTATGTACAATAGAGCGAAACAGTGCCCACGCCTGTGCCATCCTCACAGTTGTTGTTATGCTTGATCCCATTGTTGCAGCCACTGTGTCAGTCCATTTCGTTGAGGGTCTTCCTCTTTTTCGCTGACCCTCTATTTTACCAAGCATGATGTCCTTCTCCAGGGACTGATCCCTCCTGGTAACATGTCCAGAGTATGTGAGACGGAGTCTCACCATCCTCACTTCTAAGGAGCATTCCAGCTGTACTTCTTCCATGACAGATTAGTTCCTTCTTTTGGTAGTCAATGGTATATTCAATATTCTTTGCCAGCACCATAATTCAAAGGCATCAGTTCTTCTTTGGTCTTCCTTATTCATTGTCCAGCTTTCCTATTCATATGAGGCGATGAGATTGAAAACACCATGGCTTGGGTCAGGCTCACCTTAGTCTTCAAGGTGACATCTTTGATTTTTAACACTTTAAAGAAGTCTTTTGCAGCAGATTTGCCCAATGCAGTGCATCGTTTGGTTTGACTGCTGCTTCCATGGGCATTGATTGTGGATCTAAGTAAAATGAAACCCTTGACAACTTCAATTTTTTCTCTATCACCTTGTAGGTGTCTATTTCAGGGAACAGAAGAGTGGACAGGTAGATTTTTCTCACTAATTTGAATCTTTGTGTGTGTGTGTGTGTGTGTCTATGGGGACAGGTAAGAAAGGGAAGAATAATTTATATATTCTCCTCTTAAATGTTTGTGAATCTTGGATATAACTTTATAGTTCTATTGAATTTAATTTAATGGTTTGAATATCACCTTCTAGACATGGAGACTTAAAATACTATTTTTCCCTACCACTTTCTGGAACGAGATAATGCCTTTTACAAGTGAGGGGTATTTTCCTACTTTTTTTAAGTTATTTAGGATATGTTACATACTGGTCCCTCCTGGTGGTCTGCCCTTTCTTCTCAAGGGTACATGAGATGTATCAGTGGAAGTGTCACCACAAATGATGCCCTTCGCTCCTCAGCTGGTCACCATGTTTCCTGAGAAGAGAAACAACATTAAATAAAGAATACATTGCATGTTTCCCTATAGCTACCCTGGGAGGACTTTTAGTACTGGCAAATCTATTTTTGTGCCCAAGGAGGAGTCTAAGGAGAAAAGAAAATTCTATCCAGATAGATTTAGTTTGTTCAAACTGACCCAGCATTTTCAAAGAAAATAATAGATCGCGTAGTCCCAGATCTTAGATTTAAAATTGTTTTTTTCTTTTTCATTGGCATCATTTTTTTTCACCATATAGCAGTTCCAAGATCAGATTTTTGAGTGCTTTCATTAAAAACCAATGAGTGTACTTTTCTACTATTTTAATATAGCATGACTCAGAAGCAGTGACAAGGCCTTGTTCTTAATTTCCAATATCTGTTTTGAGCCATGGGGTAACTCTTACCTTTATCGAGTGATAGTACTTTCTGCTATTCAGAGCCGAGATCATTCCTCTCAGGACTCAGTCTCCTCCTGACCTGCTTGAACAGTGCTGAAAATAAGAAACTTCCCCAAATTAATTACATTATGAAGGCATGGGAGTATTTTTTGTTTGTTTGTTTTGCTTTGGCAATAGAAGGTTTAAAGCAGACATTTTAAAGCAATGTGTAGCTACCTG
>NW_004443953.1:9673396-9746949 GCF_000243295.1 Trichechus manatus latirostris
ACCTCCACCCTCCCATAAAAGCCATTCCTTTAGCTTTCGCTTTGTGTTCCGGAAACCATCCCTCTCTCAATTTGCTGGTTTTCTGGTGGTACCCTTAGACATCTCCTTCTACATGCTCTCCCTTTTCTACTGTCTCCATCACAATGGCTCAAACTGTTTCCTTTACACACATGATTTATAACTATCTCTAGCCTCATCTTCTCCCCACACCATCAAAATTTCCTTTAGCACCTCAAAATTCACGTATCCAAACAGTACTCATTTTCTTCTTCCCAGAACCTGCTTTCTTATTTCTATTAATGCCACCTACATTCTCTAGTCACTTGGATTTAGAATCTTGAATTTGTCTTTGACTTTCCCTCTCCATACTCCCATATCTGAACGTTTTCTAGCCTTGAAGACTTCATTCCTTATGACTCTTGGAACTAGCTTGTTCTTGCATGCAAACCCCAGGACTCATTATTTTTTGACATGGTTGATTGGAGTAGCGTCCTAATTTGTCTATCTTCATCCTCCTCTCCTTTCATTTCATACAGAAATATTAAAATGTGTACTTTTTTAAAAGTTAGGATCAATTAGTTATCTATTTTTTAAAGTTCAACCTAAGGTTCTCTCTAAGAGTAGTCGTGCTTTTAAAATAAGATTTGGTTAATAAAGTTTCTGGATGTAGTGTTGGTTCAGTGGTAGAATTTTTGCCTCCCATGTGGGAGACCTGGTTTCAATTTCCATTCAGTGCACCTGAAATGTAGCCACCACTTGTCTGTCAGTGGAGGCTTGGGCGTTGTTATGATGCTGAACAGGTTTCAATGGAGCTTCCAGATCCCATTGTACATAGGGTCGCCATGAGGCAGGGGTCTCCATAAGTCAGTGGTCTCCATGAGTCGGAGGATCACCATGAGTCAGGGGCTGACTCAAGGGCAACTAACAACAGCAATAAATTTTTATTCAGAGTTCTTCAGGAGTAAAACTTTTGAGCAAGTTAACATATTTTAAAACTTTTGAAAAGGTTAATATATTTAAGTATCTATAGATACTTGAAATATTTATAAAGCTACATTTTATTATTAGTTTTATATGAGATGAATAGACAGTTGGGTTCAACTTATTTTTTTTTTTCAAACCGTGTTTTTGAAAGTTCATGTATATTGTATTCCTGCGGTATGTTTTTTGGGTGTCTCAGAATATTTCACAAGACAGAAAACTTGACTGAGATGATAATCTTTTTTTTCTGTGCTGAACTTTTAATGACATTGTTGAAGTTTTTTTTTTTTTTTTTTTTCTCCTCTGCTGCGATGCTGTGTATTGAGACATTTAGCATTTGCCTTGAGAGAAAAATGTTCTGTAGCAAAGCTTGAATATAGTGGGGGTGTGGTGGGTAATTAGGTTTCTTCCATATTTAGATCCTATGATTTATGTTACCCTTGCTCTTAGTGGAGCATGATCTTTATGTGGGAACTAGCCTGGATAAAGAATATATAATTTGGGGAGCTGGTATCTTATGCACATTTTTAGATTCTTCTTTGTTCATTTCATGTATAATTTTTTCCTAGAACTAAATCACCAGATTTAAGATCTTGTAGTTTTTCTTTGTTCTTGCATGATTATAGGCTTTTTTTTTTTTTTTTGGTGTAAAATCAATAATGATTTAAAGTTAAAAAGTCTTACATGATTGAAAGTTGTATTGTAAATTTCTTCTAAGTTAAGATTAAAAATGGCCCAAATCATAGTTTTAAAAGTAGATATATATTTTGTTCCAGTGTATACTTGTGTAATACATGGCATGCAATTATTAAAATAAAGATAGATTTATATACGTATATGATCATATATGTTGTATTTTGTAAACAAATTAAGAATTTAAAAACTCACAATGTCCTTAATGTAGTCAGTAGTTGGCAAAGAAATCTTAAAATTTACCAAGGAGTGAAAAAGAGATGGAAAACTTCTGTTACTTGATGCTAGTGGGCAATTGACAGACCACATTGCTGGCTTTTTTCCATACTCTGAAAAATCTTCGGTTTTCCATTCTCACAAAGGGAAAGACGTTAGCAAAAACTTTCCTTTGCATGCCTTCATAAGTCCTATTTACTTAATGGAAATCTTAGCAAACATGTTCTCTTTCCTTTTATTGATAATGATCTAGCTACATAATGGAAACCTAATGCAGTGAGCATCTGATGTACTTTACAACTGCCAACAACGGTGCCAATTAGGACAAAAAGTATTGCTCCATTTTCATTTATTTCAAAGATCCCTTTTACATTCTTTGTTGCTATACAGGAAATATTGTGATTAAAGTTTTTCTACTCTGCTTCTCCATTATTATGTTTTTAAGAACTTGTAGTTTCACCAGACTTTTTTAGAAACAAGAGGGTGTTATAAATAAACGGAGATACATTCATAACGTCTTGGGGAGTGGGGGGAATAGTAGCAGGTAGATTTCCTTAAGCATACAGTACAATATTAATTATTTTCTCAAAGTAGCCAAATTGTCCAACTTGCCATCTCTGTGGCTATGGGAAAATAACATTCTCTCTGAGCATTAGATCCTTTCCTGTAAAACGAGGAGAGACTCTTACAGAGTTGTTGTAACAAGCAGGCAAAATGATATATGTAAAGCACCTAGCAAGGTGTCTGACACTTTCCCCTATACTCCCTTCTCTGTTCACCTCTATATTCTATCCTTCTTCTCTCCAAGATCTTATGTTTTTGCTGAGAGACAGAAATATAAAGCAGTGGGCAAGAACGTAGAGTGTGTTAGAAAAAACTTGGCATGAAACCCCCCAAATTCTGGTAGTTCTCATTTTTCTACCAACTATGTATGAGACCTTGGTTTAATCACAAAGTCTTTCTGTATTCCCATTTATCCATAAGATGAAAGGTTTAACTGGATATTCTTTGATTTAGTACCAAATTTGTTATACAGGCAGTAAGGCTTATTGTATTTCTACCAAGTTACTTGTCCTTGTGGACTGAAGTAAGTGATTAGAGAAGCTATCATGGAAGAAGTGGGACATGAAATGGGCTTTAGAGGTTGATTAGGATTTGGTTATCTCAAGGGATGGCATTCATTTGTTGTTGTTTTGATCTTAGCCAACTGAAATGTTTTAATTTTTCATAGAATGACATAATTGACCAGAACAATTTGTTCTGAAGTGACAGTGGCTATTAATTTAATTGCTTAATTCTTTAGATGAGCTTTCTGCGAGAGATTTAAAATTACAAAGGGTAATGCATCCTCTGAATAGCTCCATTATTGCACTTATCAATAAATGTTTGTGACGAACTCCGGAATGTAACATAGATCTTTCAAATGCAGGATCCTCTGGAAAGACCAGAATAGCATAGCCTCATTGTGAGATCACCATCAACAAACTTGTGCTCAACATCTTTTTTGTCCCTGGCATACTTATTCAGTGAGTCCATATTTGTAATTAATTAATGTGTGACACTGCTATGTTCCAGTAAATTTATACAGTCATGCATCACTTAATGTCCACAATACGTTCTGTGAAATAGGATGTTATGTGATTTGGAAGTTGTGCAAACACCATATTATTTGCTGGGGCAGATAACCTTACTCTACAGTTTACTGTACCACTATATGCCTGACAGTGCAGTTGTCTTGTGTACAAGAGATGTGAGATACACACGCTGTGTGCAGAAAGCTGTTGTGTTCACTACATCCGGTTACGTCTGCTACGCCCTGTTCTCCGACTGGGATTTCTGAACTCGAATTCTATTATACCCTTATGGGACCATGGACCTATATGCGGCCGGATAGTGCCTAAATGGACATTATGCAGCACACGACTGTATTATATATATATACACACACACACACAAACACACACATATCTATTTATTCATTGTTGTAGAAAATATAAGTAACACAATATTTGCCAATTCAACATTTCTGACTTGTGTAATTCAGTGAATCCAATTGCATCAATCATGTTGTGTAACCATCACCAATACCTGTTACCATATTTTCCATCCCCATAAACAGAATCTCAGTGGTAGCTAGATGAAGATTTCTCTCTTTCCCCTTCCCTTCCACCCCGGTAACTACTCTTCTTAAAGTCTGATCTCTGTATGTTTACCTATTTTAAGTGTTTCATATTAGTGAAATCATAGTGTATTTGTCCCTTTGTGATTGACTTGTTTCACTCAGCCTAAGGTTTTCAAGGTTCATCCATGTTGTCTTATGTCTTATATATATTTTTTAAGTGACATGGTGGGTGTAATTAGTGTTTTTTTTTTTTTTTTTTTTCCAGTAAGCAGACAGCAGTGTGCTTTAAAACAAAATAACAAATAAGCGGACTTGGAAAGCTAGCACTATACTGATGAAAATTGAAACCCAGGAAATAGATTAGATTACCTAGAGAAGACACATTGATGTTTAGAAAGCAGCACATATATTGTAAGCTCTATTGATTTTTATGACAATAATAGCAATTACTGTTGATGCTGTTGATAAGTTTATAGAACTAATGATGGTTTTGCATATTTTAGGCCATCCAGGTTTCAGTCACCATGAGTCCCAGTTTTAACCTAGAATTTCTAAGCCTAGGATGAAAAATAGGTTACATAGATATCTTAAATAATTGCTCAGCTCCTTTCGATGTACAACCAGTGCTTGGTGACCCACCTTGTCTGCTGCATTGAGCGTTCTTACTTCCTGAAAGTCTGATTTGGTTCATATATGTTTATATCACATGGAATATCCCTGTTGTTCATTGTTCCATGGAACCCATTTCAGAGACAAGCTTACTTTTATTTGTCTTTACTTTGGGCACAATCTCTTGCCCAGTTAGTTTTGTACTAGGAAGCAGGGATAGTTTAACTGGATGCCCATGGACAAAAATAACAAGTTTATGCAGAAAGACCATCTTGGGACCTTTATCCTGAGAAGAAGGGCATAGTAGTGGCAGCCACTTAGTGCTTCGTAAGCTCCATTACACATATATGATCTTATTTAATCCTTACAATAACCCTGTAAGAAAAATTTCCACAATTTCATCTTTAGATGATGAAACCAAATTTTAAAGCTAAGTAAATTGTCCAAACTCATAGACATTTGAATCCAGAATTTTCTGACCCCAAAGATATGGGGTCTTTCCATTATACTCTACTGCCTCCAATAAACATTCCCCTTCTTAATTTCCTTTATTCAAGTCATTGTATATTTGAATATATGTGTTGGACATTAATTTAAAAATTTAGAAATAAAGCATTATAGTTGAAATATAATAAAAACAAAAATAATCTCTATGAGATGTAGGCGTGAATTGTGAGATTATTTTAAGATGGACAACTGGTTTAGAGCTTTGGGTCATAAGGGTATACATAGTTACCTTGAGCTTAACTACAATTTTTTGAAGAAAAGCAATATTTTGTCTTAGATGTTGTCTTAGTCTGGGTTGTCTAGAGTAGGAAAACCAGTGAAATATATATATATAAGTGTACATAGAGAGATTTGCTTCAAGGAAATGGCTCACACAGTTGTGGGGGCTGGCAAGTCCCAAATCTGTGGTTCAGGTGGCAGGCCGGATACCTCTTCTGGCTCATGGGGTTCAGGGGGCTGGTGAATCCAAAATCTGCAGGTCAGACATCAGGCTGGAGACTTCTGTGGGCTTATGTCCGAAGAACTGGAGGTTAGGTGGTGATAAGAGTTCAAGGCTGAGAGAGAGCAAGCTTTTCCAGAACATCCATTTATATACTAGAGGCTGGCCACACCCGCAAGGAAACTCCCCTTTCAACTGATTGGCTGATCACATCAGATCACTTCATGGAAAGTGATTATATTGTATTACATTAAGGAAGAACAAACAATTCACTATCTGCCAACTCACTGAGAATCATAGCCTAGCCAAGCTGACACAACATTAGCCATCACAGGTGGAATCTTGAGTTCTTGAAAAATTCCTGGAGGAATAGTCATCTGTTTTGTGACAACTAGTGAGAATCTGAGATTAAAAACTGCAGCTATGACAATCGTGTTTATACTGGCAGATGACCACCTCAATGAGGTTATTAAAATGCTTATGAAATGAGCAAACAATAGTAGGTGCCAATGGAAGAAATAATATAATTTCCAGGAAATATATACAAGATCATGCATATACAGTTGTAGAAAAAAATGATGGTGAATCAAAGAAAAATAATCTTTTCATGGAAAGGTGCTTGAAAAGGAATCTGTTAAAACAATAAATGATTCAGGAAATAATCAAGGTGAAAATACAGAGAAATTCACAGCATGGATCATATCTTATTTGACAAGAGTCAACTAATGTCAACAAAAATTGGAGAGAAGTAGATTTTATGAAGAAGTGAACAAAGTTGTAATTTGGCTCCATGCAGTAAGTTGATCAGTAATTAAGATAATCCTGCTGAGGCACTTGAATGTATTCTTTACCCAATGGTGTGGAGCCACAAGAACCCTAGGACAAATGCTTGCACAGTCGATCTGGTTAATCAGCCAATTCCAAGACCAGTCAATTTGAAAGAAAATCATTTGAGGAAGATCATTATGCCCAGCTGGAAGTAACTGGACTGAGGAACTAAAAGCTGTACATCTTTCTGCCTGTGTGTTAGAACCTGCACCCATATGGGCTGTCCAGCAACTACATTTCCTATTTCTTTTCAGTTGAAGAAATTGAAATTGATGATCAGATTCCAACTTTTGGTGCTTCTCTGCTATACAGCATATTGGTACATTTACTCTTACTTCCATTTGAGGGCCTAGAGCAGCTCCTTCTCCCAGATTTACAATGCATTACTTCCTCATGCTTATTCTGTGGCCCCTGCTAAATCTGCGTGGCTTTCTGGACTCAGTTCTCATCAGACTCAGACCTAAAAACCCATCGTATTTGTCAGAGTCCACAAAAATTTTTTTTCTTCATAATTTTACTGAAGATTCATAGATGGGAGAATGTTAGTTTACAAGGCTTGTACCTATCTTCCATTTTGTGGACCTTAATACCTTTATGCTCTCTCCAGGCTTAACTCTTTTCAAAAGCCAGACTCCCATGCATGTTTCTCTCCACCAAGTGATTCCCTGTGTATAGTCTAGTGTCAGTTCCCTGCCACCACAGGGTTGCTGCCAGCCCGCACCTCCTGGAATGTTGGTATGTAAGATTCTGCCTATTTTAATATAAAAGTTTTTAGGAAAAATAAGTAATAACATTTTTCCTAGAAGATATGCAAATTGTTTTCATGTGTCTAGTGAGGAAACAGTTTTCTATTTTTTTAATTTTTTAAACACTGGAAATGCCTGTTCTATCAAAAATGTTGTGTTAGCCAGTTTCAATGTGATTTACCCACTTGAGACAATGAAACACCTATAATTCAGTCTTGATTGACTTTCAAGTTTGGAAAAAAAGCTTATAAAGTAAGGAGTCTATATGACTTCCTTTTGTTGCTGGGTTTACAGAGCACAAGAAAGTGGCCTGGGAAACTCTACCCGAAGGAATAAAAAGCAGAACATCATTTTTCAATGGGATTTTATTTACCACCTCTGAATCAAGTTAATTCTTGACTCAGGCACTAACACTGTAAGATCACTGTAATATCTCATCAACTTTATAATTTTACCACGTTGGTTGACTTTAAAATCATCTTTCCTTTAACGAAAGGATGTATATACTTGTGTTTTGGGAGATGGAAGAAAAAGGTGAGCTGTACAGAGGTTTTTCAATTCTTGGGGAGGGGGATAACTTCAAAGGATGAGAGTGGGTGGGGATAATATTAAAGGCGGCAGAAATACTGGCTGAGATTCCAAGATGGCAGGAAAGGAAAGTACAAATCCCTGGCCACAGATGTGTCCTGAAACTTGAGAGTTGCCTGACATACAGTGAGACTTCTTGAAAGACACCTAGGAATTTTTAGTTTTTATATGCTGATACAGGGTTTGGAAGGAAGTATAAGACACAAAAAGTGATGAAGGGTCAGATTAACGGAGAACCTCTTTGAACCTAGACTTGGGGTCAGCAACACTCTGTAAAGGGCCAGATAGTAAATATTTTTGGCTTTGTGGATACATAGTCTCTGTAGCAACTACTCAACCCTACCTTTGTAGCACAAAAGTAGCCAGAGCCAATACATAAATGAGTGGGAATGGCTGAGTTCCAATAAAACTGTATTTACAAAAGTAGACTATAGGAGGATTTGGCCTGTGGGTTATAGTTTTTACCCACTGTTGAGACGGTTTTCCCAGATTTCTATGAATCAGAATATTTACTATATCTGAGTGTTAGCAAGTTGTTAGTGAACCAACAAGAAAACAACACAAGGTATTTTTCCAATTTTTTCTCTTTCTTATGTTTACAATAGCACTGGACACGAACACTTTGATTCTACAGCTACCTCTCTTTGCATTATACTTTTTCATTTTCATCGGTCTTCTCATTGCAATAGAATGCATCATAGAGTGATCAACTTGAGATTGGCTGATTCCCATTTTTAAATATATAAAGTATGAAAGGGATCTTCAAGAAAAGGGACCTAGGATAAGAGGTATAGAAGTACTTAAGAAACAAGGGGAGCTAATAACAAAATGAATAACATACAATATTGCTTTTTCTTTTCAAGATTCAAACACTCACTTGAGAGAAAGTAAAAGAGGAAAACACCTTTAAATATGGAAAATACTTATCCTCAAAAACTAAACAATTTAATTTCAATTTTTATAAAAAATAATGTCATATAGAATATCCAGTGATTGATGGAAAAAGCAGAATACATCAAAATTAATAATGTGTTTACTTTGTGATTATTTCTTAGGGCAACTAAGTGGATACATATCTCTGAGTTTTAATATAGTAATTCAGTGTTGTTCAGCTATATATTCTGAGACAGCAGTAAACCTGAAGTGGGTCAAGTTAATTTTGGAAGTAAGGAAATATTTACAAAAATCATTTAAAAGTGATTATTTGTCATTTATTATGTATCAGTAAAATTATTTGTGAAACTTTTAATAGGGAAGATCTATTGGATATATGCATATACTTGGAAAATTCCAAACTAAAGCCTGGTAATAGTTTTCTCTTTTTCTTGATTACTCATTCTAGAAATGTGGTAGTCGTTGTTATTAGTTGCCATGGAGTCATCCCCAACTCATTATGACCCCGTGCACGATAGAACGAAATGCTATCTAGTCCTATGCAATCTCCATGATAGGTTGTGTATTGGACCATTATGATCCACAGGGTTTTCATTAGCTGATTTTTTTCCAGGTCTTTCTTCTAGAAATGCAGTTACTACTTGTAAAAATTTGCACTGTATCAAACATAATTCATAATATCTCAATCTGAAATTGTATTTATTTATTTGTTTCTTCTTAAGGAAGAACATTGCATATATACATGCTGTGATAAGGTCTGGATGGAAGTTATACTTGTGTTTATTCATGTACTTGTTAATAATTTTTAGAAATAGTTGTTTGTATTAAATAATACATTCAATTTATATTAAATAACACATTCAAAGTGTTTTATCTCCAAACCTTGCAAATTTGATAATATAATTTTTAAAATATTATTTGTAAAATTTATTAATATTTCATTGAATTAGGAGAGAAAACATTGTCCACACAAATTTTATAATAGCCTGTGATGACGGTTGGGTTCTAGTTTTCTTTTAAAAGTGATAAGGATCCTGACTGACAAAATCCATTCAATTTATATCAGAAGTTCAGCTTACTTGTATTTTGGTATAGGACCACACAATTTTTCACTAAACAATAATTCTCAATTTGGTAATGCAATCCTTCTTATTCAAAATCTGTACTTTTTTGAATGACAGAAGAAAAAAAAGTACCTTCTTGACCCACATGGTTGATGCTACTAAAAGCTTCTTCATCTACTACTTTCAGTCGGTTCACCATTCCTGCATCACTACTGACCCATGAGCATTTTCCCCCCTTGGATGAAAGCTTCTCCCTCTTTACTACCATATCTTTCTATTTTCTCACGTCTTGCCAGCATTGCCCTGGAGGCCACTAAACCCCATCTTCTGTTTATCAGTTGCCTCTACCTTGCTATATGGATATCTCATTCTGCTGGGAACAGACTGCCCCTCAGTCTTGAACTTTTTCACAGATATTTCTTCCTCTTTCTCACATTACCTAAGATGTGGCAACATCCATGGGATCCCTTTCCAGTGCAGGCTGCTCCTCCATCAGTTCCCTGAAAATCATGGAGCCAAGAGACAGGCTCAACCTACTTCTTGATCTCCACTCTGTCACTCTCCTCTTCCTCAGTAACTTAAGAAGGATTTGGTTCTATCTTCCTCAATACCTTTCTCTTGTCATTGTATTTGAAGATTTATACTCATGTTGATGATCCTTGACCACGTGTGTCTCATTGTTTAACTTCTAAAATCTTGCGGCTGTTGTGGCCATTGTCTCTATTCAGTCTCAGCTGCCTACCAGTCGTGATCTCAGTTTCTGTCATTACTTGAAAGTATTCCACTTTTAACATACTTTCTGTGAACACTACTTCTTACCCTTCCTCCTCTTCTGATCTCTCCCCCAAGAATGACTTTCTCATTTATCTTCTCCTCCCAGTCCTTTGTCTTCATATGCCCTCTGCATCGTATTCATTCCGGTTTATCTGCTTAAATGCTCAGCTTGCACTCCAGGGACAGCAGTTTCAAAAATGCACTTGCAACCACTTTAGAATCTATTGTTACTTTGATCTTCCACTAATTTCCTTTCATCCTTCCATAACCCTAGTTATTCTCCTGCGTCTGTTTTCTCTTTCATAATGAGCTGACAAATTTAATTGTTGTGAGCTATGGATCCAAACAAGTGCTGACTGACCGATTCGACAACAAATTCTTGCAATTTTACAGCAGCTGGCCACTTTTTCCACCTCTAGTTGACTCATTTACTAATGTAGCTGAGACAGACTTCTCCAGATTCTAGGACTTGCAGGATTTTTTCTGTCATGACACACATAGAAATGAGTTCTAGAGATCTGTACCTGGAAAAACTATTTAATCTTACTTTTCTCACTTATTAATGATTTCAAAATACTTGACTTGGTTACCTTATAAGGACGTTATAAGGACTGAGTGGGATAATATGTGTGAGAGCACCTATAAGGCCTTACTGTTATTGCCATTTCATGGGCACATCTTATGCTTTACCACTTCTGTGTTTTATTCATCCTGATCTCTGCCTGTGATATGTTTCCACAAAGTTCGTAGTTACTTAAATACTATTCTCTTCTTTGTGACTTCTCCCTCCCGAGTGCTCAGTTTGTTTTTGTTGGCTTTGATGTGTAGGAATCTTTATCTTTGATAATTCAGCGTACAAGATTCTATGGTCCTGGTATCCCTGGTAGTTCTTAGTACAGTGTTCTTTATCTAGTTGGGCAGAGTACATTTTCACTGAACTAAATTAAACTGAATAAGTTTTTCAAGTTTAGAAGCATGCTCCTAATAGTGAAGGTTTGTGTAATAGGTTATTCATAAGACTTTTGGGAATTTTTCATTCTTCTATCTATACAATTAATCATTACATTTCATTACAAACAATAAAAACCTCGTTATGTAGAATAAAATCATACAGTATTTTGTTACAATAAACAGATTTACGTGACATTGATGCCTGTCCTCTTTAGTGGTAGTATCTTTCTTTAAAGATAGGTTCATTAAGAACCTTATGGGTTTGGTAGCACAAGGTAATAGTCATGTAAAAGAGCTTAGTCATACTGAACAATTAAGCTCTTGCTAGCAAGACATGTTTCTGAACAAGCCCTGGGAAAGGAAAACAAATTTATAGATCACATTTATCATCACCTCTTTGGGAGAATAACTTCATTCAAACTAACAATATATTTTCAAAATTGCCCTTAAAAATCCTGAACCTTGAAGGACAACTGGATTAAATGTCATAACAATTTTAAAAACACCCTATACACATGGTTTTATTAGTATTTTCGTGAGAGAATTTATGGAAATGCCACCTATACCTTACTAGAGTTGCTTCAATCACCTCTCTCTTTGCTTTAGACTATGACAAACTGAACATGGAAAACACTTTATGAATATACCAGAGTGATTCTCTACTTTTTTTCTTTATCCAACACATCTGATGGACATATAACACATTTCCTTCAATACGAGTAGATTTCTAAAGCAGTGATTTTCGTTGCAGTGGGAGAGGGTCAAGGGAAAATCAGAATCTTGGGGAGTTTGAGGGAAATTGTTTGAAAAAGGCCCTTGAAGCTTAAAATACGTTCTCCTGGGAAGCTGTGCCCCTTTATACACGTTTCCAATGAAGGAGCCTAATTTGTAAACTTCATTTCTTCCCAGATAAACAGATTTTAGCTAATCTGACCCAGTAATTCTTAGTCCAAATTTTTTTTACTCTTCAGGTAACGACTTTGTCTTATGTACTTTAGACATGTTATCAGGAGGGACCAGTCCCTAGAGAAAGACATCATGCTTGGTAAAGTAGAGGGTCTGCGAAAAAGAGGAAGACCCTCAACGAGATAGATTGACATAGTGGCTACAACAGTGGGCTCAAATATAGCAATGCTTGTGAGGATGGTGCAGGACCTGGCAGTGTTTCGTTCTGTTGTACAGAGGATCGCTATGAGTCAGAACTGACTCAACAGCACGTAACAACAAAGCCAAATAAGAGTATTCCCAATTGTACACGAACAGCTGTTTAAATATAATGTCTCTTTAATTACTTAAAGTTTTTTAATTAAAATATTCTCTAGCATAGTTCTCAGACCTTTTGTTATTCTGTCTTCTTCCTTTTAATACTTTGTTATTGTCCCTATTAAAAAATGTGCTCATTAAAAGTGAACCCAATAAGCTAATACAGAGTACGGCATAATCATGATATGAGCTTTACTTTATGTGCTATACTTCAGGCTTGAATTAGCTTTCTCAAAGCCAGATCGAGCATTGGCTCATTGCATTTTTGGTCCATTAGAAGCATGAATTATTTCAATATGTGCTGTTTTGGAGTTAGTCTACCTGATATTGGAACCGACTCAATGACACATAACAACAACAACAACTACGTGATATGGCATATTCTGTTGTTTCTGTGTGTTACACAGGCTTTCTTCAAATTTCTAAACAAGAGTTAGGGCATTGATCTTTTTATTTCCAAAATCTGTGTTGTATGTTTTATGTTCACATATTTGTCAAATATACTTTTGCTTTAAAGCATTAAACTGTCCATATATTTTTAGCATCAAAATAAATTATGGATGTATTTTACAAGAACAGCTAAGCCTGAGATCCAAAGCTCTGTTTAATAAGTGATTTATAGAAAAGGAGCTATATTCCATTTAGTCAATTGAGACTGCATGAACTGATTATTTCCTTAATTCTGTACTAACCAGAAGTTAGTAGACAGCAAAGTGATCGTTAGGAAATCAGTTCATTTCTCTGGGCCTCAGTTTCTTTTTTTTTTAAACTGCAATAAATAAAGGATATTTTATATTTAAATTTATGTTGTTCCTGGTAATAATACATGCCCAATGAAAACCAAAAGCTGGAAAAGCAGTTACACTTCCTATTTGAGTGGACAGTTACAACAATCAACCATTTTCTGAAATGACGATTATATTTCAATTCATCATGCACTACTCTGAACTTACTATGAGATGTAGTCAAAGTCAGAAGAGAAGACCTAAGGAGAACATTCCGTTTTTGGAGAGGGTAAGCCTTCCAGAATCAGTGTGGTAAATAAACATATCCTGTTGAAGAACTCTAGGTGGAAAAAAATTAACGTAGTCAGTTTCAACTTATGCCGAGCTGACTTGATTTTTTCATTAACTTATTTGGTCATTCTCCTAAATCAGGTGTGTTTAATTCTTCTAGTTCATCCAGATCTTCCCCAGTGAAAAGATTTTCATCAACAGAAACAGCATCGATGGCTCCATTTCTCTGTTCCTCCCCTTCGTTGTCCTCTGTCAAATCACTTCTTTCTCCATTTTCAGCCCTGCCTCCGAAGCTTCTCTTAATTTGTTTTCATCTTTTTCTGAAGTATATGTGCTGAATCTTTCAAGACTGCCTACAGTAATACCCGTCTCATCTACATCTCTTGGAATGTACAGGCTTAAATCTATGTCATTTATGCTCACAGAATCATCAACCTCATCACCACCTGTTCCCTGGGTGTGACGGGTATCATCTGCTTCCTCTTCATCATCATCAACCAGTTCAGGACGAAATACAAACACCTCATGACCACTGATCACTAGTGCTTTCCCTGCTTTGAAGTCTGCTTTCCTTCTTTCCATATCTTGCTCAAGTTTATCAATCTTTTCTTGTCTTTTCCTTTTTTTCCATGTAAGAAAAGATTCTAGAGTGATTTTGGTAACATTTGGACCTAGGGCAGAAAGCTCTCTTTCAATGAGAACTTCTAATGAAATTTCATCTTCTTTTTCTTCTTTCTTTTTATCTTTTTCCAACACAAATCCAGGAGGAAGTGCATGACAACACATGCACATATCACCCCCTCCAAGGCACACCCAAAACCAGCCGTGCTTGTTGTTTTCAATAGCTTCAGAAATGCTTGCATACTATTTGAGTTTTTGGTTTTTTCTTTCCCGCCTCACTGTGCTTCTTGTTCACTACTTCTTCCAGTTTTTTTTTCATCCCAATTATCCATGGTATCTTTTTCAAGTTCTTCATCTCTTGCATCAATGTAAACACTTCGCTTTTCACATTTACTCTCCAGAGTCAAGTCATGAGAGAACTTACACTTATCTCCTTTAGTACACTGTCCATGCTTAAAGAATGCACATACCATGGACTTTGGATCTGCACCTTTACTTATTTTTTGAGCAGCAACTACAGGTTTGAATAGTTCATTCAGCTCCTGCAATTCCTTCTTCTTGTCATCTTTCTTCAATTTCTTTTCAGCTTCACTTTGTGCTACCTGACATGGATTTTGTTGACCAAATTTAACTTGATGAGTGACAGCCTCGATAAACTTCTGTTGCTTTGCTCCTTTCTTATTCTTTAGACCACAAGTTTTGTCTTCGATGATCTTCCCCTTCTTTTTCTGCTCCGCCTTTTTGCCACCCCCGGCCTGAGCCTGTTTCTTGGGGGGCATTGTGGAGACAGGTGGCTCTGGCCAGACTTAAACACAGCTGGACACCATCAGGGCTCTGGCCGCGCTGGGCCTCAGTTTTTTAAAAAAAATCATATGGCTGGACAAAAAGCTAATACTTTAAAGAAGCACTTTCAACATTTATTTTAAGTACTCAATTCTAACAAACCTGATTTTTCTGGTTTATGAGCCATTTTGAAGCATTTATTTATAAATTAGGAGAAGCGAAGAAGGGGGTTCTACAGACAGCCGCAAAAAGATTGTCCAGAAATCACAGATATAACCTGAGAAAAGGGAGTAGATCCAATACTCCTTTCCCCAAACACAAAAACATATATTCATTTAAAAAGTAGATATCAGAGCTCAATATCTTGGCTTTAGGGCTTGGAATTTTAGGCTAGAAGTCTCTTTAAAGACTCAGGAGGCTCTGAGGGCATTCCTGGATTATAGTATGGTCCAACTTTTCAGGGTCACAAGTGGTCCAAATAAGCAGAAAAAGTCATCTAGGACCAGTAGATAATCTACGATGCAACAGAAATTGGGAGCTATACTGTGGACAGATTTTCATTCAAATGCTTAAGTTTAATGTATTATGTATAAGCTTCATTCCCTAAGACTCTAACCTTTCTTGTAAAGAGTCTTAGATATATGGCTTTCTTCTTTATGGAGATAACCTAAACCTACTTGTTCTTTCTCTCTCATCACACACACAACCCAAAAGCAAGCATGCAATCATCCAAAAACCTGGATTTGATATTGTTTGATTTTTTACTTATATTTAGTTCCCCAAATACTTGAGAAATAAGTACATATTTGCTTATCTAAAGAATACTAAAATTTTAAACCAGTCTTTCATTATTTATTTATATTAAGTTTATAATCGCTGATGTTTGATCAATTTTGATATACAAAAAAGATAAGAATTTTGTAAACATCAGACTCAATAGAAATCTGAATGATTTCACAGGACAAATGATAGGAATTATATATCAATTTATATTTCTTATAATAATAGTGAGAAAAATAAATATATGAAAAACAAAGGACTAATAATTTATTCAGTAAATACTTACTGAGCACCTACCATTTACCACACACTCTTCTAGGTGCTGAGAATGCAGTAGAAAATAAGATGGGTAAGTTCCAATCCCTGTTGTCATAGAATTTACTTTTGAAGAGTTACAATAATTAAAATTAATATAATGTCAAATTTTGGTGAGTTGTATTTATCAAAAACTGAAGCAGAACAAAGAGGAGATGGTAAGGTGGGGATAACGTTGGTAGGTAAGATTCTTTCTCATAGTGTTGTCAAGGCAGGCCTCTCTGAGGAGATAGCATTTGAGCAGAGCCCTGAGAAAGCGAGGGAGAGACCTACATGAGTACACTGGGAAGAACATTCCAGGCATAGGAAACAAGTGCAAAGACTTTGAGCCTAGAACAAGCTCAGCTGTTAGAGGAATTGCAGGGAAGCTGGTGTGACAAAAATTCATCAAGCAAGGAAGAAAGTAGTGGAAGGAAAGATAGGAGAAATAGAAGCAAGGCCATATAGATACTTGTGAGAATTTCAGATACACTGTTTTAAGGGAGATGGGAAGTTGCTAGAAGATTTTGAGCAGGGAGTGACATGAACTGATTTAAGCTTCAGATGCATCATTGTTTGTTGTATGAAGAATATAGACAGTGAAGGAGGAAGAGTGGAAGCATGTTTATCAGTTGGGAAACTAATCCAAGCAAGCAATGATTGAGATGAGAATTAGTTTATATTACTAACAAACGAAGGAAAATACATTGATATTTTCTCTCACATTTGATTATTTTTTTAAAATTCTTATATATTATTATTGTATTCCATATGTATAAGGTACACTTCTTCTAAATCTTTGTTTTATTTCAATTGTGTTTTTAAGATCATTTAGTTTATAGTTTTTAATATGCATACAATTTTTTGTCTGAAAGGCTATATTTATTCACTTCCATTTTATGTAAACTATGATACCCAATATATCAGGTAAGTCCTGATGGCACGGTGGTTAAGAACTGTGGCCGCTAACCAAAATGTTGGCAGTTTGAATCCACCAGCTGCTTCTTGTAAACCCTATGGGGCAGTTGTATTCTGTCCTATAGGGTCACTATGAGTCGGAATCAACTCGATGGCAATGGGTTTGGTTAATGTATTTAACTTAACATTTAATGCCTATTTATCTAGTTATTAATTCATCTTGACTTTTAATGATGAGTGTTGGTTACTATATATCATATGTATGACATTGACAATCAAGGTCTACCTGATTATACCTGAAATGGATATATCCCAAATGAAGTTTGCTGGTACATTAATATTTTTTACAATGATAGAAATAAATATCATTTTTTATCTACAGAGTCATATTCATTTGATAAAAAAGATATGATTTTTATATTCATGATTTTAACCATAATTCATATAACATTAACAGTTAGATAAATTATAAATGAAATACTTACTAAATGATTTCACTGGAAATTTAACACATGAAATGAAGGCTTTTTCTTTTATAGAATTCAGAAAAGTTCATGGTGGGGTGGGGAGAATACCGGGTCTAGAGAAAATGTGGTTTCTAATTTTGAGATTGTTCGACCAGAGCTGCCACCTAATCTGCGGTGTCTCAAAGTCCTCATCAGAAAAAATGGGCAGTTTGAGTAAATGATTTAAAGCCCTTTCAGCTCCAAAGTACACATACAGTTCTTACTCATGAGCATGACGTAGAGGGAAAAAGACTGAAACAGTAGGCCAGTTTATAGAAACAGAAGGTTGTGAGTACTAAGTCTATTTTCATTATTAATTTGCCAGATTAATGGATTTCATGCATTAACAGTGTCATACCCTCCGGAGTCACATGATAGAGTATTTTAGAAGTAATTAATAAAAATAATTTGTGACGTTCTTGGCAAATGCCTAAGATTTTAACATAATAGTAGCAATGATCATAGCAATAATTATATTGAAATCTTTGTATTTTAATGGAATATTGTAGCATGAATTTATTTTTTAAATTACCTAAAATATGTTCTTATAATAAAATATTTAAAATAAAAATAAACATTACAAACTTATCTAGGAAATAAAAGGAACAAGTATTCTAACCATTCAAGCTTACATAATTATTATAATTAAATATTTGATTTAGAACATTACTGACCAGAAAGCCAAAATAAATCATGGGTTTATGAAAAAAATTAATATATCAGAAAGATTGCATCATCAATTAGTGAGAAAAAGGAGGCTAAGTGAATAAGTTTTCATGGAACAATTAAATGTCTATTAAAAGATAATAAGCAAAAAGAGAATGTATTTGAAATAAACATATCAAATATTCTCATGTACGGAATTCTTATGAGCTCCTAAGGAAAATTCTTGAACATCAATAGGAAAATTGACAAAGTACATGTGAGAGATATATTTCATGTAGGAAGAAATAAATATTCTCTTAATATTAAATTAAAATGGCACAGATTTATTATGTAAATTTTAATATTGCTAGTAATCACATAGATGCCATTTACAAAAATAAAATAGTCATTTAAACAAAATAGTGATGTTTATATTCTTGGTTTGTATGAATATAAAATAAAAGAGTAGAATCTTTATTTTTGTTTATTTTTTATTTTATATTATTTTTTATTTTTCAAGCTTTTTAAAACAAATGTGTACTTTATAATTGAAGTAAACACAAAACAATATGAAACACATGGCAGTATATAGAAGGATCTGATAAATGAAGGCACTTTTTTTGTGTTTATGTATGTGCATAAAAAGAGGAGCCCTGGTGGCGCAATGGTTAAGTGCTCGATTGTTAACCAGAAGGTTAGTGGTGGAACACGCCAGTGACTCTGAGAGAGAAAAGACTTGGTGATCTGCTCCCTTAAAGATTACAGCTGAGGAGACCCTATGGGACAGTTCTACTCTGTCCTGTAGGGTCACTATGAATTGGAATCAACTGGGCGGCACACAGCAACATGTGTGGACACTAAACAACAGAATGAACAATGACCTGAACAATTTTTTTAAAATTGTGGTTAAGTATATATATGACAAAACATTTTTCATGTCAACATTTTTACATGTATAATTCAGTGACATTAATTATGTTCATCATGTTGTTCAATCATCAACACAATTTCCAAAATTTTCCATCACCCTTACAGAAACGCAGTGCCCTAAGCAATGACTCCTTCTTTCCCTCTCCTCTCTATACATTTGCCTATTTTAGATATTTTATGTAAGTGGGATCCTACAGTATCTGTCCTTTAGTGACTGTTTCACTCGGCATAAAGTTTTCAAGGTTCATACATGTTGTAGGTTTTACTGAAGAAAAAAGCAGCACTTTTGATTATTTCAAGATCTTTCTGTTAATAATTTAAGGCCTTAATATTAAGAAGCAATTTGGTTGGGCTTTTGTAAGAGCAATGCTAATTATCTCACAATATAATGCTGATTATCAATCAAAAGGTGGCTGGCCTGTTCCTTTGACATGCGGGCTATCTCAGTTGAACTTTTGAAAAAGCTTGGATAGTAATCAGTTTTGGGTCAATCTTCTGGTAAGTGCCTGGAATACAGATATTCTGATATTGAAGGAATATCATTTTGCTTGAGCAGGGTGACAGGGTTTTAATTTTGTTACGATTGTGAATGGGCTGGCATGGTTTGTCTAGTCTTACATGACAATTATTACATACAAGTATCGATACAGCTATTCATAGATGTATGTTTAACAACAAAGTAAAAATTTACTTAATAACAACTTTGTAATTACGTACTGAGTGTATCAACATATACGGTGCATGGGTTTTTATGTAAAATATTCAAAATTTCTTAGTGTTTCATTTCAAGGCTTATGTCAAAAAATAAAACAAAACACCTTTACTATGTATCCAAATATTTTATCAACAGAATGTCTCAAATTTGAATATTTTGAGTTCCTTGGATGGCTGAATTTCTGTACTTTTTTTTTTTTAATTTGGATATTTGGCACACCAACAATGCCAAATTCAGGAAATTAAAAGAATTATGTTATTGATTAACATTGATTACAACTTACACTTGGATTTAGGATAAATTGTTTCAATCAATATTTTGAGAATGAATCAAAGTATTATTTTTCTGCAGAGTACCATTATCTATGAAAATAACTGCTTTTTTTTGTTAAATAACTTACACTAATGGGCTTTTAAAGTTTTTTTGGAAAATTTGTATTATTTAGTGTCTACATTTATTTGTTAATCACATAATTCTTTCTGGATATTTCAGGTGCCTTAAATATTTCAAAATATCAAAGATGAAAAATACCTGATAGGGAAATTTTGCATGTAATTTTCTTGAAAAACAGGGACTATTAATACAAAGATAAAACTTTGGAAAAAGCTGAAGAAACTTGAAGGACATTATGACTTCCTCATAAAGTATAAATTTTTCATTTTTTGCTCTTTATAAATTGCTCTGATAAATTTACTGTTACAGTACGTTGACTAATAGATTCCACAAACATTGAGTCTAATGAGATCCATGCTGGAACTCTGGTAAAGGATGTAGCCACTTTAAAAGAGTACATAATTCATGGCTTTGTAATGTCGATAGCAAAAGATATCTAACCTGTTGCCCTTGAGTCGATTCTGACTTACAGTAACCCTATAGGTCAGAGTAGAACTGCCCCATAGGGTTTCCAAGGAGCAGCTGGTGGATTTGAACTGCTGACCTTTTGATTAGCAGCCGAGCTCTTAACCACTGCCCCACCAGGGCTCCAAAAGATAACTAGGAGATCACAATCATATCCAAATGGAATGGAGTTTTGTGGCTCTAGTAATAATAAATTTAGAGAATGAATGTAAAAAAAAAAAAAGAGACACCATTGAGTTGTCCATTTAAATGAGTTCACAATAAGTTGGGGAGTTACTACCTTACTAAAATGTGGTAATGTGTTATCAAAACTTTACCCTCTTTCTGTTAACTTATTCATTCCATGGAGTTTTGAAAATGGGGTAGATTGGAAACCACTGCATCTGCCAGGGATTTTGGAATCTCAGAATCACATCAAGAATGTGTTTCTGGACTAGGGAGAATTTCAAGTCCAGCTTTGGGACTTCTGGTCTAGACTCCAGTTGGCTTAATGTTTGATGTATACAAGAGAAAACACTTGTATTGCTAGTAAGTAAATGGTCCCTATGAGTGTGGTAATAACCACTCAGTGCTTCTCATTGTCTGCATAATTAAGTTCAACCTTTTTGTCATGCTCTTTAGTGTGTTTAACATACGGTATGGTGAGAACACCCTCCCTCCCTCAAAATAAGGAAGGAATAAAAGAAGAAATGAATGGAAAAAGGGGGAAATAATAAAGAAAAGAAAGATAGGAATAAAGAGAGGAAAAGAGGGAGGGAAGGAGAGAGGGAGAGAGGAAGGAAGAGGGGGGAGAGAGGAATGGAGGGGAAGAAAGTAAGTAATAAATTTATTTTTTGTGTCTGTTTGGCTCTGCCAGTTATTACTGATGTGACCTTTGGTGACACATAAACATCACTGGGCCTCAGTTTCCTTAATGTAAAATGAGAGGAACCTACTTGATCATCTTTAAAGTGACTTCAGGTCTTTTGTTCTTAATTCTGTGGCAGTTTCTGATTCTCCTTTCCACTCCATCTTTTCATGTGCTCTGTACTTCAGCCAGATCTCACTACTTCTTACCAGTCTCTAAACCATTCTTACCTTTTTCAGATTGATTGTTGCATACCCTTCTCAGGACATTTGTCCTGTGGAAATTCTACTTAATGTTCATGATGGAGCTCACTTGTCATCTTCTAGCCTCCTCATTCTTCTAGCTGCTGAAATTAATTTCTTCTTCCTCTGGGCTACTATAGTATTTTTTGATTTATAACTCTCTTATAACCTCTTGCTGTCCAGTCCATTCTGACTCATAGCAACTCTATAGGACAGAGTAGAACTGCCCCATAGGTTTCCAAGGCTGTGATCTTTATGGAAGCTGACTGCCACATCCTTCTCCCACAGAGCCTCTGGTGGGTTGGATCTGTGGACCTTTTGGTTAGCAGCTGAGTGCTTAACTATTGTGCCACTAGCGCTCTTCATGAACACTCTTATAGCCTTTAATATTTTTTGTCATAAATTATTATTTGTGTAATCTTGAAAGGCAGAGGTCATATAGATATCATTCTTCTATCTTTCATAGCTACTAGAAGCTCTTGATTATTTTCCCCTTACCCATGGCTGTGGAGTGGATTCTGACTCTTAGCAACCCTATAGGACAAAGTAGGACTGCCCTATAGGGTTTCCAAAGCTGTAAATCTTTGCAGAAGCAGACTGCTCTATCTTTCTATCGCATGAGCGGCTGGTGAGTTCCAACCACCCAACTTTCTGTTAGCAGCTAAGTGCTTAACCACTGCACCACCAGGGCTCCTTCTTGATTATCTTAGGCAGTCTGTAAATTGATTGAATTGAATTGTATTAGTTACGGAATTGCTTTCAAAGTTTCTATTTCTCATGAACGTTAACCATACAAAAGTCTCCTTTTTTGGAGGCAGCCTGGAGTGGTGAAAAATGTAGAGTAAAAGCTGGATTTGCATCCCATTTTTAACTTCGTTATTGCAGAACTTGAACACATGATTAACTTTTCTGAGAACCCATTTGCAGTTTGATAGGGGGTGCTACTACCTCTCAGTTTTTTCAGAAAGTCAGGTGAAATAATGTATTTAGTATGACTGGCCAGAAGATGTGACCTCTGAATGTTAGTTTCTTTTTCAGTCATATTTTACTGAAAGTTAGAAACTTAATTTTCTTAAGTACTTATTTTGTTTTATTTTACCCTTTCTATGGAGTTAATTTTGATATCCATTGTGAAGGTACATTCATATCTATTTAAGTATAAAAGATGTTCACTAATATCTAGTACTTTATCTCAATAAATAATTTTCCATGAATAATAATTACAGATTGAAATAATATTTTATTAACTTAAAATCATGAACTATATATAATTATATACACTATATAATTATGCCATTTAAATACAGTCTTGATGGGTCAGCAATATATCCTTCTATTGATCAATTCATAAAGTATGGAGGACATATTTCTTATAAAACTGACACAAAGGCTAAAATGGCATTTTGAAAAACATACATAGAAACAGAGCATATGGATATGCAAGCAAAGCATATGGTTCTCCATATGTTGAACATTTTCAAGAAACATGGCTCTAGTATTGATAATCAGCCTAGTATGATGCTCTGATTTAACTCAAGACCAGAGTCCTTCATTTGGGAATAGTAAAAACCCTACTAACATTTTAGCAGAAACTTTTTGAGTAGTTCTCAAGCTTGGCTGCATATTATAATCATCTGGGGAACTTATAAGGAGTCCTGGTGGTGCAGCAGTTAAAGTGCTGAACTGCGAACGGAAAGGTTGGCGGTTTGAAACCACCAGTGGCTCTGAGGGAGAAGGATGTGGCAGTCTGCTTCCATAAAGATTTACAACCTTGGAAACCCTATAGGGTCTCTATGAGTAGAAATTGACTCAAGGGCAGTGGGTTTGGTTTGGTTTTGGGTGGATCTTACAGAAAATGCTAATGCCTGGGTCCTTACCCAAAGAAATTGTTGTTTAACTGATCTGGGGTTGCAGCACAAGCATAATATTATTTTTTTCTGAAAGCTTCTCAGTGTGCAGCCAGGGTTGAGAACGACTGCTTTCAGCATATCAAATAAGACTCTGCTTTCAAGTTACTCCAAAACTACTTAACACTCCGAGTAATTTTTTTCCCCCCCGAAAAAGATGGTGATGATAGCAGGAAAGATATGTTTGCTCAACACTTAAGTTGAGTCAGTTCTAGGCATCAAAAATTAAAGTGCCTCCAAGCAAAAACTAAATAATGCAAACTGTGTTTTTATTGAGGAGCCCTGGTGGTTCAATGGTTAAAGTGCTCTGCTGCTAACTGAGAGGTCGGTGGCTCCAACCCACCAGCTGCTCAGTAGGAGAAAGATGTGACAGTTTGCTTCCTTAACGATGTACAGCCTTGGAAACCCTATGGGGCAGTTCTGTTCTGTCCTATAGGATCACTCTGAGTGGGAAGTCTTGATGGCAGTGGATTTGTGTTTTTTGGTTTTTTTTTTTAAGTATTTTTAATTGAGAGCAAGTTGGGATTCCATTTCACTGTGCTTTGTTATTGCCTTCCCCATCTTCGGAAACTAGTATTATAGTCCCTAAGTAAACCAAAATGGGTCCAAGAGGAGTGGTGAAACAGTGATTATATAGTATTTGAAGGTGGTCTGTAAAACTCTCTCACCACTTAATAGTCTCTCTCCTTCTGCAAGTGATCAAAATTCCGACCAGATGAGTAATGGTAATAAAAGGAAACTACCAAGTTTTATTTTTGTAATAAGTTTGCATCTTTCAGTTATTGTAAAAATATAGTTTTCTGTGTCATGTCAGCGCTAAAAAAAACTTTCTGTTTAGGATATTCCTTTTGAAAATGATATACTGACTTTCTACATAGTAAAGTTTTTAAAGTGGACCCCTCTTACATTTCAGTGACCTCCAATAGACAATGTTATTATTCAATTGTAACTTGCTGTCCAGATGAGAATAAAAACCAGCAGCTTCAGAGTTTTTCATCTGTTTTTGTTTTTGTTCCCTTTCTGGTAATTTCTTTTTTTAATTCATCTTCAGCTTTATCCATCTCTGGTAATTTCAAGCTGTAAGAAACAAATAAAGAAAAAAAAATTAATTGACTTTATTTGCTTTAATGCTGCCAGCCCACATTATCCTGGTTTCTTAAATGAGTTTGGAATTGCCAGCTTTTAGGGTATTACACTACATTTTGGGTTGCTGCCAGCATATCCCGAGCAAATATATTTAAATCAAAGCTAAGCTGCTTAAATATTCATGTTATGCTCTTATTATGGTTTAGAGAAATGTGAAACCATTTAAGATTTGCAAACCTGTTACATGGCCAAAAAAAAAATGTATTTGAACTGTCAGAAATGTATTTTAAATTGATAGTGTTAACCTAGTTTAATAAGGAAAGGTTTTCACGTCTTATTAGTTACGATGCATTTAAAATGTCTGATTTGTTTGTGATTTTCCAGTCACTAGAGCAATACAAATGTAATCTTTTTCTTCTGAAATATCTATTGGAAATGACCCCCCAGTCTGTTATGTAATTAAATGTGTAGAGTCTCTGATTCCATGTGCTTTATGTCTGTGCTTTGATTTTATAAACACACTTTTAGCATTTATATTGTATTATATTATACTATATTAACCTCCTTGCTTCAATGACATGTTTCTCCAGAAAACGTAATTTAAAATTTTTATATAAGACACAGCTTACTCTCCAGTGACAAGCATTAAGGATTCCCAATTGTTTGGGGATGGGGGGGACATAAAATGTAAAGAAGGAAATAATCAAGAAATGCTAAACACCATGTAATCCTTACGTAAAACAGTAAAGGAAGCAAAGGAGGAGAAGCTGAACTCACACCCTTTGTCTAAGGGAGAGGATTGATTTATTCTTACCATAGACTGAAGCAAGAAGGCCTAATTGCTGATATCTTCTCCCCCCTCTCTCCCTCTTGTTCTCCTCCTCCTCCCCTTCCTCCTTTCTCTCTTCCTCTCCCTTCTTCTTCTCCTTGGTCTTCTTCTTCCATTGGTAGCATTATCAATCACATGTTTAAAGCACCTGATTTTGTGTAAAATAGATTTGTTCCTTTTACTTTCCATTAAGACGAAGAAACCTTCAAAGCTGGCAATTTAGAATTTTTAAAATCCAGACTACCAAAAGTTATTCGTTGATAGTAGAATGATCTTTGATTTACGGAATAGAGCATTTTGAAAGCATTCTGTGAAACTCAATTTAAATTCATGGGAAGTTAGTGAGAATTGCTGCTGTCCCACCTCCAGCCCTCACAAGAGTGAGGCCAAGCATGCTATACCCTCTCAGCACGGGACAAGCCTGGAAAGCCACTGCAGCTTTCTCAGACGAGCCATAGGAGCTGTTTTATGCCTTCCTTTTACATGTCTGGATGTCAACATAGGAGACTATCCAGTTATAACAGTAGGGCAGGCCATGAGACTGCTTGGTATAACATGCCTTATAATCAGCTCTTTTTAGAATTTCTAAAACTAAGCTTTTGGAGGGTCCAATCTAACTATTAGCTTTTACTGAATTCCACTCTGTATGTCAAAGTGCTAGAGAAAAGTTCCAGTGAATTTCTCTGTGGGGAAATCACAAGGTTGTTTTCTGCTTCAGTGAGGCATAAACCTTACTGGGGCAGAGCTTGTGAGGATTACATGAGGACAGGCTTTAGAGTTCTGCTAAGAAGAAGAACTTAGCTTATTGGTATAAATTTGGTGGGTTCTCAGGAGCTTCACACATTGACCAGGAACATTTGAATAATTTCCTCATATGACAATAGCTATATTCCATTGGGATTCAGTGCCAGCTCTACCTTAGGATTCCAAATCAGATAAATAATGCAAGATCATCAGAACTATTTTCACATTTGGAATGAAATAGTGATCTGTTTTTAATGTCTGTACTTGTATGCTATTTATGGAAGAAGATGAACAATCTAACTGCTTTTAAAACAATATGGTGACACTGCTAAATCAGAGTAAAAATATGCTGTGTATTACAGGGATAGTGTTTTGGGAAAAACATGATGTTCACTTTAAGGAAACCTAAAGAAAACTTTTGTTTTAAAAATATACTAATTATTTAGTCTATTTTTCTAATTAACATTTTCATTATAGAAACAACACAGTTGTATCATAGAAAATTTGAAAAATAGCAACAAGAAAAAAAATCTTCATAACCTTACTACCCAACAAAATTATTAGCATTTTATTTTCTTTCAGTTTTTCATGTATTTTTAAAAAAATAGTTATAAGCATATTATATATACAATTTAGTGTCTTGCTTTTTTGTCTAAGATTAAATTATATATATTTTTTCCATGTAGCTACAAGGTGTTTATAACCGTTAGTGTTTTTTATTTGTATTTTTTTTGGGTTAAAAATATTGTTGTTGTTGTATTTAATTTGTGATGAATTCCAACTGATGAGAAGTTTAGGATCTACACCCAGGTTAGGATTTTAGCTGTAACCATGGAACCAGACAATTCTGTTTCCTCATCAAAAAAGAATGAGGAGGGAAGCTGGCCATAAAGCTAAGGAAAGCTAATAAATGAAGGGGGAGAAGCTCAAGATGTAAGTCAGTCCATCAGTAAGCAGATACTGATAATAACTGGTAATGATATTTTAATATTAAAAATTTTCTCCAAATTGAAGTTATGGGATTCACCTAATATTCAAAGATGTGAGACTAATGAAGTGATCTGTTTTACATTCAACTATTCTCTATCTGCTTCTGTAAAGACTACAGCCCTGGAAACCCTATGTGACAGCTCTACTCTGTTCTACAGGGTCGCTATGAGTCAGAATTGACTTGATGGCAATGGGTTTTTATTCTCCATTAGACTTTTCCATGGACCCAAACTGTGGGGATTCTTTTCTGACATATGCTTCAAATTATGCTAAGGAACCTGGAATTTCCTCATACATACCTGTACATTCACAAAGTTTTATAGGCAGCCAATGTATTAATTTTAAGAATGTTTCTTTTTTTTTTAATTGTTGTAGTTTAAGTGAAAGTTTACAATTCAAGTTAGTCTCTCATACAAAAATTTATAATACATTGTTATGTGACCCTAATTGCTCTCCCTATACTGTGACAGCACACTCCTCCTTTCCACCCGATTTCCCATGTCCATTCAACCAGCTCCTAACCTGAGAATGTTTCTTTAATGTTTATTTTTTCATATAATTCTGAATATTAGCTGCTGTTTGAAATAACTTCATAAGACTATAGTTTATGAATGTCTTCTATGTTTTATCCACTGGCACAGGTGATTAAAGAACTTAAAGCTATCTTTGGAGAGTAAGTGATAGGGTATGGGGATTAATGGGGTGTGGCGGGCTGGGGTAGGGGAAGGGGGAAGTGGCTTTATCTGGCAAAGTGGGTTGATTTGTTTTGTGTTTTATGTCTAAAAACATGGAGAAAATAAAAAGTGGGTAATGTGTTTAGAGATGTTGATTCTATTTAATTCCTATGATTTTAGCAGTATGTTGTATTTTTCCTTTTTCCCAAGCATGATCCCATAATTCAAGACAGTGGTTATGAAGTGAATAGCATGGGAAGAGGGAAGAATTCTTCTCAGCAGATTGGGGTTGTCGGTGGGAAGGCTTTCTTTTTTATTGCTTTATTTTCTAATTGCCCCAATTCCCTGCTGAATTGTATCTGTGTCCCTACTTGTAGTATGAGTGGGCCGGGCTGCATTATTTTAAGTGTTATAGGTGCCATGATATAAAGTAATTAGACCTAGGTTAGATTAATACTTCCCCAGTTAATTTCAATGGATTGTGGAAATTTAGGGGAGACCTTATAAATAGAAGATTCAATAATTTTTTTGAATTCTTATTTAGTGGTCCATATATGTGAATAAGGAGCCCTGGTGGCACAGTAGCTAAAGTGCTTGACTACTAACTGAAAGGTCAATGGGTAAGGTCAATGGTTTGAACTCACCAGCTGCTCCACGGGAGAAAGAAGTGGAAGTTTGCTTCCATAAACATTTACAGCCTTGGAAACCCCATGGTATATTTCTACTCTGTCCTATGAGTCAGAATTGACTGGATGGCAGTGGGTTGGTTTCTGTTTTTTTTTTTTTTAATATGTGAATAATCCAGGAGAGAAACTTTATTTCCAAATCTGGTTTGGTTTGGAAGTCATCATAATAAAGTCACATTAACCTTAAAACCCATTGCTGTTGAGTTGAGTCCTACTCATAGCGATCCTAAAGGACAGAGTACAACTGCCCCATAGTTTCCCCAAGGAAAGGCTGGTGGATTTGAACTGCTGACCCTTTGGTTAGCAGCCAAATGCTTAACTGCTGCACCACCAGGGCCATATTTAAATATGTAAGGGTTTAGTAATAGGGTTTAGTAGAAGAGAAAAAAATGCTGTGTATGACTTGATGTGATAATTTGTTTTGTCTTATGTGATCTAATTATAGTACTTGAGATGTTGAATATCATAGGAATCAGAACAAAAGCTCCATAAGCACAGGGACTGCTCAATATATAACTGAATAAACAGCTGGTAATGTGTCCTGAATTGAAAAGTAAAATTTCACAAGTCTAGGGAAGGTAAAAACTCACAAGTCTAAGTATAAGGAAACTGGAACTTTAATATTTTGCTAGGAACCAGGTATAAGATTTTAGAGGGATCACTTAACACTTCCTGGTTTCATTTTCCACATCAATAAACTAAGGAATTTGACTAGACGTCTTGACTGTCCTTTCTAGATCTGAAATGACATTTAAAGTTTGGCTTGTCCTGGTACCTGAGGTTTCAACTACTGCAGTAATTTTTACAGGTTAAGGCACTATCTCCAGGAAGCTTCTATTAACAGGTAATATATTACTGGGAAAAAGTAATCCGTTGTCCCAGTAGGACCCACTAACACAGTAGCCTGGTTTATCAGATGAGATGGCCATCATTCATCAGAGATGTCCCAAAGGGAGGTTTATGTGGGACCTGACACAGAGCTGGCCCTTAATAAACACTCGTATCATTTGAAAGAGGAAATGACAGGACGTGTATAATTCAGGATTTTTGATCTGGAATATGAGATGCTTCTAATATAGGGCAGGCCTTGGGGACCCTGGATAGTGTAATGTTGTTGGGCACAGGGAAGAATGGGGCAGATTACTGAAAAGGAAAAGAGGGAAGCTGAATGGGGGTATGCACATGTGAGAAGAGACACTAAAGAAAACTTTGCTAGCATCATCGTTTTGATTGCGTTTGACCCTGAACTGATAGGAAAGGATCTTAACCAGGCTTAGGACCCAGAAATGCTTTAGTAGAATCCAGAATTAAGTACTGGAAGTTTTTCAGTTGACGTGAAATATTTTCCTTGGGGGTAATTTATACTCAGACCCACTTAGGCTATGTATTGTTTGTCCAGAAAGCTATTTGGGGGTTGGAGGAGGAGAGGCAGGGTCTACCAGTTGGAGTTGTTCTGAAAATAAAATTCTACAAAGCAAAATATTTAGATTTATTTAAATAACCAGTTATTATCTGATACAAACCTTTTCTATATCCACAGCACCTAGAACAGTGTTTGGCATGTATTAAATGCTCAAAAAATATTTGCTGAAAGAATACAAATAGCTTATTGCTTTAACTCAACTCTCAAATTTGTGTTTAGTGTGTGTGTGTACATTTGTTGTGAATACAAGCTTAACCTGAAAAAAATATACAGAGGTTAAAGAAGAGTGTAAGCGATTTTCTGTATTGCTATTTTATAAATCTTGTGTTCTTGCATTACTGAGTAAAATTTTTCATTTGCAGCTGTGTGTACCTTTTTTTTAATCTTAAAAGTTTTTTAATATTTGCAGGTTTGTTTTTTTTAATCAGGGAAGAAAAAATACGTATTTTCCTAGATAAAAACATGTTAACACAAAGACAAACAATGCTAGGGGACAAACTCAGAGTTTAGATTATTATTTCTGGATACTTTAGAAGAGACTCAAAGCAAAATGAAGTCAGTCACCTACTTGAGGTAAGTCATCACAAAATGTAGTATTTAGTTAGTTGAATTATTGTGCTGATCATTAAACAATTCATAAAAGAAATACTGTGGCCTTTTGAGCATGCTTAGGGCAAGCTAAAAATACGAATGAGTAGAAATTAACATGCTCGTTAAGTTGTGTATATCTAACAGTCAATACTCAAGCCACTGTATAGAAATTTATAATCAAATTCTGTGTACGTGTCTGTTTTTTCCTTGTGTGCATAATTTTAATATCAAATCAGTATTATAAACTAAGTCATAATAATAGGGTATGGGGAACTTGGTGAGACATAAGCATATATGTTAGTTAATAAATTTACACCTCTTAAGGTCACTGGGTGGTACAAATGGTTAAGTGCTCTACTACTAGCTGAAAGGTTGGTTCGAACTCACCCAGAGGCACCTCAGAAGACAGGCCAAGTGATCTGCTTTCAGAAGGTCACAGTCTTGAAAATCCTACGGAGCAGTTCTACTCTGCATACATGGTGTTGCCATGAGTTGGAATTGACTCGACAGCAACTAACAATGATAACAAGGTTACTTAGTACCACTTGTCTGTCAGTTTGTCATACTATGATGGCTTGAATGTTACTATGATGCCGAAAGCTATGCCACCAGTATTTCAAATAGCAGCAGGGTCATCCATGGTAGACAGGTTTCACTGGAACTTCTAGTCTAAGACAGACAAGGAAGAAAGGCCTTGTGATCCTCTTCCAAAAATTAGCCAATGAAAACCTTATGATTCACAACAGAACATTGTCCAACTCTCTTGCTTTGGGCAGTTGCTGGAGGAGGACATCACATTTGGTGAAGCAGAGGGCCAATGAGGGCATGGGAGACCCTTGGAGAGATGGAGTGGCTCAGTAGCTGCAACAATGAGCTGGAACATGCTGGTGATCATTAGGATGATGCAGGACTGGGCAGCGTTTCAGTTTGTTGTACATAAGGTTGCCATGGGCTGGAGTTGCCTCGAGAACAGTTGTCTGTCTGTCTATCTGTCTATCCCTAAGGTCACTTATTGATTACAAACAAAGCTTACTATCTTTGGGTGTTCATTTAATTGAATAATTGCATTTGGAAATTATGGCAGGATGGTACCAAATGTAAATTAGTAGTATGGCATTATGGCACCAGGAACACCTGGAATGGCAATTTATTAGCTGAAAATAGTGTGTACACATTTTGCTCTTATGGGATATTTAATGTTCTCTTTCATTTTATATATATATATACATGTACATACACACACATATATACAAGTATTTGTGTGTGTGTGTATATATATATATATATACACACACACACACACACACATATAGCTAAACCTCCATTAATTAACATTTTAACTTTTCTCCATCTAAAAATAAATGGTTGTTTTGGTGGTCTTTGAACATAATTTACAACTAATTCAAGTTAAAGTTTTTTGTTAAATGCTCCAATAGAGACTTTCATTCCCTTTTATTGAATTAGGACTCTCAGCTACATTAACATTTAGGAATTTAGTGCTTCACAGAAGGTTATTCTTTTGAATGGTTTCTAATAAGCAACAACATTGACCTGAAATTAGAAATATGTGCTTGATTAAGTAGCAACTCCCTGGATGACACAGAACCCTGTGGTGACTACCCTGAAAGCAAAGGTGAGAAGCATTCAACTTGAGAGAAAAATGTTCTGCAGTAAATTTGAAACCATTAAATCTTTCTATAATACTTTTATTTAAAATGGTGAAATATCATATTTAGCCTCTGAAAGTAATTTACTTTGAAAGCAAAAAGCAAAAGCACCTAAACCATCATTTCTTAGGCTGTTTTTTGAAAAATAAGAATTACATTAAAAACACTGTGCATATTTGGAAAACATTGAAATATAGATTTCTGTTATTTAAATTAGAAAATATTAATTTATTATTGCTATGATGTCAGGTTAAATTACTTAATTTTATTTTAATTGTATGTCCTATAATTTTTTCCTTTGGGAAGGGGATCTAGTTACTTTTTTAAAAAAAGAAAATTTCCAGAAATGCTTAACATTTCAAAAAAAAAAAATTGTACATATTATTTCCAGAATTTTATGCAACTGACTTATCCCACCATAATATGTTTGGTAAAAGCTGTGAACCAAACTCTTTTTGATCCGGTTTGTTAGATACTTCCTTGATGGGAATATTTATTCACTGAATTCAGTGTTCCAAATCTTTTTCACATTTTGCACACTTAGAAAATGATCAGATTTCTATGGCCCACTGGTGAACTGAAGGATGAGGATGCTAGCCGTTGCAGTGGCCAGCCCAGGGCTTGGGCTGCCTGGCTTCCTCAGGCCGAGCCAGGAGCTGGGGCAGCAGTTGGTTATCTTGGTGCACCGGGAGCCTGTGCCTGGATTGAGAGGCTCTGATGTAACTAACATTCACTGAACACTGACTCAGTCACGGGTCTAGGCACCTCAGGTACAAAGCTCCATCAGACACAGTCAGGACCTTCTACGTATCCTGTGACCGGCACAAAAGTGTTTACCAGCCCACTGCTCTGCAGCCCACACCTTACCCAGCAACAGCATCTGTGGCATGGAGGGTGCACCTCGGCCAGTTCCCACAAGGAGTCCTGATGAGGCTCATTTATCTGCTCAATGTATCAGGGTGTTAAAATGTTTTTTTCAAAACTTAGTACCTCTCATTCCAGGAAACTAAGGATTTCTTGAGTTGAAATTCTAATCCAAGAGAATATGGCTGGTATTGATTAAATAAATAAATAAAAATAAGAAGAAGAAATAAGAGGAAGATGACAAAGATGACAGTGAAGATGAAGAAAGAAAGAGAAATAAACTGAATGTGTTTTGTGATTATGAGCAAAATTTGCATGACTTTAATATTTCATAAAATAAAAAGTGTTAAAATGCTTGTTTTTTCAAAACCAACCAACCCATTATCATCCAGTTGATTCCGACTCATAGCGGCTCTATAGGACAGAGTAAAACTGCCCCATAGGATTTCCAAGGAGCGTTTGTTGGATTCACACTGCTGACTTTTTGGTTTGCAGCTGTAACTCTTAACCACTGGGCCAAAAAGAAAAATAAAACCTTCCTGGTCTGCCACCTTTTGCTTCTGTGCTATTCTGGGGCAGGGGCTAAGGCACTCAGCACACCTTTACAGGAGTGTAGTTTTCTTGACCAGAAGCAGGAACTGTCAGCTCCATTGTAATGAAAACTAGCCATGCATGATTTCTAGCCCAATTTGGCATACTCCAAGGGTCCTTTGAAAGGCAGCTGACATTTCTGATGATTACCTAAATTGAATTGAACCTTCGGATGTTGTCATTTTTAAAACATATGAGACTTAGTCCAAAGAGGAAAAGGAGTAATAGCCACATATTACAATTTCTGTTGATGTGAAAGAAACCGTTTAGTCTTTCATTTACAAGATACAAATACATTTGCCATGCATCTTAAGAAAATCCATCATGATATGCTCTTACTGAAATAATTTTTCCAAATTTTGTTAGTATATTCACAGTACAGTTCTATTCATAGACATAAAAACCCTGCTGCCGTCGAGTCGAGTCAGACTCATGGGACCCTGTAGAACAGAGTAGAACTGCTCCATAGGATTTCTAAGGCTGCAATATTCTACAGAAGCAGACTGCCACATCTTTCTCCTGCAGAGCACCTGGTGGGTTGAAACTGCAGACCTTTCAGTTAGCAGACAAGCACTTTAACCACTGTGCCACCAGGGCTCCTTTTCATAGTCGTAGAGAGACTAAATACTTTTAGGAGAAGGCACAGCATATTTGGACATTTGGTAGTGATGAGTCCTTCTGCAAGTGGACTTTAACTATGCAAAAAAGAAACTTTATGAGATATTTCAGATTAATATTTTTTAAATTGTATTGACCCCATCATAGTGGTAAAGAGCAAGTCCCGAAATATAGAAGCTACTTGTAGGGAGTGTCCCTGAACGTTCTTGCATTATAGGAAACTTCGTTGGGGTATTCTGCTTTATACCAGAGAAATTTCACACTAGCTGCTCGTATCTACAACCACATCCTCCATATTTTGTCCATACTTCTTTTCCTGTCACTCTCTTTTCTCCCTCTCCCAGTTTTCTAAATGTGCTATGACAGTTGTGATGCTGCAGTTGAAATATCACCTCCTCTGTGAAACCTTTTCTGACTTTGCATGAGCTCCCAGGTCCTCAATCAGTGTGCCATTGTGCTTTCCATGGGGCCATATAAACACACATGGGCAAATACTCAAAGAAGAAAAAACATTCCTCTAAAAACCTGTTGACCAAATCTGTTGCCGTCGAGTCAATTCTGACTCATGGTAAAGAGGACAGAGTAGAACTGCCCCGTAGGGTTTCCAAGAGCAACTGGTGGATTTGAACTGCCGACCATTTGGTTAGCATCCATAGCTCTTAACTACTGCGCTACCAGGGCAAGAGCCAGTGTACAACATTCTGATGAAATTAATGTGGGGAATAGGTGTTATTCCTCAACTGGAAGTTTGTTTCTTTGTGAACAGAAGAGTAGATCCTAAAGTAAACTTATTATATTAGTAATGTAGCACAAGTTTAAAATCTAATTTATAGCAGCATGCATTCTTAACACTGACAGGAACTGCTACAAATAAGGTAGCATAGTCTTTTGCAGTTTGGATTACTTTTCTAATATTGTAAGAATGATATAGCACATTAACACTTTGGGCCATTTCATATAGATACAGAGGATATTTGCAGTCCCATCCTGAAGAAATTTGCATTAAATCTTTGAACAGCAGCAGGTTATCGCCATATAGAGAATCTTCAATTTTCACTGTATGATTCCTTAATTTTCTCTGGAACGACTGGAAGAATTAAATATGGGTTCTCTAACATCAAATTTTTTGTCCTTAGAAGCCAGAGAGAAAGCAGAAGGACATTCCTGACAAGTCAATTTTTTTTTTCTTTGATGAAAAGCCATCCATCCTTTTTATTTTGGCTTTACAACAGATTAACTCCTTGTAATGAAGTTTATGCAGGTAGTCATTTTATGAAGAGAGTTAGAGGTGCCATATAACTATTTTTAACAGCAGCATTTTTTAGTACCCATGTGTGTGTGCCCAGTGTGTGTGGCATTATGCTAGACATCACCAATTAGAAAGAGATATAATAGAATGGTACAGTGTGGAGACAAAATGATAGCTCTTTTAGTATTCTTATTGAAGGGAGAAGAGTTAGCTAGTTCTGAGTTACTGTAGATGAAGCCATGTGGACATTTACAAATATCAACTCTGAGTGCTTGTATTAGTTTTCTGTTGCTGACACACATTAACACAAACTTAATGCCAGAAAACAACATAAATTTATTATCCGGGTCTCAATGGACTAACATTAAGGTGTGGCAGGGTTGTGTTCCTTTCTGGAGGTTCTAGGGGAGAATCCTTTGCCTGCTTATTCAGATTGTTGGCAGAATTCAATTTCTTGAGGTTGTAAGACTGATATCCTGTTTACTTGCTGGCTGTCATCTGAGGGCTATTCCCGGCTTCTAGATGTCTCCTTGTCTTGTGGCCTTCTTCCTCTATCTTCAAAATCACCAATGGTATGTCCAGTCCTTCTCACATCATATTTCTCTGACCCAGCCAGTTAAATTTCTCTACTCTTAACAATTTATATGACTAGATTAGGCTCATCAGGATAATCCATGATAATCTCCACATCTCACAGTTTGTGCCGTTAATCCCCAGGTGGTGCAAATGGTTTGCACTTGACTGCTAACCTAAAGGTTGGTGGTTCAAACCACCCAGCAGTAATACAGAAGTAAAGGCCTGGCAGTCTGCTTCCATTAAGATTACAGCCAAGAAAACCCTTTGGAGCAGTTCTATTCTGTAACTCATTGGGTCATCATGAGTCGGAATTGAAGGCAACAAACAACAGCAACCCTTAATCACATCTGCAAATGCCCTTTTGCCATGTAAAGTAACATATTCACAGGTCCCAGCGATTAGGACAAAGACATCTTTGGGAGGCCATTTTGTGGTATTTTGCCTACCACCAAAAAACAAAACAAAACAAAAAAAAACCTGTTGCCATCCAGTCAATTCCAACTCATAGTGAGCCTATAGAACAGGGTAGAACTGTCCCATAGAGCTTCCAAGGAGCACCTGCTGGATTATGAACTGCCCACCTTCTGGTCAGCAGCCATAGCTCTTAACCACTACACCACCAGGCTTTCCCTACAACAGTGCTGAAGACAGTCCTTTAATAGTTCCCAGCTGCCAACAACCATTTAGTGTTGCCAGGAGAATGCCAGCTTGGGTTAAATTGGGTTAAAGAAAGTAAAACTTAGTTTGCTAAGTTCTTCTGAATACCAGTTTTTTTTCCCCACGGAACTAGTATATTAACGTGTTATATTCCCTGACATTCTTGGCTATTCTTAAGACATGTAAAGCTGAGAATTGGTTCATAAAGTCTGCCTGATTTTGAATCTCAGTTCTCATTCTTACTAGCTGTGTGATCTTGGGGAAGTTATGTAACCTTTCTGTGCCTAATTTTGTTCAGATAAAGTAGAGATAGTAATAGTAACCTATTTCAGGGTGTTAAATGTTAATATATCAATATATTGGTTGGCTAGAATTATTAATGCCTAGCATGGTATAAGAGTTATCTATAACTATTTTAGAACCATAGAATAGTTACTCATCTCTAGTAAATGCATCAATACTCCTTACCTAATAATTTTTTAAGTTTTTTTCTAACAGTGCACTCCATCTGAAACTGGACCCAAATATATAATTTTTTTAATGATGACTGAGAGAAGAGTCATGAGTAGTGCTTTAAAGTTGCCAGCATATTTTTTGTTTCTCAGGAGGAGGCTGAATTCACCCAAGAGGGCAGAATGTCTCTTTGTTTTTGGAGAAAAAAATGTCACTGTTTTTTTCTTTCTACAAAAGTAAAGCTAAAATGCTATTTTAGAAGAGGTCTTCAAGATCTTGCGAGACAAAATTTATCTGCTTTACAGTCTAAAATGTTATTTTTTAGAAAATTATAGGTGCAGGTGCATCTTAGAAATTTTATTTCCTTTTAGGAAGCTAAAAGTGTGTCCTTCTGGGACTCTGGATGAGTGGGAAGACAGGATTCTATAAAAGAATGCCACACTGAAGAGCCTGCCACTGAGAGGAGACAGGGTGGGTGTAAGGAAAGGAAAGCCAGTCTGTGCATCATGGTGGCAAGCTGGGGCTAAGGAGGTGGCCACAACGTAACCCTTGAGAGGCTTCGCTGGTAGAGCTTGATAATAGTCATATCTAGGGTACAATTTTAATCTTTGTGTATGATATGAAATACCCCAAAGCCTTCAGAAATTTCTTGTTAAATATTCTGGTTTGCTTTTATTTGTGGTCTAGGGAGGGAAGGTCAGGCTCATGTCATTGTTTGGAAGGAATCTGTAAAGAGGAAGTTGGTTGGTGTAGCCCAAGTGATGACAGAATGGAGAAATGAGAAGTGGTGCAGAAGAGCAGGGAAGGGGACTGGACTGCACTGTTGGCCAAGGGGACAGGTGACATTCAGCCCTGATTTATGGGCTATGTGTATACCCCACAGGAATTCCTGAAACTATCTGGAAAGAGAACTTCGTGAAACATAGGAATAGGCTTGAATGACTTCTGTCTTGGTCTTACAGGGAAGAATGCTTTTAGCAACGTGAAACATTTGAGTTATATTAAGAAAAATATTTTTTATATAAATAAGAGTTTATAATGTTGAAGATTATTGTATTAAAAAACAAATATCTTCCCTTTTTATTGATCTATAAAAATAGCATAAATTAACATTTAGCCATCTTCAACATCAAACACTCATCTTTTTGTTAAACTATGTATCAAAATATTTTGTTTGAAATTTGAATGAAGTGCAGCAATACGACAAATCATCATTTCAAAGAACATTTTATTAAAATAATCTAATGCCTTAAATAATGACATTTTACAGGCAGTATTAAAGAGACAATATGTCCATAGTCTGTAAGGAGCCACCGAGAATGTATGAGTTAAAAATCCTAAATATCCTTGGATAGTATTTTTATCACAATAATAATTGATAAATTCCTTCTCATGATTATGTTTACTACTGTTGCTTTAAAGAAATCTCATCAATTGTGAGGATGGTGCAGGACCAGGCAGTGTTTTGTTCTATTGTGCATAGATCACTATGAGTCAGAACTGACTTGACGTCACCTAACAATGTGTGTGTGTGTGTATATGTATATGTATATATATATATATATATATATACATATATATATTTTTTCTGCTCAGGAGAGCTGTTGACTATGTCTTCATGCCAACAATAATGAGTTGAAATGGAACAGGAATAAGAGTATAAACTGTAGTTGATTTTCCACATGTCTTTTTGGGGTAGTTCTTAAAATCGTGAATGAATCTATAAGAGAAGATGAAATACAAATGCTTACATACCATTTCAGAAAATTAATCACAGAACGTGCTCTTTTTTTGTGGCATATCTTCTCTGTTACTAGGAACACACTAACCCACGTAGGTGAAGTGTCTGTGCTTAAGTGTAACAAACATGCCCACATGGAAAAGAGCACCAGCAAAGGCTTGGGAGCTAGCAATGAAGGTACTAAATGGAAAGCAGATGATTAGGAGGATGAACTATCTTACATAAGGATCAGTTCAGCCTAAAGAGAGGGCCAGTGTCCTCAGCAATGATAGAGTTCAGTGAGTGGTGTACAGCAAAGGGATAAATGTATGAAGCAAGGGAAGACAGCATGATTAATGAAATTACTTACTACTTTAGATTTCAGACTTTTTTGTGGATCCTCTGGGGCAGGAGCCAATCCCAGTACAACAGGTATAAACTCTGTCTCTGGTTATAGTAATTGCACATCATTTTCACCACACCTTCTTATAATAAGAACTTTGTAGTGGATTATTCGAAGTAGAACAAGAACATCATGGGCCTTTTAAAGGTCTTATACCTGGTAGAGATGGAACATTTGGGGAATTAGATCAGTATTTATTTATAAGCCATCTTGATAGCAAGACTTCTAAATCCTCCCTCCCCTCTCCCCTTACTAATGACCTGTAACACTTCCTTTAGTAGTCCTGAACTGCAGTGTGGCCAAGCAGGTAACATCTGAAGGCAAGGGATCATGACTTTGCTTGGAGAACTTGTTAAAAAAGCATATTCTCAGATTTACAGATTCTGACCCAGGAGGTCTGCAGTAGGATCCAAGACTCTCCATTTCTGATGAACTGCCCAGGTGATTCTGAAGTAGGAGGTCCAGGGACCACTCTGAAGAAATTGTCTGGAAACCTTTGTGTGGGTAGGAAAAACAAAAACAAAACAAAACAAAGCAAAATCCCTCCTCTAGCTGGGGAATATCAAGCAGGACATGTGAGTTATTTAAATCAAGGGAATTTGGATCTGTTAAGATTCCAGTCATGTCAAGTATTTAGCAGCATTTCTCAGAAAGGAAATTATCCTCAATTTAAAGAATAAGATTAGATTAATTCAAGTCTTATGGGGGTCGAGTGCTATTTTGACTAGAGGGATGCAATGTCTAAAAGCATGAGGTGAGATTGTCTTCCCAAATGAGCTCAAACAATGAGAACAACAATAAATCAAAGGCAGGTTTATTTAAATCTTGGCCTCCAGTCAATGTTGTTGTCATTGACACTCTAAGCTCTTATGGTTCACACTTATTGAGTTGTTTGCAAAATATTTCCTCTGTCATTGCAAGTGTTCTATATCTGCCCATGTTTTCTCTGCTGGGTCATGCTTTCATCACCTTGAAACTCTTCAGGATTCATTCATTCACTGAAACTAAACTGACATATCAATAAATTAATTCTATGTACTTCAGAGAAGCACAGTTGTAGTTTAGATTCTATACTATATTGGTTAATATAATTCTATTTTATTTATTTGATATATGATGAAAAAGATCTAACATGAAATTGGTGGAATTTTTATAACTTGTTTAATATTTGCATATTCCTTTTTCAGTAGCATATCAATGAGTTGAACAGCTCTAAAAATGACAAGTACTCAATAGAAGGTTCTTTGTGTGCTGCAGCTTGCAGCATGCGTTTATTTTGCAATTAGTAGTCAGTTGCTGTGTAAGTAAAAACAGTTTGAGTTAGTAAAAAACAGTGTTGGTTACTTTGAAATATTAACTACAAAGCTGGTACTGTTTAAAAAGCTCTCTCTATACTTGCACTTGTCACGTAGATATATCATGTTTCATTCATGTTTTTACACGTGATAAGTGAGTTTCGAGAGGTATCAACCTTGATGGAAAACAACTACAAAAACTCTGGTGTACTTTGAAAGAGTTAATGCACTTTCAGGAGGTTTAGCAGGAAATCCTTGCCTATGATGAAGGTTGAACTGTGGAAATGTTTACTGTTGTCTATGTAAATTGTAGAATGAAAAATGTTTACTTCTTTATTGATTAGATTTCCAATGATCAATGAATTTTAAAGGTGTCCATTTATTGAATTCAAATAACTTATAAAAATAATTTCCTTTCTTCTGAGATTTGATTCTAGCACCTGCTAATACACATAAACTGTTGCTGTGTCAGATGACATAAGAAAATGAAACATCTATTCATTCATTTCTGGTTTGGCAAGTTGCATGCCACAAGATAAATTTCCTACCTTCTTCCAGCAACAGAAACGTGCTTTTATAGTATAATTGAAAGCCATTTTCTATTTTAAAATTTTAAACAAATTGGAAATTTGTTGAAATTGAATGGTTTCTGGACCAGAGAATGCACTATGAATGGGGAATACATATAAATAATTGAAAAGTGTATATGAGAAAAAGCCAAGAATTCATTTGCATTTTTGAATAAAACCAAACTTTCATTTAATTATACAATAGTGGGCTTTACATATATTTTTAGACAAGTCTGTAAAACTGCCAGATACTAAAGTAACATAGATAGGCCAATTATGGTTTGTGTTTCATTAACATAACCAGAGATTTTATAAAAGATGAAAAGCTTTCAAGATTTGGATCTGAAATAGGATTTTTAGTGCCTCTAAAAAGCCTGGTAAAAATGCACAATGTTTCAAATGCAGAGTAGGGCAAGCTAGAATCTTTCATTCTTAATTTTACCAGTTAACAAAACTGGGGCCTCTAGCTTCCGTTACCCAATGTAGCATTTACCTGCTATCAGGGGAAGAAAGAGGGGTGAAAACTACTGTTAGGAAACTGCTAGGGAAACATTTTTGATGCCCTGAGTGATAGCATTTAAAAATGCCTATCCTCTCTGTGCCTACCTTCTTGTTATTATCCAAATTTAACAGCATAATAAGACATCACAATATCAACCACTTGCTAAACTTCAATTTACATGCTGAACACACATATGGAACCCCTTACAGTGAAAAGTAATCTAGATTATATTTAAGTACCCAGTATGTGCTACTCCCATAGTCCTTGATTTTTTTTTCTAGATTTTATCCATCAGTTCAGTTTCACTTCCTGTTCTTCCACAGAAGCTTAATTTCATTGAAAACATCCAGTTTTTGAGTTGCTGTCTATACTAGGGAACTAGATCAAATAGAAAACTAAGTTCTAATTCCTGTTAGCTTGCAAGTCTTTTTACAGGATACTTTCACTTTGGGAGGAACAAGTTTTAGCTGCTATCCATTTGAACTACAATGGAAATTTTAGGCAGATTTTAGTTCAGTTTAAAAAAAAAGGTTTAAAATGTTGTTTTAGACAACAGACTTGTAAAATGTGGGATGGCTCTTCATGTGGTTTTTTTCAGTTTGCTTTTGAAACAGCTACAAGAACCCATTCTCTTTTGATACAGGTTCCAGGATACATTTTCCCTGTATAGCTGGCCTTACTGCATCCTGATAAAATTTAACAGGATATGGAGAAGGTAAAGATCTTTTGCAGGTAGAATCTTAGGAGATTTTCTTGAACCACAATAACCCACTACCACAGGGTTTGATAATGTCTTCTTCCAAGTCTAATCAAGAAAGAGAAAACACCATATTTTATAAGACTCCAAATTATAACAACCCGTGTCTTTTCTCATGCTCCGCTCTATTCCTGCCTTCCAACACAAACACTTAACATTCATTTTGGTAGACAATAATGAATACAGACCCATGGGGTAAGAAGTGAGTAGGGCAGAGAACTGCCTCAGTTCCTGTGAAGCCATCAGGATAACAATCACTGGAAATACTTAGAGTTTGGATGGTTCTCTTTCAGAAATGTTGAGGGGAAGATCTCAACATGAGTAGGAAGTTCATGATGTGTTTTCTAATCACCCACCAATTAGAACATTCTGTGGTTGCAACTCCATGCTAGAGAAAACAGGGTTTGTTCAAGACTGTTGAGATTTGTGATATCAGATTAACTAAATTTAGAAAGACGACCTGAACTATTTTAATACATGGGGATACTATTTATCATTTTTTATAAGATTGAAACATCATGCAAATAAAAAAGGGAAAAACTGTTACTGACGTGCCAGACAAAACAACTACCTTCCTCACACTTCTTAATGTAAGACCCAAGTCAGTTAAAACAAAATTTTAAAAATAGACAATATCAGGCTTTCTCCTCTTTCCTCTAAAATCCCAAAAAACCAAACCCGTTGCCATCAAGTTGATTCCAACTCATAGTGACCCTATAGGACAGAGCAGAACTTCCCCATAGGGTTTCCAAGGAGCAGCTCATGGATCAAACTGCTGACCTTTCAGTTAGCAGCCATAGCTCTTCACCACTGCATAGAGGTTGTTATTCCACTGGCCCTGTTTGGAGTATTAGACTGTCCAAATAGCATTTCTTTTACTACAGATGAAGACATAATATTATTGATAAGTAAATATTAATGTGTTAAACAATCAAGTTCATTTAGCTCTCTGAATTCAGAACAGAGTAGGATATAAAACCCCAAATGGTCCTATTTTTCTTCAGTCAGCCATTTTAACCAGGTAGTGAATGTCCCCTTCCTATTCTTTAATAATGTCTTGAATAGATTCTCTAACTTTCCAGTCACTTTTATTTCCCAAAAGTGAGTCGAGTTAATACTTCACTTTCATCTCATCCCCTGCCATCCTCTATCTGCAGTCCTGAGGTAGGACCATGACTCCCTGGAGTGCAGCAGACCTTGGGGGTGTACTCTACATCTAGAACCTCTTCTTTTCTTTTCATCAGGACTTGGGCCCTCCAGGACACAGAGGAGCAAGACGCAAAGGGATGAACCTACTCCACTTACCTTGCTGCTGTTGTAGTTCTTTCTGAGGTGGTCAGTGATTCTTTGGCTAACACTACCTGGGTGCTGATGCCCTTTGTGTGGCTGGTGTGGGGCACATGCCAAGTTTTTCAGAGGCTCTGTGGGGCCTTCCTACTGGACAGTCCCTTGACAAGGGGGATCTGGTTTGACTTGACTTACTCCTCCAACCTAATTGAGCTCTGCCTCAGGCAGTACAGCAGCTTTTTGTTTATGGAGTCTTTGCTGGTCGATAGCTCTGTTGGATAAAGCAATAGCAAAATGGCTTGGTTGTGGCTCCCTTCTCTTGACCTGAGGGAAACTCATAACATCCTTGCCGTGGCATTTGGTGGGAGTGTGAGCTGCTTTACTGTAGCCCCTTTTTGTTTGCTCTGCCATCTCTTTCCAATCCTTTTTTCTTTGCTCAGCTATGTATAGAGGAGATCAGAAAGTTTGTTGCCTAAGCAGATCTCAAATGAGGAACAAAATGCCAGTCTCCAGTTGAAAGAAACTTCGGTGTTTAGGTGTCATTCTTTCTCAACCACCCCACACATAAAACAAATAATTAACTCTGGGAGGGGAATTCTCCTCCTTTCCCTGAGAAGACCTTACACCATGTGATTCTGAAAACCCTGTCTTTTCCTTCCTTATCCTCTCCTTTTATATTTGGGGATGGGAAAAGAATAGGCTAAAGTCCTGCAGGTGGATCGTTACTTATAAACTTGGTGCCTCTTTGTCCTCAGTCAACGAGCTTAGTCACAATTTCTGTAACAGGAAATGCCCTACTCACCATTCTCCTGTAGGTATAAGGAAAATACGAAGAAAACCATGTAACAAATCTTAGCTAACTTTTGTGCAATGTGAAATATTCTACATGCTTTGTCTGTCATATTTTACATGTGTGAAAACATTTAGTGGACAGCATAATCTACAGTATAGCCATGAAGTTATAAACACAAGTATACATTTTGAGAAGAATTAATGAGTTGAATACAATAACTTCAAATATAAATGTTGACAATTAATGTGTCCTTTTTGTTATTATACAGAGTGATAATTACGGTGTTATCAGGCCTATATTTTATCTTTCCTCTACTAATACATAACTAACATTTTCTATTTGCATGCACCCTGGAAAGACTCCTGGATGTGACATCAAAAAATCTGAGTTCAAATCTCGACTCTTTGAGGTTGCACTGCTATGTGACTTCGGGCAATTCCCTGACCTTATCTGGGCTTATTTAGTAGCCACATCTATAACACTCTGGTGGATTACTTGATCTCTAATATTACTCCTAATACTAATCCTAATCTTTTAGAAAATGCTATTAAGTCAATAATTTAATATGATTGCTTAATGTTTCCCAAGTGTCCTTAGAGTGTACTATATCCTCAGTAGTCTGATATTCACAATGATTGGTGTCTGTAACTTTTTAACTATTTATTTTGATCAAAGGCATCTAACAATTGAGAGCTGGAATAATAAACATATATTTTACTAAACACCAGAATCATAAAAAATGACTTTAAAAATTAAAAATAGTAGTTAACATGAGAACTGAGATGTCCTGATTTTAGTGCAGAATCTATCTTTTTTAAAATCAAGGCTGACACTGCTGTTTTAGTCTTGCAGTTATTATTTGAGACGTCTGTGAAATGTGATATATTTCTTTAAAATATTTAGTTTCCTGATCCATGAATTGAATGGCTTAAAAAGCATTAAATCTTTAAGCATGCATATGTAACTAAACCATAAACATGTCTCCAAGTTGGTAATAATTTGGGAGGTATTCTTTCCCCTTTGTATGCTTCTCTTTCATTAATAACAGAAGTTTAGTTTATTATGTATATTCATGAATAGCTCCCCCTCTCGAGGCACCCTCACAAGTTCCACCATGCCAATCCTCTTCCACATGTTGCTGTAAAAAAAAAAAAAAAAAACATAGCACGTAAAAATATGGTAAGTCATGGTATCCATAAGGAAAGTTTCTTCCATAAAGAATGTTTTCTTATTATCATATCATGTAAGAAACATAGTTTTACTCACAAGATATTTGAATGTGAGATTTGTACTGTTAAGCATTTTATTGTTAGTCTGGATTATTTAGTTCCAGCATTTGATTGCCATAGAATAACAACCTTTATAAAAAAACTATCTTTGTAAATTATTATTATAAAAATGTATGTGTATGTGTGTGTGTACACATACATAACACACACAGTATGTTTGTGAATAGTATTTGGATTGCTTGTAGGCTTCTCTTTTGGGATAGCTCTCCTATTGCAAATTTCAGTACCAAAAAGATTGCCTTTTCAAAAACATCCTTTGCTTTGTTCCTTATTTTTGTTTGAAATTGTTTTTCCTGTGGAGATATAATAACAGTTTAGAAACAGTGATACTGAAGATTACATTTTGTTCTGGTCTTTTTGAAAATACCAGGGTTATTTATTTTGACTTCAATATTCAATGTGGAATCCTAAGAGATACATCATATATTTCCCATACTGAATATATGCATTTAAGATAGATATATCAAAAACATGTTTACAGAAATATAAAGGCACTACCTTTTTTTTCTTCTTTTGATATCAAGAAAATCTCTTGAGGCTTAAATGATATAATATACAGCCTAAAGTCTATTCAAAATTCATGAAGTTTGTGCAGGCCTAAATTTATTTTTAAGAGTGTGAATAAGAAACAATTTCCATTTCAGGTTCTTTGAGCAGGCACAATACATAATTACAATTAGCTGATTGGCAGCCATTCCTTCTAGTGATTTAAAATCATTATGCGGTTTGTTGCACTGTCCGCCTTCAAAGTTCTTTGATTGCTAATTTTAAAGAATGATATTCATTTTGGAATGAGAAATGTTATATATTCAGAATTTGGAAAGCAACAAATCATATTCATTTTAAATTTTTTAGTTTAATAGAAACTTCAGAATAGATGTGAGGAAGGAAGAAAAGGAGGTTTGATAACTAAAACTGAGATTACGTCTCTGATCATATCTTGTGTTTATTCAGCCTATTTCAAGAAAATTCTGTCATTTCTGTATGATTTTTTGCAATACATATTTTTCTTTTGTTTCTGGGACTTTAGCCCTACAGTAAGGGATTTTTTTATTTTTAAGAGTTTAAGTCCAAGAAGCAATTAATGCCAGTTATTTATTTTTTTTAAAGCTGCTTTTGTTTGATTCAAACAGAGTTTGATATATTACTTCAGAAAGATGATTGACTATTTTGGCTTTGAAGTTACATTCACTCATTGCTTCTTTTAGGGATTTTAAAGTTTTAGGACAAGTGGTACATAGTTTTTCTTTGTATATATTTTCCCTATATACAACATGGATTTTATAATAATTAGAATGTAATTCTTTGTTATTGAATATCATAGATAACTGCCATGTAAAAAAAGCAGTTTGACTTAATTTGTAATGAGAGTGGCTTGTGCTTTATTTGGTCTTAAACTGCTTATTAGGAAATAGATTTTTTTTTTCCAGTAAACAAAAAATAAATTGAAACTCAACTAAAAATGTTCAATGACTACGTCTAGTAAACTGTACTTCCCTTATGTATTGAAATAGTTTGTGGTTTTGTTCCAGAACCAAATAATAACTGAACCATTTGGTTCTATTACAGTTGTGGGTCTATTGTGCCATATTTTTTGAGATACTGGATGCCCTTAGGTTTGTAACATATTTTATTTATCTGCTTTGCCAAAGTAAAACACTTACATTCATAGTTTTGAGGAATAGATGGGATGATCTATCACTAAAATAGAAAGCACAAAAAATGAGTAGCAGATACTGTTTTTTTCTCATTTTGCTTTGTTTTACATATTGCTAGTTAAACTCATGTTAAATTTTGTAGCAGCATTGAACGGTACATAATAAAGACCTTTAAAATTTACTTACAATTAGAAAGGAAATTCCCTGATCATTTAAAATTGCAGTTTCTTAAGCCACATAGAGTATTAAATGGTATGCTTGTTTGAAGAAGGCCAAAATGACTAGAATATTGGGAGAGCCATTAGTATTAGTCTTATTTATTTTTAGTATAATAAATGGCTTGATGATTTATACGGTCAATTAAAATATTTGACCGATTATGAGAAGTTCAGACTTGAATTTTATGCTTTGTATTTTTGCTGTGGTTTTTTCTACTAATATAAAATAAAGGCTTTGTGCCTCAAAAAATCTCATTTCTATGATATTCATATTCTAAGACCCTTATCTTTTATTTCATACTTCTACTAAGCTGTTACATGGATCACTGTTATGTCTAAGTCAATGAAATAAATTAAGATTCCACAGGAGAAAAACGGAAGAGGGGCATGTTTTCTTCACTTTGTGCTTTCAATGCCCAAATCACGTTGTGCAAATTGGATGCTAGATAACTTTGATAAATAACGTAATGATTTGACTATGCACCATGTATATATCTTAAAAGAAAGCTAACATGGTAATGTTTATCACAATATCTACCGTTAGATTTTTAGAAAGTCTGAAATGCAAATCTTTACATCAGTGATTTCTTCCTACTAATGCAGCTGACAGATTTTTCTTCTTCCCATAGCTACATGCAAGCAAACACTTGAGTGTTTCATTACATGGATCGTTTGTGCTTTCTAGATAACCAGAAGGTGTAACTCTTGTGTTGATCAATTATAGGAGACTTCCCTTGCGGCCTTAGAAAAAAGAATTCTAAAGAAATTCTTATCTGCCTTGCCTGACTCTCTCTGATGACTGATAACACACCTAAAGGCTAACGCGTGTTAGAAGCTGTTATGGATTGAATTGTGTCCCCCATAAATATATGTTGTAAATCCTAACCTCTATGCCTGTGGTTATAATCCCATTTGGGAATGGGTTCACTTTGTTATGTTAATGAGATAGTGTTAGTGTCGGATGTGTCTTTATTCAGTCTCTTTTGAGATATAAAAAAGATTAAACAAGCTAGCAAAAGAAGCAGAGATAGGGGAAGAGAGATGCCAAGCCACATAAAGATTGCTCAGGAGCAGAAGCTCAAAGAGACAAGGACCTTCCTCCAGAGCTGACAGAGAGAGAAAGCCATCCCCTAGAGCCAGCACCCTGAATTCCGACTTCTAACCTCTTAAAGTGTGAGAAAATAAATTTCCGTTTGTTAAAGCCATCCACTTGTGGTATTTCTTTTATAGCAGCACTAGATAACTAAGACAGAAGCTGACACACGTTTAGGGAAGGAGTATTGTGCCCAGGATATCTAATGCTTTTCTTCCCTGACTAGAATTCTATCATCTTCTTTCTTCTAGTGAATCTAGACAAGTCTACTGTGTGAGTAAACACTTCATTGAATTTGTTGTTTTTTAACATCACAAATATTGTGTTTGTCTGAGTCCATCAACATGACTGATAAAAAGACATATTGTATGTGAAATGTGTTGTGGAGGATGTAATTAAGAGGAATTTTTTGGCTAAGAAAAAAGTTGTATAGTAGGCACTAAACTTCAATCACTGTAAAAATTGGCTCAAATTTAAGAAATGTGTGAATTATAAAGGGCTATTTGATCTCTTTAATGGCTTTCTGTAACAAAGGCTTGTTTCAGAAAATTTTGTTTGCTTTGTTTTCTTTCTATTAATATAGTGCTACACTTCTTGAGTTCAAGGTATACTGCCCTGCAACTCTTCTCTATTTCCATAAGCAAAAGGAAGGAAGGAATTTTTCATAAAGTATCAATACTTTTATCTTTGTGTATGGTACTATTAGGCTGAATATTAAATGCCTCAATGACAAAGTTTATACAGCCTTGGAATTTAAATATAAAAAATGCAATATGTATGTGAATAGAGTGTTAGAAAAAGATATATGGGAATGAAAACCATTAATGCTTACTCAACTGTACTAAAATTTTATAATCTGTACAGATTAAGAGTTGTCAGATGTTAGAGGAGCAGATAAAGGATACATACTTTTAGATAGGAAAAGAGGGAAATACCACATTTGATCTTAATCTGGGAAGATTTTGTGGAGGGACAAAATGAATACCAGCATGCTATAAAATGGAACATTTCAATTATCTTTCTTGTGAGACATTGAAAATATTATTTAAGAAGATTTTTCATCTTTTTTTTTTTTTTGATTTGGCAAATGTACCACTAGTCCCATAAATATCATTCTATTCATTTAGAACATAACTGTTAGTAGATTCAGCTATTGTGTAAGTTTGAATTATTGGAAAATATGTTGACTGTCTATGTGGTTATATTAGAAGGTCTTTTGTCTTCATCCATTTTTTCATTTGAAATAGTCCTCTGAAGTATTTTGTTTTTTTCCCTACCCATCTGCTATTATTTTTACTTTTATTTTTATGCATTTTTGGGTAGTAAGAAGTAGAGAAATGCAGAAAACCTCAGGAGAGGTAGTCAGGTCTTTAAGGAGGATTAATTGGTAGGAACGATTCCAAAAGGACAAATAGCTGAGAACAAAATGGTAGACAATGTTTTGTAGTGATTAAGAGAAAAGACTGTAGAATCCATTATATTGGTTTGCATCCTAACTGTGTGATCTCAGTTATTTTCTTCTGTAAGCTGTGAATGCTTATAGTGCCTACCTTATAGTATTTACAGTATCACCAGAGATAACATTTATGAAGAATTTGGCACATAAAGTTCACTGAATTTTATTTATATGGTAATTATGTTTTGGTAGTTGAGAGAAGGAGAAGAATTATAGAGTGGTGGTTCTTAAACTACTTCTAGAGGATTTAATGTTTTTATGCTCATTTTTATGATATTCTATAAAAATGCATATTCTGCTTCACATTGCTGGCCACTGAGTTGACCAGATATTAAGCATGTACTGCCACATTCATGCCATGTTCAGACCAAGTGGTGTCAAGCCAAGCTGTATGAGAAAAGCTTATGCGATGGTTCCAGGAAGAAAAAGTGGTGGGATCTTAGGCCATCACCCAAGGAACGATGACATGTTGTTGTTAGGTGCTCTGGAGTCCATTCCAACGCATAGTGACCCTACGTACAATGGAAGGAAACACTGCCTGGACCTGCGCCATCCTCACAATTGTTGGGCCCATTGTTGCACCCACTGTATCAATCCATTTTGTTGAGGGTTTTCCTCTTTGCTGAGTGTCTGCTTAACCAAGCATGATGTCCTTCTCCAGGGACTTATCCCTCCTGCTAAGATGTCCAAAGTACGGGAGACAAAGTCTTACCCTCCTCACTTCTAAGTAACATTCTGGCTGTACTTCTTCCAAGGCAGACTTGTTCGTTCTTCTGGCAGTCCATGGAATATTCAATATTCTTCACCAGCATCATAAGTAAAAGCCATCAATTCTTCCATCATCCTTACTGATTGCCCAGCTTTCATATGCATATGAGGCAATGGAAAATACCATGGCTTGGGTCAGGCACACCTTACTCCTCAAAGTGACATCCTTGCTTTTTAAAACTTTAAAATTCAAGAGATCTTTTGTGACAGATTTACCGAATGCAATACACTGTTTGCTTTCTTGACTGCTGCTTCCATGGGTGTTGATTGTGGATCCAAGTAAAATGAAATCCTGGACAACTTCAGTATTTCTTCCATTTATCAAGATTTTGTTTATTGTTCCAGTTGTGAAGATTTTTGTTTTCTTTATGTTGAGGTGTAATCCATACTGAAGGCTGTAGTCTTTGATCTTCATCAGTAAGTGCTTCAAGTCCTCTTCATTTTCAATAAGCAAGGTTAGGTCATCTACATATCACAGGTTGTAAATGAGTCTTCCTCCAATCTTGATACTGTTTTCTTCTTCATATAGTCCAGTTTCTCGGATTATTTGCTCAGCATACAGATTGAATCAGTATGCTGAAAGGATACAACTCTGATGTACACCCTTTCTAATTTTAAACCATGCAGTATCCCCTTGTTCTTTTTGAATGACTGCCTCTTGGTCTCTGTATAGGTTCCAGATGAGCACAATTAAGTATTCTGGAATTTCCATCCTTTGCAATGTTACCGTACTTCATTAGGATCCACACAGTCAAATGCTTTTGCATAGTCAATAAAACACAGGTAAACATCTTTCTGGTATTGTCTGCTTTCAGCCAAGATATATCTGACATCAGCAGTGATAGCCCTTGTTCCATGTCCTCTTCTGAATCTGGCTTTAATTTCTGGCAATTCCCTGTCTATGTACTGCTGCAAACATTTTTGAATTATCTTCAGCAAAGTTTTACTTGCATGTGATATTAATGTTATTGTTCAATTGTTTTTGCATTCTGTTGAATCACCTTTCTTTGGAATGGGCACAAATACAGATCTCTTCCAGTTGATTGGCCAGGTTGCTGTCTTCCATATTTTGTGGCATAGACAAGTGAGTTCTTCCAGTGTTGCAACCGTTTGTTGAAACATTGCAGTTGATATTCCGTTAATTCCTGGAGTCCTGTTTTTTGCCAATGTCTTCAGTGCAGCTTGGACTTCTTCCTTCAGTTCCATCAATTCCTGATCATATGCTGCCTCCTGAAATGGTTGAATGCTGACAATTCTTTTTGGTACAGTGACTCTGTGTATTCCTTCTGTCTTCTTTTGATGCTTCCTGTGTCATTCAATATTTCGCCCATAGAATCCTTCCATACTGTAACTCAAGGCTTGAATTTTTCCTTCAGTTCCTTCAACTTAAGAAATGTCCAGGATGTTCTTCCCTTTTGGTTTTCTAACTGCCGGCCTTTGCATATTTCATTATAATACTTTACTTGGTCATCACAAACCGTCCTTTGAAATCTTCTGTTCAACTCTTTTACTTCATTTATTCCATTCACTTTAGCTACTGTACATTCAAAGGCAAGTTCAGTCTCTTCTGACATCTATTTTGCTCTTTTCTTTCCTGTCTTTTTAATGATCATTTGCTTTCTTCATATATGATGTCCTTGATGTCATCCCACAATTTCTCTGGTCTTCCTTTGTTAGTGTTCAATGCATCAAATTTATTCTTGAGATGGTCTGTAAATTCAGGCAGGATATACTCAAGGTCTATCTCTAATTTTCTCCAGCTTCAACTTACTCTAATTTTTTTCAGCTTCAACTTGAACTTGTATATGAGCAATTGATGGTCTGTCCTGCAGTCGGTCCCTGGCCTTGTTCTGACTGATGATAATGAGCTTCTCCATCTTCTCTTTCCATGGATATATTTGATTTGATTCCTGTATATTCCATCTGGTGAGTTCCACATGTATAGTCGTCATTTATGTTGTTGAAAAAAGGTATTTGTAATGAATAAGTCGTTGTTCTTACAAAATTCTATCATACGATCTCTGGCATCATTTCTATTACCAAGGCCATATTTTCCAACTACCAATCCTTCTTTGTTTTCAATTTTCACATTCCAATCACTAGTAATTATCAACGCATCTTGATTTCATGTTTGATCAATTTCAGAGTGCAGAAATTGGTAAAAATCTTCATTTTCATCATCTTTGGCATTAGTATTTGGTATGTAAATTTGAATAATAGTTGTATTAGCAGTTGTTCCTTGTACACATATGGATATTATCCTGACACTGAGAGTTGTACTTCAGGACAGATCTTGAAATGTTCTTTTTGACAATGAATGCAATACCATTCCTCTTAAACTTGTCATTCCCTGTATGGTGAACCATATGATTGTCTGATTCAAAATGGCCAGTACCTATCCATTTCCGTTCACTAATGCCTGGGATGTTGATCTTTATGCATTCCATTTCATTTTTGACCACTTCCAATTTTCCTAGGTTCATACTTCGTATATTTCATGTTCCAATTATCAGTGGATGTTTGCAGTTGTTTCTTCTCATTTTGAGCCAAGCCACATCACCAAATGAAGATCCTGAAAGCTTTACTCCATCCATATCATTACGGTCTAATGTCGATTCTACTTTAAGGAGGCAGCTCTTCACCAGTCATATTTTGAGTGCCTTCCAACCTGAGGGCTTCATCTTTTGGCACTGTATCCTACAATGTTCCATTACTATTCATAAAGTTTTCACTGGCCAGTGTTTTTAGAAGTAGGTCACAAGATGCTTCTTCCTAGTCTGTCTCAGTCTGGAAGCTCCAAGGAAACCTGTCCACCATGGGTGACCCAGCTGGTATTTGATGATACCGGTGGCATAGCTTCCAGCATCACAGCTGTAAGCAAGCCACTACATTATGACAATCTGACAGATGAGTGGTGAGCAATCGTGTAGACAACCTATAAGAATCTCGTATCATATTCAAGTCTAAGCAATCATTTTTTATAGCAAGGAGCAAAATGTGGTTATTTCAAATTTATTATTTCTAAAGGTTTTGAAATGTTATTTTATAAATTTTTAAGCTCTGTATAGACTAAAGATATGGTAAGTTTCTACCTATTTTATGTTTATATGTATTTAAGGAATACCACATAAGTAAGTTAAAACTAGGTGCCTGTTAAAATACATATTCATTAAAGGAAGCAGAAACGGTCCTTAAGTTAGAGACACACCTCTAGAGCACGGACTATTTACTTAAAGTAACAGTTTTGGCTAATGATTAAATATCTGTCCTCTTTGGGCACTTGGTTGAAGGAAGGCAGTAGTAGGTAAGTATTAGGGAGAAAAGTGACGAAGGCATCGAAAGCACTATGAGGGACACTGGAAAGGAAATGTTTCATATTTCAGAATTTACCCATGACTGGCCCTTCTTCAGAGTTTAACTCAAAAAACAATTCATTAAATTATATTTCTCATTCATTACGATCTCCCTTCCTTTGAAGCTGGTCTTTGACTGGGTAACTAAGGATGAAACATGGGACTCTGGGCAGTTTTCAAGCATGCTGGCTACTTCTCAGTCCATTCTATTGGCAGGATGTGGGCCTCAACCATATGGTGAGGCAGGCAGGGCACTTAGGCTCTTTCTAGAGGTTTATTCGTATTTGCTTGCTGCTGGAAATTAGCGATGTTCACACTTGTTTAGCCTTAATAAAAATCTTTTTAGCTGCAGCACAGGGATAAGGTCACCATCTGCCACATGGAGATGCCAGTATGAAATGAGCAACAGAAAGGTGTCTTTCATTCTTAGGGACATTTAGAAAGAACTTCAAATAGATTAAGCACTAACTGATTCCGCTCTTAACCAGTTTAGACCATAATGTACATTATATAATATCAATTGTGTTATAATAAATGTAGTATCTATCAGTGTATTCTACTTGCCATTCCTAGAAATGGCACTGTTGTTGTTGTTAGGTGCCATAGAGTTGGTTCCAGCTCATAGCGACCCTATGTACAGCAGAATGAAACACTACCCAGTCCTGTACCATCCTCACAATTGTTGTTATGCTGGAGCCCATTGTTGCAGATACTGTGTCAATCCTCTCTTGAAGGTCTTCCTCTTTCTCCCTGACCCTCTACTTTACCAAGCATGATGCCTTCTCTAGGGAACTGGCCCCTCTTGATAACATGTCCAAAGTATGTGAGATGAAGTCTTGCCATCCTTGCTTCTAAGAAATGGCACTACAAGTAGCTTTTAAAAATATAAATGTTTTTAAGATCAAATGTATACTGTCTATGACAGACACTGCTTGAAGCTTAAGCTCAGAGGGCTAAGCAAGCACCTTTGACTCTATTATGAAAGGTCTCAGGTGGGTTATGGACTATGAAATATCTTTATTAAAAAGTACATTTTTAAATGGGGGTGTATATTTTGAATGGAATTTTATGATTCATAAATACATTGTAAAGTAACAAAATTTAATGAAACAGTATTTAAACCCAAATTTTCACCTGACTGGGAGTTTTTTGTTCGTTTGTGTATATCCTTGAAAATTATTAGATACTTTAAAATTCTGAATTTTTCACAGAATTTTAATTGTGGTAGGGTAGTTACAATATTTAAATGACAATTTGTTATTATATCTTTTTATGCTGTGTTATAGTAAATGTTTATGTTCATTCAGTATGCTGTATAAACAAATTATAATTAATGATGATTGGATAAATAGTAAAAATGACCTATTTAAAATGCTGAAATATGAGTATAAATGACACATATAGTTAATATGACTATAAAAATGACCTAGGATGCTGAGATTTAAAAAAATATTATTATATGCAGTGAAGGGATTTTTTTCTTTGTGTTTTCTTAACATGTGCTTTAAAAAATAGTATTAAAAATTGAAGCCTAGGGCTGCTATTAACGTAACAGTCATATTTGCCTCGTTCTACCACCTTTACCTTGTTTGTTCATATTTAGCCTTTTGTATGTTATTTGTGGTAGTAAAGCCTTAATTTTCAAAAGTATGTTGACATTACTATTGAAATATATTACCATAATGATCATAGCTACAGCATCTTTAATTAGCTATCTTAAAGTTTTGTTTTTTTTTTTAATTGGAAAACATTTCAATTTTGAGATGTAAAACCATACTATATTCAGTATGGAGAGGAGTGGGAGTAACCAACTTTTATTAACTTATAAAGCAATTTAGAAATTAGTAGAAAATTCAAATAACATTGGCTTCAACCTCTCCAGTCATGTCCTACACAAGTCCAATCACTTCCCCAAGTTTTCTGCAAATTTACAAAGGTGAGTGGTGGGTGAGGCGAGGTTGTATGCTCAAGTTTATCCACCTTAGTACTTCTGCTTATTTTGGAGAGGTTTTTGTTGTATATTACATCAACTAAGAGGGGAAACCAAGCCTTTTCATCAATGTCCACAAAACACCTATTTATACCAGTTATCCTCAAGAGAAATAAACTTTGCTGATGTGCTTAGGAGAGCAAAGGAGAGTTTACATCACATCAGTGCAAATGACTTTAAATCCAAACTTAGATAGCCCTGTAATTAAAATACCTACCAGGAATTTCTGTTGACTCCAACTTCATAACATTCCTTTGACTCTTCTTTCCTCTTCCTCTCTTATTGCCTTATCAATGTTTCTTTCTCTTCTGTCCAGGAGGAAAACATGTCTAGTTTTTCTACTAGAGCACCCTCACTATTGCTTTGTTGCTTTGGCTGCCATCTCTGCTAAAGTGTTGCTTTTTATAGCTTGGTAAAGCATTTTCCCAGATAAAGAGTGTCTTCCCTAGTGGAAATTCTTGTGCCAGCTGTTAATATAACAATTTTTAGTTCGTTACTAAGATTTTTCTTTGCAGATTGCCAACTCAAGAACATACTAATGGTTTAAAAACTTGGATAAAAGCCAAGTGGCCTTTTGTTTTTCCCTCGGTCATTTTGTTAGTCTTGGGAATATTACCCTATTCAAAGGAGGTAGAAATGTTTAAATGACAGGTATTGGTAAAGAAATACGAAATAATTTTTGAGAAATCAAAAGCTGTGGAAAACCTGAGCATAAAATAATTATGTAATCTAAGAACAACTGATTGTGGATAATGAGTTAATGAAAAGGAATGCCATAAGCAAACATAAAATGATTTTCTATGAAAATATATTTTAGAAATCAGAAGACAAGTCCATTTCTAAACCCAAGGATAATTTTGATGTCAAAATAATTCTGTGCCTAATTCATTTTGTTCTAAAATTTATGTAATTAAAACAATCCTTAGTGACATTGATTTCCTTTAGTGTAAGTGAGGAAATATTTTGTTCTTGTAGTTTTTAGGTTCTTTTTAGTTGAGATCAGAAGCTAGTAACAGTTTTTGATACCTTGTTTAGTTTTGTTTTTGAAAAGGAAACTATAGGCTCTTCTGGTATCTAGAATTAATGCAGAAAGCCTACTTTACTTCAGCCAGTGCCTTCTGAGCAAAACACAAAGTAACTTCATATTTTTTCTACCATTAGAGTCATCATTATCAATTAATAATTAATTAAGTCCCACCTCACATATGGAAACTTGGAGTGTGTCTTTGGAGATATACTGATAAGGATCTATTGGTAGAATATATTACTTACAAGAAGAGAGCATTCATAAAACAGTGCTTTATTATAATTTATCTTAAAAATGTTTGCTATGTAGTGAAAGTTTGTACTTATGTATACTAATTGAAAAGGCAATTCCAGATTATTTTGAGTATTAAATTTGAATATATTCAGGCAAGTGCAATTTTATTGCTGTGAATTACAGATAAACCAGATTAACCTAGAAAAAAACTGCTTCTAACAAATTTTGCCATGTGAAAGTACTTAGTTTTGTATTTATTCAGTAAGTATAGACATATGTCATTGATTATTATGTACATTAGTGAAACCAAAATACTAATATTTTTATTCCGCTCAGTAAGTTAAAATTTCTCCCTTAGATTTATTTACGCAATGAACATTGAACACCTACTGTTGTCAAGCCTATGCTTAGCTCTGAAAAACAAAAGGAATAATCCTCTCTTTTCTAAATAGATTTACCAATTTGGGGGTAAATAGGTTACTAAGACAAAGATTGTAAGTGATATGTCTCTGGTAGAAATATGCTGCTTTGAGTGAAATGGGAGTGCGAAAGATGGGAATCCATGACAGATTGAGAAGTTCAGCCTTCCCAAAGCATACCAGCTGGATCTTAAAAGGTGTGTTAATGGGAGTGAGACAAAAATGGAAGGACCATTACAGACAGAGAAAGCACAGTGTGCAAAGAGTGAGACGTTGCCATGTATCAGGGCATGTCAAAGAATTTGTTTGCCTGGAGAAATGAGCATATAGATGAGATTGTATAGATAAGTTTACAGAGATAGAAAGGAATGAGATCAAGATGTAACTAGGGAGTATGTATGAACCATAGCAGGAAAGTTACGGCGAGTCTTTGAAGAACTTTGAGCAAAGAAATGGAATCAGATTTGTATTTTTGGAAGGTCATTCTGGAAGTGCTAAGAATGTGAGATGTGTGTGTAGGGGGGTAAAGGGGTTTACGTAGATCTGAGGCACACAGACAGAGAGAGACATGTTAAGAGAATATTAGAGTAATTCAGATAAGAGATAGAAGTCCGGAACTAACGTAGTAAGAGTGGGAATGAAGAAGAGAAGATGAATAAGGTGGATGACTCAATATGACTTAGGGACCAAGGAAATGAGAAATGATGGGAAGGAAGGACTCTAAAATGATCTCCTTTATTATCCACGACTTTAATGAAGCTATTTTTCAGTGTGCATGAGAGGGAGTTTTTGCTTGTTGTTTTAACAAGTGGTACATTGTGAAACCAATAATTATTTTATGTTTGGTAGTTTTAATAAGAAATTATTTATATCCAATGTGAAATTTTGGATACTAGCTATGGGATATGAAAATGTTTGGGAAAATAGAGTTTCACAACTGCATTATCTCAATCTTATATTATTATTCATTGTTATCTTTCTTTTAGTCTTGTATCTCTTAAAAACCAGTGGCCACCATTTTAAAATTTCATTTTGTTTCTTTATAGATCTTAAAATGGTACAGAACTCATAGTGAGTTTTCAATAATTTATGAAGTTCTATTGTCTGAAACCTACCCTCCTTGGAGTTTTCAATGTGACAGGGATTGTACTGGGCAAGGAGCAAAGTCATCCATTATAGTGTTTTTAATCATCAAAGAACATATATTAGGTAGCAACTTCCACTCCTTTTAGATGATCTGTAGTACCATTGATGGTGGGTGTATATATATGACTTCTGAAGTTCTTGGGTCCGTGCCAGCCTAGATGCTTTCTTGAGCCGCATTCTGGCTTATCCAGATATGAGTTTTAAGCAGAGTGTTCACTAACTTTTAATTATAATCCATATTATATATATATATATATGTAATCCACAATGTATATAACTGATATAACATTGATGACTGTTTTTTGTACTATTTCCCATGTCAATTTTTGTTGCTTCAATTTTCCTCTCTCCTCAACCAAAGAGTTATATAAAGTAGGAAAATAATATGGCCTTTTGTTCAAGACATTTCTTAGATTATACTGAAACATACTGGACAGCCATTTAGAGTGTTTTGTAGCCTTTTTCAAGTCTAGAGAAATGTGTCAGTATTGGTTTATAACCTGAGTTGAATTTGTTTATTTTTTATAACTTCCTAGTCAACCTGATTTTCATTTATACCAGATATTCTGTGAGTCTACTGATTGCAAAAGACAACGAAAAACAAATTGAGAATTTTAGCAGAGTAGATATTAGTCCCAGTTGCTTGGCTCTTTTGATAGCACATATGAATTATTCACCGTCCATATTTAATAGCATATGTTATACTCCTTAATACATCTATAACCATCTATTTCAAGAGGGAAAACTATCCTGCTGCTTGTGATTTGTTTATTTAGTTTTTCAATGAAAGTTGAAGAGAGAGCATTGAATATTTCCCTGAAGACTTACTACAGCCTGAATATTACTCCTTTAGCATATTATCCTCCATTGTATTTGCCAAAAAGATTTCTTTGGGAGTGCTATTGGACTTTTGAAAATATAATTTAAATAAGTTCTTTGTTTTGAAATATTGCAAATGATTCATACACTATATTGCTATGACATTAAAAAATTAGTATGCAAAAATATATGGGATATGCTAAGTTGATATTTATATCCTTGATATAAGGAAATGTCTGGTTAGATAATGCTAAGATGATATTCTAGCGGTTGTCTCAAAAGATTAGTGAAAGCCTCAAGTATTATTATTATTAGTGGGTTACTGGAATTTTTCTCAGGCATCAGAGTAGTTTGAGTTGTAGTGTATTTGTTTAAACTAGAAAATGTGCTACTGGTTTTTCTCAACTACTTCTATTATATTTCAGTGCTTAAATAGATTATATGTTTTTAGACAGGTATGAAATTATAGGTACAGAATTTACAAGTTCAAAATGCTGCTTCTATTATTGACAAATAACTTAATCACTGGAAACATTTATCACTTTTATTGGCATAGCTGACAGACAGCCAACTCCTGCTGTCTTGCAGAAATCAGGCTGCAGAAGCATGTCATAATTCAACTGGAACACATTTCTTCTATCAGGAAAATGAAATAGCATCAAATATCCTTGACTTTACATAGTGTGGTGACAACAACCTTGACTAAACACAGATCATTTGCTTTAGCAAAAGGGGTAGGTCTAAATATCAGCATGCTAAATCCTATATCTTACCCGAAATTATGTAAACTAGTCACAGTTTTAGAATCATATATTTTGAAGGGACCTTAGCAATGGGATAATGCAGTTTCTTCATTTTATAGATGAGGACATTCAAGTCCCAAAGAGGTTAAATGATTTTCCTAAGATAAAGCAGCCGGCTGAGTTGAGACATAATTAAAGACTCATAACCCCACCCTAGTCCAGTAATTTTTGTATATCATTATACTTAATTATTTTTTAGACATAATTAATTTGAATGATCAGTAATTTTTCTTTAAATCTTTCAAGCACTAATATTTTCCTTTTATGAGAACTTTATATAACTTCAAAAAATTCCTGAAACCAATACATACGAAATGCACTTATGACATTTTTGGGGAACTTGATTTGTGATACTTACATAATATATGGTGATAACATCGTATGTTAGTCATTGTGTTTCTGTCATTAATACAGGAAAGTAATTCTTATGGAATTTAGAGAAGGATTTGCACTATAAATGTTAGTAGATTTGATTACAACACTCAAGGAAATTTTATAGGGATAAGGGCAATTATATTGAAATGTACTTGGGTAATAAAACATGAATATAAAATGAAAGTCTTTAATAGGAATATTTGTTTTATAATAAAAACATGATTACAGCTGCATTTCTGTATAATAGACAAAGAAAAGCTATAATTCTTTTGAACTATGATATGTGATCCAGAGGAGCTTTATATTTTCAACTTATGCTGCTGTTTTTCTGGTTGGTTGAAAAAGTAATTAGTAGACACAATTATGCTATTTCATATTTAGTAAAATAGCTTTCTCCTTGGGTGAAAAGCTGGTGATATGTGTGTAAAGCATTATGATCTGAGATCTATGGATTTCTAGTTACACTGTTTTATAATTATATGAAATTCAATCTGTCTTTTAGTAATGAAATTGGTGAGCATTGGTGTTTTTTAATGTTGTATAAAGATTTTCCCTGGGAGAGGTGTTGCCTGGGGAAATCCATGGTGCACTGTTTTTAGTCTTCCTCTTGCTAGAACTTTGAACAAGTAAAATAGGTAAAATAAAAAGACAGCCTTTAAGTGGACAGAGAAGTGACATTGCCAAGGGGAATTTGCAGCTTGAGAGGGTATGAGGAAAGAAGGCTGAGGGTCAGTGGTAACTGAGTGTTTATGAAACTGGGTTCCTCATGGGGTAACCATGGGATTATAGATGAATTAGCATGACAGGAATGGAATCTTGAGAAGTGACAGGTAAATTTTAAAAAATAGCAAGCAGATGTGGAAAGCTTGCCAAATTAAGGAGTTTGCACTCAAAGCTACAGATGAGAGAAAGTCATTAATGTGTTCAGCAAGGAATTGCCATGAAGTAGAGTGCCCAGAAAGTACATTTGTGTTCACTTTAAACTTTGGGGCTGCATTGACCAATTCGATGCAGGCTGAAGGAAGTTCAGATTGGGAAATAACCTGAATGAAATATAAGCTCTTTGGTTGTACTTTTGTTTATTGAATCTAAACGTGGGCTTCAAAAGTCTATTCCATCAATTCTATTTACACGTTTCGATAGTAGTAAGTCAGAGGGTAGCTCTCTGCTAGATATGCCAGCAATTGAGATGAACAGGGGCCAGAGTTTAAGCTTAGGTTATCTACTTTTAATACTTAATTTACGGATAAGATTCTTTGTAGTAATTGTGAGGTGTTTTACTGATGTCTTTCTCAGTTAGCAAGTACATGAAATAGTACCAAGTCCTGAGGAGGTGTTGCTATGTGGAGCAAGAGTCAGTCTCTAAATCTTTCTAGATATTTGGTTATAGTGCAGTAGGCATTGAAATCAGGTACCCTAGACAGGATTATTGTGCAGGCAAAATTTGTCCTTAATGCATGTTCTCCTTTTTTTTTTTTTTTTAGGAAGTTTGATAGGTTAGGGAGAATCTTGGGAGAAGAAGATCTGTTATTGCCTCTCAATTCATACCGTACAAATAACAACTTCTGCCTTTGTATAGGCTGTCTTACCTTGTGACAAGGTAGTGTTTTTTGCCAGATGTTTAGTAATGCTTTAATGTAATTAAAGTGTTAATTAGTAATGTTTTGGTACCTAATTATATTAACAATGTACTATATTAGTAATGTAGTAACGTTTAATATTTAGTAATGTTTTTGCCAGAATGTAGTTCTTAAAATACCCCAAGCCATTTCTGATATGAATCAGGGCGAGAACCAGAGTGTTTCATCAAATGAGCCCTGGTCTAAAAGGTCAAGTCATTGACTGGTTCTAGGACTAACTCTACTTCTGACCAGCCTTATGAACATTGTATGTCTCCTCACCTCCTGAGTCTCAGTTCTTCATTTATAAAATGGGGGTGGTAATATCAATCCTACTTTGACCACCACCACCACAACAACTCGTTGCCATTGAGTTGATTTTGACTTATAGTGACCCTATAGGACAGAGTAGAACTGCCCCATAGGGTTTCCAGGGAGCTGCTGGCGGGTTCAAACTGCCGACCTTTTAGTTAGCAGCCCTAGCTCTTAACCATTTTGCCACAAAGGCTCCGCTTTGACCAGAGTGTAATTATAAAGGTTGAGTTGTTATGTGTGAAAGGAAATTATAATTATTCACTGGAATGGGAACACTGTTGTTTTTCAATCTTTTGAAAAAGAGTTTTGGTAGCCATCTTATAAGATATGAAAATCTCTAAACATGTAAACATAAAAAAATACAATTTGGCATACACATAGTAACAAATTTAATGCACATGATAGCTCTGTTGTTTTTGTATCACTCATTCATTCATTCATTTGTTCATTCAACAGGTATTTATTATATCTATACTACATAGTGTTTTAGGTTATCTACTTTTAATACTTAATTTACTGATAAGATTCTTTGTAGTAATCACCTTCACAGAACTTGCCTTTTGTTGAGGGAATATCAGAATTAGGGAAAAAAAAAATTTTTTTCAGAATCATATAAGAAATGGCACATTAACATTAAATAAATGTTATCATTTTGTCATTTTTTAATGCACTAGATATCAGAACTAAACACTGTTTATTATGGGAGCCCTGATGGTACAGTGGTTAAGAGCTCAGCTGCTTACCAAAATGTTGGCAGTTCGAATCCACCAGCTGCTCCTTGGAAACCCTATGGTGCAATTCTACTCTGTCCTATAGGGTCACTATGCGTTGAAATCAACCAATGGCAGTGGGTTTGGTGTTTTGTTTTTTTTTTTAATTAAGGGAAAAATATATATTTTTACTTTTCTTAATTACAAAGTTATGTACAATCACTCTAATCTTCCTAAAGTTAAAAAAATGCAAGCTCGACTCCTTTTGATTACTTACTAAAAATCATGTTCAGATGGATGTCAATGCCATCATTTCATCATTTCTCTTCTTTCCATTTAGACTGTATCTGAAAACTGAATATAAAGAAGCTCTAAATAGACATGAGCAAATCTTAAAATATTTTAGGCATCACTAATGCTTCTAATAATATTTTTATAATACCTTCTATTCTCCTTATAAAGAATAGAATCATCCTGCCCTGTATTTAACCAAATTGTTCTGACTTGTTTAATTGTTATTGCAGAATATAAAGAGTGCTTATGAAAAGGTTTATACATTTCCTCCAATAGTAGAAGTATAACTTCCATTGTCTATGACCTGCAGAGTTAATGCAATCTCTTGATACGCCAGGGAGGTAAGGGATGTGAAAGAGGTTGTGAATTGTAATTTTTAGAAAGCTTTTTAGTTTCATTCTGTGGAGAAATATCTTTATTAGCAGAGGAAAACAGAGCTTGCTGTTATAGGGTGAGCAGTTTTTTGAAGATCTGCACACAAGTGGTAGAGATGAATTTGGTGTGAGGTAAATATGTGGAATTGTGGAGAGAATTGTCATTTCCATTTTTGAGGCTTGTTTTAGTCAATATATTTATTAATGGGTGGAAGTCTCCATTAGTTTTCACAGAACTTGAGTTGTAATTTTGGTTTTGCCATATATGACTCTGGGTTTGTGTTTCGTCATCCAAAATGAAGCGGTCCAACCACATAATGTCGACTTTCTTTTATTTACATTCCTACATTCACAAATACATACACGTTTTTTTTGTACTGCTTTTGCAAAGTGATTTTCTTGATATTGTACTCTCTTTTTTGTGGTAAATATATATGTAACAAATCATTTGCCTTTTCAGTGTTCTTCATGTGCGTAATTCAGTGACATTAGTTATGTTTATCATGTTGTTCAACCATTAACATTACGCATTTCCAATTTTTTCCATCACCCTTAACAGAAACTGAGTCTCCCCTAAGCAGTGATTCCCCTTTTCCTCCCCTGCCTCCTGATAGCAAGTATATAGAGACCAAAGTTTATTAGTGGTTACCAGGGCATATTGTATTCTTGATAATAGGTTGCTTTGCCTTTTACCTTCGACAGGGGATAAATTTATATGTGTAGAAAACATGTAAATGCAATTATTGGAGTTTTCTTTATAATGCTGAGAGTTAAAAGAGCATCTGTAAACCTACAGAAAAAAGAAGCTGAGCAGTGTTTCAGCAGGTGATTATATTTTTAGAAAAAAAAATTCAATTCTGTTTAAATAGATTTGTCTAAAATAATGATAGAGATGGACATCCATATATTTTAATAAAATTCTAAGAATGTTTCTATTTTGAATACTATGACTACTGGATTTAATTTTTGAACATAAGCCTTTTTATGTAATACCCCCATTCAACTGTTGCTTTAAGTATTGTCAAAATATCATAATAGTCAGGGGGTAGAGTGCCATATTTGCATAAAGAGGTGATACATGATTAGCTTTTGTTTCAGAAGTAAAAATCACCATGAGAATCCTCCCAGGCAGACAGCATTTGCCATTAAGTGATTGTGGCTAGAGAAGTATGAAAAGTAGAAGTGGAGCACTTTCTGTTCCATGGGAACTCTCCAGGAAAAGCAGAGGGAGTGCCTCGAAGCCAGTTAATTATTCTACTATGAAAACCCATGTGTTTAAAACATAGGTAAAGTCCAATTGACATTTTTCTTTCCTCAAGACTCATTCATTTTTCCCTTAAGAATATAGTGGCATTTTATAGCACTTCTATAGAAGGCTTATTTTTTAAATCATCATCACACCTATTGTGGTAATACAATATTTGATTTTTTTTTTTTTTTTTGGTCAACTTACTGATTTACCCTGTTTTGTAAAATCAGACTGCTGAAGTCAAACAAATCTTCTTAGGGGCTGTTGAGCCAGACCTCTCAAGGCAGTGGTGTTCTTCTGTAAGATTCTCATTCTCTATGCATGTGGGATAATTTTAGAGCACTTGGGGTAAACCTAAGTATCTACCATCACAACTTCTCCTCCAGTGTTCTCTTATAAAATCCCACCAGTAGAGAGCTTGTCCTCCGTGGTTAGGCAAGTACTTTGTCAGCAGTCTAATTTAAAATGAAGGTGCTACTAAAAGTACAAATTATCAATTATGAAAATATACTATTTCTTGTCTCTGAAAGAGAAGGATCCAGGCCCAGCATTATAATACAGTTATCACTATACTGAATAAAAATGTTAAAACTGGGGTGACTTAAGTGGCTATAGCTGTTATGTGGCTATGAACATGACTTAATTAACCTAATCAAATATATGGTCAGCAATATGCTAGTCCCATAAGAGACATGAAGAAGTGTGGAGCAGGGTCTTTATACATGGAAATATACAAAGATAACTATTAGAAACAAGCATTGATTAATAATGTATTTAGAATGTATGACATGCTATTTGCTATACTAAACAACTTACATGGGTCATCTCATTAAATCATCAAAAGAGTTCTATGAAATGGGACTAATAATATTTACAGTATGCAAATGAGAAAACAGAGACATGGAAAGGTTAAAAAATATCCCTAAAGACGTAGGGCCCTCCATATTGGCAAGTGTAAAAATGACGTGGGGGCAGTATCTGACCTCCTCTCACTTCATGAGAGGGAAGGAGAATCAAGATCAAGAGCCCAAGGCTGATTCCTATGAGGTGGAGGTCAGACATGCCTCCTCTCTCTACCATTTTTACTAACTCTGACACCAACCCGTCCCTCCTACAGTACTCATTACTGGGTTCAATAATTCATTGCAATGGCCACAGAGAACTCACAGACTATACTGACAGTTATGGAATTTGTTAGGGAAGTAACAGGTTACAGTTCAGGTTGAGGAATGCTCAGGATACAGTTCTTCCATTAGGACAGCCTTTTCCCAGTCATGCTCATAGGCACGCCTCTCCCTGGCCCTCAATCTCTGCTGAAAGGCACTCAGCTTTCTCACTCCATGGGCCAGAAAGCCTATTATGCCGACTCCTGCTGCCAGGTCTCTGCTGCAGCTTCTTGCTGTCTTCAAGGTTATAGCTCACTCTCTGTCTCCTGGGTCCAGGAGCTTCTCAGTGCAGGGATCCTGGATCCAAAAGGACGTGTTGACTCCTGGCTGTTCTTCCTTGGTGGTGGTGGGGTCTTTTCTTTCCGGCCTCTGGAGTGGTTCATTTCAAACCTAGCAGAATGGCAAAACTGACCAATCCCTTTGGTGGGTCACAATTACCATATCTGCTCAGTCCTGCCCAATCACTCAGGTGGAAGTTACAAGACCATGGCTAGAAAGACCACACAAAAGCTATCTGTGGCACTGCAGCAAGAAATTTAAACCTCAGGTAGTCTGACTACAGAACCAGTGCTCTTAACCTCCCCATGAACTTGAATCTGTGAAGGAGTATAGTTCAGATAAGAGTTACTATTGTGATTTAGAGGAGGCAGTGTGCTTAAGAAACGCATCATGGCGGAAAAGGATTTTAACTGGGCTCAGAAATGTGTGACAAAAATAAGAAGAACAAGGTGGGTGTTATTAGGGAGGAACTGTCTTAACTTACTGTGAGATAATGTTTGTTAAAGGAAATCATGTTCACACTGACTTTTATAGGATACTTATTAGGTCACTAGACTTAGTTGATATTTGGCCTACCTCTGAGTGAAACTCTTCCAATAAGAAGAAGAACAGCAAAACTACAGCACAACAGCCTTAGGAAAGTGATGAGAATGACAAAAACAAAAACGAAATTCTCGTCTTTTTAAGAAAATTGTTGTAAAGAATATAGATATATAACACAACATTTGCCAATTCAACATATTTCAAGTATGCAATTTAGCAATATTAATTACATTAATCACATTTTGCAACCATTGTCTATTGTTTTCAACTTTCCCATTACCATAAACAAAAAAGCATGCTTCTTAAACAATGACTTCTCTTTTCCCTCTCCCTCTTTCCCTTGGTAATCACTAGTAAATGTAGTTTCTATTCCTATTATTTTACATAAGTGAGATCATACTCTATTTTTTCTTTTGTGATTGACTTATTTCATTAAGCATAAAGTTTCTGGGGTTCATCCAGGTTGTAATATGTATCAAGGCTTAATTTCTCTTTATGGCTGAGTAGTATTCCATTGTGTATATATACCATATTTTGTTTATTCATGCATCCACTGATGGGCATTTAGGTTGTTTCCACCTTTTGGCTATCGTGAACAGAGCTGAAATTCCTTATCTTAATACAGTCTCTGAGCTAAGTGCTTCACATAAATGTTTTTGAATCTTCATTTCCATTTCTGGTAATGTAGTGAACTGGATGATAGAGAAAATATTAAACACACACACACACACACACACACACACACGCATCTTTTTAAAATTGTGACTGATTTTTTTGAGAAAGAGAAATCTTCAGAGACCAGAAACAATGAGAAAGTGGATATCCAAAGAGGTGTCTGTTACCCCTTTATGACCCTTGGGCTTCAAAGGGCCACATGGACAGGGACAGAGGTTGGGCATTAACAAGGTAGAGGTTGGGTTCCCTCTAAAACTGTAACTCTTAAATGGTTACACAATTAGTGGGAGAACTTGGAAAAGAAACAAACAAACATAAAATATGACCTGTCTCCTCCAATACAGAAATTTGTGTTTGTCAATCTAGGTTATGTTTCTGAATGAGGGAAAAAGATGTAAAACTTCACAGTTGTTTGAGGCTGGAATTTACATTGCCAGTGTGGGTGGCCTGAAAAACACCAAGCCTGAAATATAGTTAAGTGGTAGTGGCTTGGTCGGGTGCAGACACAGACTGCTTTGGAAGAAGGTACTTTATTTTTTTTTTAATGTTTTAATTGTGAAAAATTCAAACATAGATATAGAAAGGGTAGTATAATGATTAGCCATGTACTTATCACTTAGATTCAACAATTGTTAACTGTCTACTCTGTACCTGTCTCTCTCTGTCTCTGTCTTTCTATCTCATTGCTGAACTATTTGAAAGTAAGTTACAAACATCATGACACATTAACCCCTAAATATTTCAGAGTGCATCTACAAAAAATATCCTCCTACATACCTCACAATTATCATACCTAAGACACAAAAAACCCCTTGTTGTCGAGTCAGTTTTAACTCATAACAACCCTGTAGGACAGAGTAGAACTGGCTCATATTGTTTCCAAGGCTGTAATCTTTGCGGAAGCAAACTACCACATCTTTCTCCAGTGGAACAGCTGATGGATTCGAACCACCTACCTTTCGGTTAGCAGCTGAGCACTTAACTGCTGTGCCACCAGCGCTCCTCCATACCAAAGATAATTAATTATAATTCCTAATACCATTCTCATGCCCAGTCTATATTAAAATTTCCATGGGTGATACTAAATCATCTTTTATAGTTATTGTTTTCCCAAACTAGGTTCTATCATATTTTGAACATTATGTGCGTGTGTCTTTTAATTTAAAATTTTCTCTTCCCCTCATCTTTTTTTCATGACATTGACTCAATGAATTCTCTAAAGGCCAATTGTGTAGTACAGTGCTCCCAGTTCTAAATTGTCTCATAGTTTTCTTGTGTGTCATTGACTTCCTATTAATTGAAAGTTTCTTCTAAAGGCTTCTGGGAATAATTTTAACTTTTGGACAAGAATTGATTCTGTTCTGTACTTCCTATTGTATCTTATCAGGAGGCACAAGATGTTAAGATATTGCACTGTTAGTGATGCTAAGGTTGATCACTTAGTTAAGACAATGATTACCAAATCTCTTGTAAATGTATTTATTTTTGCCATTGCCATTTGTAAATTATCTTTAGGGTGATACTTTGACCCCAGTTGAATTTCTTGTTTTCAAATAATCTTTCACCCATTAGTTTCTGCATCCCATAACTATACTTGCTGAATCTATTATTTTATTGAAAGTTGCAAAATAGCATTTATTAGCGATTATTCTTCTCTGATGATGCCCTTTCCTTTACAGTTGGAAATGAACTACAACTCCTCATAAAAGGTAAAATACTTATTTTTCCCTTCAATTGCCCATTTTCAGATAAAAGAGTTTGTGTAATAGTTACCTTTACTAACGCCAAATAAATGAGTCTCTCTTGCTATCTCTCATACCACTATGGACTCATGGATTTTTTAAAATGTATTTCATGCATTATAATCAATTATAGTTATTATTCTTTTTGAATGCCAGATTGTCCTAAGCTATTTCCTGTATCTTTTTTACATGCCTTCATTTGTCCTTGAGAGCTTCTTTTCTGTGTAGCACAAGATGTCCTAGGCAAAACTTGTACTTTCCCTGCTCCAGACCTAGAATTAGACACTTCTTCAAAGAGCCACAAGAGGAATGACTGTACTTTAAACACAAACAATTCCCTTGGATAAATTTATCAGTAATGTAGACTCACAATTAAAAAAAAATCACAATATAAATGATGATACAGGTATTTTCTGACAGTAGAGAAAACAAATTCTAAAATCAGACTTGCAAAGACTGTAAATATTACAACTATCCTACTCAGAAAAATAAATGTTTAGTATAGTCGTAAAAATAAAAGAGGGTACCGATACTTTGACAAAATAACAATACACAGGAGATTATCAAAAATAAGCCAGTATGTCTGAAAAGGAACTAAATAGAATTGCTTAAACTAAAAAAATATAATTATTCAAATTAGAAGTTCAGTAGATGGTTTCAATAATAGATTAGACACATCTAAGATTATTAGTGAACTCAAAGATCTGCAGAATTATCCAGGTTGTGACACAGATGATAGGAAAGATAAGCCTTAGTTATGAAAGATAGAGTAAGAAGGCATTATGTACATTTAATCAGATTGCTAGAAGGTGAGATTAGAGGGAATACAAAGGAGGCAATAACCAAGTATTAATGGCTAAGAAATATTGAATACATTAGTCTTCAGATTCAGGAAATACAGCAAATTAAAAGAGAAATCCATACCTACAAATATTATCATGAAAGTGGAAAACACCAAGGGCAGGCAAAAAAATCTTAAAAGCAGCCAGAGACAAAATACAGATTACTACAAAGAAACAAAATTTGACTAATAGCTAATTACTCAATAGATGCAATGGAAGTTAGAAGTTAGTGAAATGTTATCTTCAGATTTATGAGAGAAAATATCTTTCAACCTAGAATTGTATGCTCAGCAAAATTATTTTTCAAGGATTTAGACAAAATATATTCTCAGATCACAAAAATTTAGAAGTGTTTATTTATCAAAGAACCATCACTAAGTAAGCTTTTTCTAAAAAAATTTTTGTTATTGTTGTTGAGAATACACACAACAAAAGATACACAAATTCAAGTTTCTACATGTACAATTCAGTGACATTGATTACATTCTTTGAGTTGTGCAAACATTCTCACTCTCCTTTTCTGAATTGTTCCTCCCCTATTAACATAAACTTACTCCCCCTAAGGTTCCTATCTAATATCTCATGTTGATGTTGTCAATTTGATCCCATATAAATAGATCTTAAAAGAGCATAATGCTCAAGACAGACATTTTTTACAAGTTAAGCTAAACTACTGTTTAGTTTTAGGGACTTCAGAGGATATTTTTGGTTTAAGGCTTAAAGATTATTTCAGGGCAATAGTTTGGGGAGTTCATCCAGCCTCCATGACTTCAGAAAGTCTGGATTCCATGAGAATTTGAAATTCTGTTCTGTATTTCCCCCTTTTTGATCAGGATATTTCTATAGAATCTTTGATCAAAATGTTCAGTAATGGTAGCCAGACACCATCCAGTTCTTCTGGTCTTATGGCAAAGGAGGCAGTTTTTCATGGAGGCGAGTAACCATAGATTCTATTTCTTCCTCTTATTCCTGACTCTTCTTCTTCCTCTGTTGCTTCACATGAATAGAGACCAATTTTTGTGTCTTGGACTAAATATACTTTTAATAAATGTAATTTAGGAAGAAGCGAAAAGATTCAGAAAGCAAGGTCAGGGATGCAAAAACGAATCATCAAAGAAAATTATAAATGTGTAAATCTAAACAAACATTGATTATATAAAACAAAATGATGTCTAATTTGTGAGGTTACAAACAAGAACTAAAATACTGGGCAAAAGTAGCATTAAATCTAAAGGATAATGATTGAAGTTAAAGCACTTTGTTATTTTTGTATTCTTTAGGAAAAGGTAAAAATATTGTTTAATTTTAGGTTACATTAAGTTAAATGTGTATGCTATAATTTCTAGGGTAACAATGAAAAGAATAGAAATAAGTATACAACTTCCACACTAATAGAGGGAAAGATGGATAGGTTGGATCTAGAGGCAAACAGAAGTCCAGCCAAGGAGCTTGAGCAGGTTGCAGTCCTTGAGTATGTAAGTACATATTCTTTAAAAGTGTATATCAGGAATACAATTTGGCAGTTTCTCAAGAGCTTAAACATAGAATTTCCATATGAGCCTACAACTCAGCTCTGTGGTGTAAACCATCAAAATTAAAAACAAGTATTCAAAAAGTATATGTACATGCATATTTATAGTAGCACTGTTTACAATAGGCGAAAGTGGAAACAGCCCAAATGTCTATCAATGAATGAATGTGGTATATATATATATACAATGGAATATATATATATACACACACACACACATACAATGGAATATTACTAAGCCATAAACAGAAGTATTGATATATGCTGCAATGTGAATTTACCTCCAAAACATCCTAAGTGAAAGAAGCCAGACACAAAAGTTCACATATTTTATTATTCCATTTATATGAAATATCCAGAATAGATGAATCCAAAGAGACAGAAAACAGATTTGTGGTTGCCAGGGGCTGAGGGTTTGGAGGAATGGGAAGAATCTTCTTAACAGGTATGCATTTTACTCTGAAGTGATGAAAATGTTTTGGAACTAGATAGAGGTGGTGGCTGTACAATACTGTCAGTATACTAAAGGCCACTGAATTGTTCACATTAAATAGTTACTTTTACAGTATGTGAATTTCACCTTAATAAATTATTTTTTAAGTATGTATATTAGAATCACCAAAGTTTAAAAATCTTTAAAATTATTGCTTTTATTGATTATATTTTCATAAAACTAATAAATATTCATTATAGAGAATTTGGAATACCAAATTATATAAATCGCAATAAACATTTTACAACTTAATACATTTAAACAACCATAATATTCCATATTATGTAATACTGAATGTATATATTACATATA
>NW_004443953.1:9747049-9761040 GCF_000243295.1 Trichechus manatus latirostris
ATTTGTATATATACTATATGTTATATAAATTATCTGTATGTATGTATCTGTCTATCTGTCTGTCTATCTATCTAGCAATCATCTACTTACCTATCTATCTAATTTCCCAGTAATCAATTGTATAACCCACCCTTTAAAATTTAGGTTAAGATTGGGTTGGTTTCCATAGATTATGGAAAGTTCATTGACTTCCACAAGATTTTCGTGAATTCCTGGAGCATTTGTGCATTTCTGATTATTTTTATCAAAAAGAAATCTCAATTTGGAATTATTGAATAAGAAGTTAGGAATGTTTAAGGCTTCCGATACGTGTTTCCAGATAACCCTGAAGATTGTTATCTGTTCATACCTCAAACAGGGTATAGGGGAACGTGCATTTCACTTAACACCACTGGGTTCTGTTGTAGCAATACATCTTTTTTTACATCAGATTTTTCTAACCAAATATTTAAACTGATTTTATTTTCTTTCTTCAGTTCTTTGCTGACTATGAAGGAGCCCTGGTGGTGCAGTAGTTAAAACACTTGGCTGCTAACTGAAAGGTCAGCGGTTCGAACCCACCAGCCGCTCCTCAGTAGAAAGATGTGGCAGTCTGCTTGCATAAAGATTTCAGCCGTGGAAGCCCTATGGGGCAGTTCTACTCAGTCTATAGGGTCACTATGAGTCAGAATCGACTTGACGGCAGTGGGTGTGGTTTGGTTTTTAATTATACTGACTATGAGGGCGAACAGGATGAGAAAGAAAGGATGTGTGCTGATATTTTGTGTATCTGGTCTTATTTCTAAGGAGAAAAATAGAATAGCAATATGCCTACATGGCCAAAGATATCCAACCTGAAAATAAAGCATTTTTAGGAGCAGTGATGTGACATAATGCCTGTGATTTGCTTTGGAAGTATGCCCATAACTCCCATTAGTAATAATGAAAGTTAATAACATGCCTTATGGGATCAGACAGTGGTGTTCAATATTTGTAACTACTTGCTGGGGTAGAAGCTATTCTGTATTGTCTGTGGGTGTCAGTTTGTAATTACAAATTGCACAAACACTATGCACGGTATGTATTTTGCCAACAAGGATTAACTTGGCATCTAGAAAAATGCTTCATTTTCAGAGCCTAAGAAAAATAAAATCTGTGCCTTTTAAAGTAAGAAGGCTTGGAAAGTAACTAAGTACGCACGAAATTTGAAATTTGCTTTCAAATTTATTGGAGAAGGTTATATTTTGGGATTTTTAAAAATTTCAATAACTATACAGTGAATAGCATTAATCCCCAAATAATGAGTTAGAGTGAGCTTTCTATTAAAAAAGAAAATCTGTAGTATCCCAAGCTTGAAGGTCACTTATATTTTAGGACCACACATAACTCATTCAATTTAGCTGATAACCTAAGCATTTAAAGAGAGACCGATCAAACTGAACTTTGAAATAGCCTCGGTTATGGTTTGAGAAATAACTTTATGACTTGACAGCATCTGGTTTTATGTTTGGTAAAAGAGAATATGTAGGCTAAAAAGTAATTGAAGTAAATATAAAAAATAGTTTCTTAGAGGCTGAATAGATGTAATTCACTCTTGTTTTCTTCATCTTTCTCTGCACTCATTCTGTTCCAAACATTCTAGTCTGCTCAAACAGTAAATGCCTTCCCACCTCAAGGCCTTCTCTCTCATTTTCTCCCTTATTCATGTTCCTTTTCATTCTTCATTAATCAGCTTTCCTAAGCAAGCAACTTAAAAAAGCGGCCCCTTCACTTCTATCTCCTTGCACTGTTTATTTCTACCTTTATAGACCTCACCACAACTGGGGAATTATATTCATCTTTCCATTTGCTTATATAATGTGTTCCTCCTGCATCAGGTAATAAGCTTCACAATGTCAAAGATCATGTCTAACTTTTTAAACCATCTATTTTTAATAACTAGCATAGTGCTGGGCATATAATAGATGCTCAATAAATATTTTTGCTGAATTCATGTAAAAATGAATGACTAAATGAATGAATTAGATATATGGTCATTTGGGAGTTGATTCTGTTCACTTTTCATTGAGCTTTTTTGAAACAAATGACATTTCTGGCCTTTGGTTTTCACATTTTAAAGTGAGGTAATGATATTTTTGTTCTACCAGATGGAAGGAAGATGTTGAAAATATGTGGGAGCTATTTTTATGTCTCATTATTGCTTATTCTTTTTTGTTTATGCACCTAATATCATAAAATTTCATACTTAGTACTAAAGATTTATTCGTTATCTAAAAAATGCCATATGCTCACATTCATAGCTAATTTAAAGTTAACTTTATATTCTGCATTTTAAAAGTGTTATGACATTTTACTTAAAAAAAAAAAGTAGAAATTTATGGCTAAAGTGTGCTAAAATATGCTTATTGACTATTCCAATTTAAATGTTAAACGTTGATTTTTTTACAACCTCATGTTTTATTAATAAATTCTGCAAAGATAAGATGTGTTTACAGAAGACCTTGATATGCCATAATAAAGTTTCCTTTCGAAAAAGTTAATCATTTTTGGAATAGCTATGTTATTTTCCTTCACTTTCCAAATATGGATGTCTTGGTCAATCTAAAATAAAATATTCTCTTTTCTTTAGCAAGCTTTATACTTTTTATTGATACGTAAGTGTGTTTTATAGCTATAATATAAACACTCTACTTGTTTTAGAACATTCAGTAGATTCTGCAGCAAATAAAGCTTGGAATTGTATTGGTTTATTAAAATGGAAATCATGTTTTAGTGCATTTTAATGTACTTTGATTCTGTGATTCCCTTAAGTCCTTTGCTTTATTATGCTTTCCTTTTTTTTTTTTCTTTTTGGAGAAAATTAGTGAACTTTGCAAAACTGTGCTGATTATTTCTAATATTTAACATTCCTTCTTAGTCCTGCCACTAAAATTTATTATGTTTTTCAATGAGACTATTTTTTTCCTCTTGAAGGCTTATAGGGATAATATAGGCATCTACTCTATTCTAAGATCCATTAGGGTGGGAATTGTGCCGCAGAGCCTATGACAATGCTTGATACTTAGAATATGTGTTCATTGGCTTGTTTAAATATTTGATGATAGGACAAAGTCAGCTGTTATTTCCTTTAAGTAGCAGAGAAGGAACAGATTGAGTATTCTAGGTTTTCATAATATTGCATATATAACCTATGTTATTTATAATGTAAAATTTATATAATATATAATTTTTGGTGCTTTGATTCTCAAGAACACTGTTAAAAGTAAATGTCATCCTCACGCATAGATACAGGAACCTGAGGCTCTATGAAATTAAATGACTTGACCCAGGAGTTTATCTAAGTAAAGGGTAGATTCTTGATTAAAAACATTAGTGTAAATTTTATCCTCTTGTTAATATTGATAATATATGCATAAAAAGAGTTGTGTTTTTCCCCAAGAAAGCCAAGTAGTTTTATAAATTGAATTTTAAAAAAATCAAATTACTGTATTCCAGAGACAAATTTCTCACTAAATCTAGGTCTGTCACCATAATGGTAAGTTAAAATTTAAAATTTTTGAAATACCGATGGCATAACTTCCAGCATCACAGTTGCACACAATGTATATGTGGGATTTATGTTGAGAGAAGAGATGTTTTCTATCTTTATTTGTGTTGCCAAGATTTAGAGTAATTTGTAAATTTTCTAGGCAAGTACATTGTTCTTATGTCAATTTATTGGAACAAACAGTTGACTAATTTTTAGGTCAAGGTGACTTTGCAGAAAATGACTTTTGGTAAATGGTTTCAACCTGACTGTTGATGAATTTTAATATACTTAATGAAGTTTCATCTCTCATACGTTGTAATTCTGAATGAACTTAAATAAGATGCTAGAAAGAGTGTCGATATGCTTTTGTTGACAGTACTCTTATCTTATATAATGGATGGAAAGAAAGTGTATACTAAAAAAGTAAATTTCTGAAAAAAACTAAAATTATTACTTGGAATCTTATCCATCAAAGACTCTTCTATTCACATTTATCGGCAGTTCATATTGTTAGTAGTTCCTACTTCTGTATTTTATAGCAATGTATTGTAGTAGAAAGGGTCTTTAGGATCTGCAATCCTAATTTTGACCCCAATTCCTCAGTTCTATGACATGACCAGACTAAATAAATCTATAAATTGAGTATAATAATATCTCCTTTACAGGATTTTAATGTAGAGTAATATAAAGTCTGTCAGTTAGTCAGTTTATGGTACTGTGGTGGCTTGTGTGCAACTGTGATGCTGGAAGCTATGCCATCAGTATTTCAAATACCAGCAAGGTCACTGTCATTGATTGAATTGTGTCCCCCCAAAATATGTTTCAACTTTTTAGACCATGATTCCCAGTACTCTGTGGTTGTCATCCATTTAATGATTTTCCTATGTGTTATAAATCATAATCTCTGCCTGTGGTTAAAGAGGATTAGGGTGGGATATAACACCCTTGCTCAGGTCACATCCCTGATCCAATGTAAAGAGAGTTTCCCTGGGGTGTGGCCTGCACCACCTTTTATCTTACAAGAGATAAAAGGAAAGGGAAGCAAGCAGAGAGTTGGGGATCTCATACCACCAAGAAAGCAGTGCTGGGAGCAGAGCACGTCCTTTGGACCTGGGGTTCCTGTGCAGAGAAGCTCCTAGTCCAGGGGAATATTGATGACAAGGACCCTCCTCTGGAGCCAACAGAGAAAGCCATCCCCTGGAGCTGACGTCCTGAATTTGGACTTCTAGTCTACTAGACTGTGAGAGAATAAAATTCCGTTTGTTAAAGCCATCCACTTGTGGTATTTCTGTTATAGCAGCACTAGATGACTAAGACAGTCACCTATGGTGGACAGGTTTCAGCTGAGCTTCCAGACTAAGACAGACCAGGAAGAAGGACCTGGCAGTCTATTTCTGAAAAAATTGACCAGTAAAAGCCTTATGAATTGCAGCAGAACATTATCTGATATAGTGCTGGAAAATGAGCCCCTAAGGTTGGAAGGCATTCAAAATATGACTACGGGAGAGCTGCCTCCTCGTAGTAGTGTTGACCTTAATGACATGAATGGAGTAAAGCTTTGGGGACCTTCATTTGCTGATGTGGCACGACTAAAAATGAGAAGAAACAGCTAGAAACATACATTAATAATCAGAACATGGAATGTACGAAGTGTGAATCTAGGAAAACTGGAAGTCGTCAAAAATGAAAGGGAATGCATAAAGATCAATATGCTATGTATCTGTGAGCTGAAATGGACTGGTGTTGGCCATTTTGAATTGGACAATCATATGGTCTACTATGCCAGGAATGAAAAATTGAAGAAAAATGGCATCACATTCATCATCAAAAAAGAACATTTCAAGATCTATGCTGAAGTGCAATGCTGTCAGATATAGGATAATATCCATATTCCTACAAGGAAAACCAGTTAATACGACTATTATTCAAATTTACACACCAACCACTAATGCCAAAGATGAAGAAATTGAAATTTTTTACCAACTTCTGCAGTTTGAAATTGATCAAACATGCTATCAAGATGCATTAATAAGTACTGGTGATTGAAATATGAAAGTAGAAAACAAAGAAGAAGGATTGGTAGTTGGAAAATATGGCCTTGGTGATAGAAATGATGCTGGAGATTTCATGACAGAATTTTGCAAGACCAGTGACTTATTCATTGCAAATACTTTTTTCCAACAACATAAATGGCAACTACACACGTGAACCTTGCCAAGTGGAATACACAGGAATCAAATTGAGTACATCTGTGGAAAGACACAATGGAAAAGCTCAAAATCATTAGTCAGAACAAGGCCAAGGGCTGACTGAAGAACAGACCATCAATTGCTCATACGGAAGTTCAAGCTGAAGCTGAAGAAAATTAGAGCAAGTCCACAAGAGCCAAAATACAACCTTGAGTATATGCCACCTGAATTTGGAGGCCATCTCAAGGATTGGAGCCTTGGTTGCACAGTATTTAAGAGCTTGACTGCTAACCAAAAGGTTGGCAGTTCGAATCCACCAGTGCTCTTTGTAAACTCCATAGGTCAGTTCTACTCTGACCTACAGGGTCTCTAAGAGTCAGAATCGACTTGATGGCAACAGGTTTGATTTGGTTTTTTGGAACTCAAGAATATATTTGATGCATTGAACACTAATGACCAAAGACCAGGCGAGTTGTGGGATGACATCAAGGACATCATACATGAAGAAAGCAAAAGACCCTTAAAAAGACAGGAAAGAAAGAAAAGACCAAAATGAATGTCAGCAGAGACTCTGAAATTTGCTCTTGAATGTAGAGTAGCTAAAGTGAACAGAAGAAATGATGAAGTAAAGAGCTAAAGAGAAGATTTTGAAGGGCAGCTCAAGAAGACAAAGTACTATAATGAAACGTGCAAAGACCTGGAGTTAGAAAACCAAAAGAGCTTGGTATTTCTCAAGCTGAAAGAACTGAAGAGTTGAAATATTGAAGGATTGTAGGGGGAAAATATTGAAAGATTCAGGAAGCATCAAAAGAAGATGGAAGGGATACAGAGAATCACAGTACCAAAAAGAAATGGTAGATGTTCAACCATTTCAGGAGGTAGCATATGATCAGGAACTGATGGTACTGAAGGAAGAAGTCCAAGCTGCACTGAAGGCATTGGTGAAAAACAAGGCTGAAGGAATTGACGGAATACCAATTGAGATGTTTCAACAAATGATTGCAGAATTGGAGGTGCTCACTCATCTATGCCAAGAAACTTGGAGGATAGCTGCCTAGCCAACCTACTGGAAGACATCCATATTTTTGCCCATTTCAAAGAAAGGTGATCCAACTGAATGCAGAAATTATCAAACAATATCATTAATATCACACACAAGTAAAATTTTGCAGAAGATCATTCAAAAGTTGTTGCAGCAGTACATTGACAGGGAACTTCCAGAAATTCAAGCTGGATTCAGAAGAGGACACGGAACAAGGGATATCATTGCTGATGTCAGATGAATCTTGGCTGAAAGCAGAGAATACCACAGTATTACTATGCAAAGGCATTTTACTGTGTGGATCATTACAAATTATGGATAACATTGCAAAGAATAGGAATTAGAACACATAATCATGCTCTTGAAAGAACCTGTACATAGACTGTCTTAGGCTGGGTTCTCTAGAGAAGCAAAACCAGTAAAGAGTATAAATACATATATAGAGAGATTTATATCAAGGAAATAGCTCACGCAATTGTAGAAGCTAAAATGTCCCAAGTCCACAGATCAGGGTAGAGCCCTCTCCCAGTTCACGTAGCTGCAGAAGCTGGTGAACCCAAGGTCAGCAGGTCGGAGAGGGGCTCCCGCTCACAGGCTGTGAAGGTCAGTGAATTCCAAGATCAGCAGACAAGACAATCAGGTTTCTCCTGATTCATGTAGCTGCAGGGGCTGGCAAACCTAAGGTCAGCAGGTCAGACTCTTGCTTGCAGGCTGAGCAGTTCGACGAATTCCGAGATCACAGGTAAGCTGCTAGCTCAAGTCCCACGAAGTGGAGGTGAGACAACAAGAGGCAGCTGCTGAGTCTGGAACAACCCAAAAACCTTGGCAAGGCGAGCAGACAGAAGGTAACCAGCGGAAGTCAGAGAGATGAAACTCAGAGGGTGGTGAGCTGCCACAGGCCCCGCCTCCACCAGTACCACTCAGCAGATTCCATCATGGGGGTGATCACAACATTATACAACTACTAAAACATGGAGAATAATGGTCTAGCCAAATTGACATACAATCTTAACCATCACATAGACCAAGAGGCGGTTGTTCAAACAGAACAAGGGGATACTGTTTGGTTTAAAATTAGGAAAGGTGTGCTTCAGGGTTGTATCCTTTCATCATACTTATTCAGTTGGTATGCTTAGCAATTAATCTGAGAGGCTGGACTATATGAAGAAGATCGCGGCATCAGGATTGGAGGAAGACTCATTAACAACCTGTGATATGCAGATGACACAACCTTGTTTGCTGAAAGCAGTTACCGATGAAAATCCAAGACTGTCCTTCAGTATGGATTGCACCTTAACATAAAGAAAACAAAAATGCTCACAAGTGGACCAGTAAGCAACATCATGATAAACAGAGAAAAGACTGAAGTTGTCAAGAATTTCATTTTACTTGGATCCACAATGAACGCCTGTGGAAGCAATAGCCAAGAAGTCAAACGATGTATTTCATCGGGCAAATCTGCTGAAAAAGGAACTATTTAAAGTGTTAAAAAAACAAAGATGTCACTTTGGGAGCTATGGTGAGCCTGACCCAAGCCGTGGTGTTTTCAATCACTTCATATGCATTCAAAAGCTGTACAATGAATAAGGAAGACAGAAGAAGAATTGATGCCTTTGAATTATGGTGTTTGCGAAGAATATTGTATATAGTATGGAGTGCCAGAAGAATAAACAAATCTGTGTTGGAAGAAGTAAAGCCAGAATGCTCCTTAGAAACAATGATGGAGAGTTCGTTTCATGTACTTTGGACATGTTATCAGGAGGGACCTGTCCCTGGAGAAGGACATCATCCTAGTAAAGTAGGAGATCATGAAAAAAGAGGAAGACCCTCAATAGATGGATTGACACAGTGGCTGTAACAGTGAGTTCAAGGATAACAACTATTGTGAGGATGATGCAGGACAGGGCAGTGTTCCATTCTGTTGTACATAGGGTCCCTATGAGTTGGAATCGACTGGATGACACTTGACAACAACAACAATGTAACGTATGTCAAGTGCTTAGATAACCGTCTGGTGAGGTGGTCAATAAATGCTAGTCATTATTATCAATACCTTAGAACTGCTGATAACTTTCTTCTACCCTGTTCTTTTCTCCTAAGTGTGAATTGCCATGTATCTTGAAATAAATTATGATGCTGAGGTAACTTTTTAATATTAATGACAGGGATGTTTTCTCAGCTTGAGGACCAATTCCCTTGATAATTTTATCAGTACAGATTTAATCAAACCTTCCACAACATACAGATGAAACAGAATCATAAAAAAAAAAATCTTGATTTTAAATCTGTATCTCAGCATTCATATGTGATTCTATCTAAACACATTTGAGAGTGGATTTTTTTGTATTCCGTTAAATAGGTAGGGCTGATTTTCTAGAAATTTGTTCTTAAACATTTTCAAAACTAGCCAGGATCCTGAGAACTGAAACCAGTTTTATTTCTAGACTATGCCATTAATTAAAAAATCAAAGTTAATATTATCCATATAGTATTTTAAATAATTATCATAAGCAATGATTTTTATCAAACTACTTATACCAATTATCTTGGTTGTAATTTCAGATTGCATCATTGCTACACAGCTACTTTGATAATATATTATCACATTTATCTACTCAATGGCCACACTTCATTATGTCTAGACATATTTTGATGAGCTTTGCATTCACATTCACAAGTTAGGCAATTCACAAGTCAGCATGTCTTGTAGGCTCTCCCTCTAGCTTATCCATTTTTATCTTTTAAAGCAGCAAGGTTTGTAAAAAGAAAAATAACCTGATTTGAAACCTAGCTCTAAACTTACTAGTTTGTGTGATCTTGAGAAAGTTATGTAGCATCTCTCAATTTTAGTTTCTCATCTGTAATACTATGATACTAATATAACAGTGAAATATTATTTACTTATCACATTGGCAAAATTTAATGAAACTGACATTGGAAAAAAGGCATGCTTATACACTATTGGTGAGAATATTTATCCTTAAAACATTTCTAGAAGACAACTTTGCATTACCTATTAAACATTAAAAGATACAATCCCTTTGACCCAGCAATATCATTTTTTGAGGCATTGGTACAAAAGGTTATATGTGCAAAGGTATTCATTGTAACATTATTTATAATAGCAAACAGTAGAAACACAAATATTCATTCTTAGGGAAAGGTTATATGAATTATGATACAGCTATATAGTGTAGCATAAAAAAGAATGCATTGAAATGGAAAGATCTCTGACACATAATAAATAAAAAATCCATCACAAGATGTGTAAAATATGACATTATTTATGTAAAAAAGTTAAGACTATATAATCTGTAATTACATATTGCGCATTAATTAATGTAATGTGTAATTACTATGTAATATTATTATTACTATGAAGAATAATAAAATGAGACATACTCAGCTACTGATAGTGGTTACTTCATTGGTGGGAAGTGATAGAATAGCTGGTTTTTGGGGGCTGGTGAACACATTCATATGCCATGTGTGAACTGGAACACCAGGAGAAAGCAAATAATTAAAAAAAAAAATTTTTTTTTATTGTGCTTTAAGTGAAAGTTTACAATTCAGGTCAGTTTGCCATACAAAAATCCACACACACACTGCTATGTGACCCCAGGTGCTCACCCTACACTGTGACAGTACACTCCTCCCTTCCACCTTTGATTTCCCGCATCCATTCAACCAGCTACTGACCCTCTCTGCTTTCCCATCTCGCCTGTGGACAAGAGCTGCCCATCCAGTCTCGTATATCTACCTGAGCTAAGAAGCACACCCCTCACGAGCATCACTCTGTGTCCCACAGTCCAGTCCAATCCCTGTCTGAAGAGTTGGCCTCGGGAATGATTTTAGTTTTGGATTAACAGAGAGTCCTGGGGCCATGTCTTCCAGGGTCCCTCCAGTCTCAGTCAAACCATTAAGTCTGTTCTTTTTACTAGAATTTGAGTTCTGCACCCCACTTTTCTCCTGCTCCATCAGGAACTCTCTGTTGTGTTCCCTGTCAGGGCGGTCATTGGTGGTAGCTGGGCACCATCTAGTTCTTCTGGTCTCAGGCTGATGGAGTCTCTTGTTTATGTGGCCCTTTCTGTCTCTTGAGCTAATATTTTCCTTGAGTCTTTGGTGTTCTTCGTTCTCCTTTGCTCCAGGTGGTTGCGACCAATTGATGCATCTTAGATGGCTCACCAGCTTTTAAGAAACCAGATACCACTCACCAAAGTGGGATGCAGAACATTTTCTTAATAAGCTTTTTTATGCCAATTGACCTAGACGTCCCCTGAAACCATGGTCTCCAGACCCGTCTGCTACTCTGTCCCTCAAAGTGTTTGGTTGTATTCAGGAATCTTCTTAGCTTTGGTTTAGTCCAGTTGTGCTGACTTCCCCTGTATTATGTGTTGTCCTTCCCTTCACCTAAGATAATTCTTGCCTCCTATCTAGTTAGTAAATACTCCTCTCCCTCCCTCCTTATTCTCGTAACCATCAAATAATGTTTTCTTCTGTGTTTGAACCTTTTGTTGAGTTCTTATAATAGTGGTCTTATACAATATTTATCCTTTTGCGACTGACTGAATTCACTCAGCCTAATGCCTTCCAGATTCCTCCATGTTATAAGATGTTTCATGGATTAATCATTTTTCTTTATCATTGTATAGTATTCCATTGTGTGAATATACCATAATTTGTTTATGCATTCATCCGTGGATGGGCACCTAGGTTGTTTACTTTTTTTTGCTATCGTGACCAGTGCTGTGATGAACATGAGTGTGCATATATCTATTCACGTGGTGGCTCTTATTTCTCTAGGATATATTCCAAGGAGTGGGATTGCTGGCTCGTGTGGTATTTCCATTTCTAGCTTTTCAAGGAAGCGCCAAATCAGTTTCCAAAGTGGTTGTACCATTTTACATTCCCACCAACAGTGTATAAGTGTTCCGGTCTCTCCACAACCTCTCCAACATTGATTATTTTGTGTTTTTTGGATTAATGCTAGCCTTCTTGGGGGTGAGATGATATCTCATTATAGTTTTGATTTTCATTTCTCTAATAGCTAATGATTGTGAGTGTTTCCTCATGTGTCTGTTGGCCACCTGAATGTCTTCTTCAGTGAAGTGCCTGTTCATATCCTTTGCCCATTTTTAATTGGGTTATTTGTCTTTTTGTTGTTGAGGTTTTGCAGTACATTGTAGATTTTAGAGATTAGACATTGATCAGATTTGTTGTAGCCAAAATTTTTTTCCTAGTTTGTAGGTTGTCTTTTTACTCTTTTGGTGAAGTCTTTCGATGAGCATTTTAGGAGCTCCCCGTTATCTAGTTTCTCTTCTGGTGTTTGTGCATTGTTTATGCATTGTTACTTATGGTTTGTATTCTGATTATGCCATGTATTAGGGCTCCTAGCATTGTCCTTATTTTTTCTTCCATGATCTTTATCATTTTAGATTTTATATTTAGGTCTTTGATCCATTTTGAGTTAGTTTTTGTGCATGGTGTAAGGTATTGGTCTTGTTTCATTTTTTTACAGATGGATTAAAAAAAAAAATAATGGGAAAAAGAATGTTTTCTTTCCACTGTTATTAACCACCATGTTATCATCCTAGTTCAGAATTTTTATTATCTCACTAGAGATGTTCACCCAAAGTGGGAGGAAACACGATACTCTGTAGAATGTAAGTACATTCTGTGTAGGACTTTAGGGCTTTTTCAAGCTACATTTGCCACCCCACCCCTCAACCTCAGAAGAGGATCACTGCTCAAGTGAGGAGTGGCTGATGGGAGGGGCTGGTGTGCTGTAGATGAGATTGCACAAAGATAGGGAAGAAGAGGGCCTACGAAAATGAAATCTCAAAATCCAAGGGAAAGGCAGAGGAAAAAGACCATTGAAGAAGAATAAGAAGGAGTAAACAAGAGAATAGGGATTGTGGCATTAGGGAGCCTGGGAAAAAAAGAGTTTTAAGAAAGAAGGGAGTGGTCAACCATGTCAAAACCAGAATAGAAGTCAAATACATTAGATAATGAAAAATGTTCTTTTTTTAAGCACAGAGAGATAATTGTAGACCTTAAAGAGAGAGTTTTGTTAAATAGCACGGAGATAATAGGTGACTATGGTGAGTGTCCTATCATCTCAGTTGGGATTGACTTGACAGGAATGAGTTTGGTTTGTTTTTTTGGATGGTGATTGTAAATTTCAATGAAGTGCGTAGGTAGAATCTAGTCCAAAATAAATTGATTATTAGGAGGAAGGTGAGAACACGGATACTGTTATTGTAGACTATTTTTTTTCAAGACATTTGGCTATGAATGTGAGGAAAAAGAGTAAAATGATGTTAAAGGCTGTGCCTTACACTTTGTTGCTGCCTACCCATTTTTTAAGGCAATATCAAATAATACATCGCCTATCCAAAGTCATCATTTTTATTTTTTTTATCGTACTTTAGGTGAAGCTTAACAGGACAAATAGTTTCTCATTAAATAGTCAGTACACATATTGTTTTATGACATTGGTTAACAACCCCACGACACATCAACACTCTCCCTTCTCAGCCTTGGAGGACCTTTATTTTGGTGAAAATCTACATAACCAAAGATACACCATTTCAAAAATTTCTACATGTACAATTCAGTGGGGTTGATTACGTTCTTCCAGTTGTGCTGCTATTCTCACTTTAGATAAAGGTGTACAGAACTAAATAGTTTCTCATTAAACAGTTAGTACACATATTGCCCTATGACAATGGTTAACAACCCCACAACATGTCAACACTGTCCTTACTCAACCTTGGGTTCCCTATCACCAGCTTTCCTGTCCCCTTCTGCCTTCTAGTCCTTGTCCCTGGACTGCTTGGCCTCATTAGTCCCATTTTGTTTTATGGGGCTGTCCGATCCCTGGCTGAACTGAACCTCGGGAGTGACTTCACCACTGAGCTAAGAGTGTCTGGGGGCCACGCTCTTGGGGTTTTTACAGCCTCTGTCAGGCCAGTAAATCTGGTCTTTTTTGTGTGTGTTAGAATTTTGTTATACATCCTTCTCTAGCTCTGTCCAGAAGCCTCTGTTGTGATCCCGGTCAGAGCAGTCAGTGGTGGTAGCCAGGCACCATCTAGCTATACTAGACTCAGTCTGGCGGAGGTCTTGGTAGCTGTGCTCCATTAGTCCTTTGGACTAATCTTTTCCTTGTGTCCTGTTCTCTTCATTCTCCCTTGCTCCTGAAGGGGTGAGACCAGTGGAGTATCTTAGATGGCTGCTCACAGGCTTTTAAGAC
>NW_004443953.1:9765777-9809013 GCF_000243295.1 Trichechus manatus latirostris
TTCTTGGCTGGCAATTTTTTTCTTTCAAGGTTTTATATATGTCATCCCATTGCCTTCTTGCCTGCATGGTTTCTGCTGAACAATCCAAGCTTAATGTTATTGTTTGTCCTCTGTATGTGACTTTTTGTTTTTGTCGAGCTGCTCTCAGGATTCTTTGTTTGTCTTTGGTTTTGGTGAGTGTGATTATGATATGCCTTGGTGATTTTCTTTTGGGTTCTATCCTATATGGGTTTCGTTGAGCTTCTTGGATGGCCAACTTTTCATCTTTCATGATATTGGGGAAGTTTTCTGTCAGCAGTTCTTCATTGGTCCTCTCTGTGTTTTATGTTTTCTCCTCCTGTTCTGGAACTTTTATCACTCACAGATTTTTGCTTTCAATTTTATCTCACATAATTCTCAGGGTCTCTTCATTTTTCTTCATTCTTTTTTTGATGTTTCCTCAAACACAGTTGTATTCAAGTGTTTGTCTTCAATTTGCTGTTCCTGCCTTCCACCGTTTTAAATCGGCTCCTCAGCCCTTCTATGACACTGTCCATTTCTGAAATCTTGTTGTTTATCTTTTGGATTTCAAATTGTTGTTTTTGTATGATTTCTAGTTGTGAATTTATTTTGGCATTTTGTTCCTGCATTATTTTCCTGAATTCTTCCATTTTTTTGTCCTTATTTTCCATGAATTTGTCTGTGTTTTTCCTCAGCTTTGTCTGCTTTTTGCTTCAACTCTTGGATAATTCTGAGTATTAGAGATTGGAATTCCCTATCAGGTAGTTCTACTGCTTTTTATTCTGCTGGAAAGTTATCTGGTGTTTTATTTTGGACACCTACTGGAACCATCTTGTCCTGTTTTTGTAAATGTTTTGATATTGTCTGCTGTCTTTGGGGCATTCTATGGTTATTTTTCTCATTTATTTATTGTAGATTTTTTTGTTTTGTCCTTTTTTTTTTTTTTAATTTGGCTATGTCTGAGCAGGTTGGTTGTGAGTTCTTTGTGTTTTCCCATTTGTGGGCACAATACTTTTTGCCTCTTTCTCCAATTGGCAGGGTCAGTCTCTCAGGTATGGTACAGCAGGGCAGGTCTAGCTGAAGATGAGTTGCTGGGATGGGTTGTTTTTGGCACTTACTATTGCCACTAGGGTGGTCTGGTAATAAGTGCAGGGCAGATTCTGGTAGGCCATGCCTGGGCTGCTTGATGCTGTGGTGTTAAGCCCATGGTGCAGGTAGGCAGGATGGAGGGGCTGGATTGTGATGTGTGGACCTAAGATGGGTATGGGAGAGAGGAGAGAGAGGAGAGAAAACAGAACCAAAAACATACAAACACACAAAAAAGAGTGCTAGGGGAGCTTGCCATTTGACTGGAGAGATGAGAGACTGTGAAACAGAGAAAAACAAAAACGAGAAGGAGAAAAAAAAGAAAAGAAAAAAATGAATAAATAAAAATTAGAAAGAAAAAAAAAGAAAAGCTCCCAGGGATCCCACCAGTGCAGCTACGATGTCTGGGGAAGTTGCTCCCAGGCCGTGAAGTACAGCCTGGCTAGAAGGCCTAGAGGTGTAACTCAGCACCGAGTATTCAGGGGACAGGAAGAGAAGGAAATTATAGAGAGATGAGAAATGGAGTAATGAAGAAAGACAAAAAGGTAAAAGGAATGAAAAGGAAAAACAAACAAATTAATAAAAAAAAAAAAAAAAAAAAAATACCCCCCAAAAAAACAGAAAAAAAAAACAAAAGCAAGAAAAAAGTAATGCCCTCAGGGATCCCTCTGCGCATCTGCAGAAACTGAGAGGGTCAGTCCCAAACTGCACAGTACTGCTCGGCTAGAACGGGCTCCCAATTCAAGAAAAGAAAATGAAAACAAACAAACAATTCAAAGCAAACAAAAAAAAAGCCCCGGGATCCCACCAGTATGGCAGCACAGGCCAGGAAGCAGTCTCAGATTCGAGCGGCATTTCACAGCCTTTCAGGAAGAAGCAAAGATGGCAGACGAAGCCAGGTATTTGAGAGAAAAGAGGGGGAGGTGGTGAGAGGTAAGGAAGGAATCTAAAGAGCGGAAAAAAGTAACACCAGCAGGCAACAAATGGCACTTAGGGAGCTGGTCAGCGTGGGCAGGTGGAATCCAAATGACACTGGGGTGAAGCCGATGCTTCCTGGCCAAGAGACTGTGGCTGCAGGAAGCAGAGGAGGCTGAGTAGGAGTGAAGAATGGTGGGGGGTGAGAAAGCGTATATCACTGGTTACTGGTTGTTCTGTCTCCTTCTGGAAGCTCCGTGAAGCTGCTTTCTCATACTCCTGCCCCCCCCCCCCCCATTCGCCCATTCACTGGGCTCTGATAGGACTCCAAGATGGTGGATCCATGCTGCATTAGCTAATAGGGGACCTCTGCATGTATCTCTCCTCGCTTTCTGTTCTCTGTCAATTTCTTATTCCTTTTGGTGTTTGGCTGAGTTCTTTATCTCTTCATTTGATGCTTAGGGACTCAGGATTGCTGTTTTCCCTTTTTCGGCTTAGTTTTTTGGATCTTTGTTGTGGAGGGACAGTATGGTGCTTCTGCCTATAGTACCATGTTGCCCAGAAGTTCCCAAAGTCATCATTTTTAGTAGACATCCCAGTTTCAAGTGATTAACTGAGAAAATAAATCAATACGATTCCTTAGGCATGTATTTTGTAACTGCTTTTTCTGGGAGGGTTCCTAAGGAAGTTATATTGTTCTTATTTTGATATTTTTCTTGACACTTTGCTGAGATTTTTGGTAGTCAAAGGGGGTGTTTAATAACCTTACAAAATTCTTACTCTAAACTTATTGCATACATGATTTATGGTATAGAATTTGGAGTACCAATCTCCTCTCTTTTTATGGCTTGGACAAAATTTCTCATTTGCTTTGACTTTCTTCCCAGTTTTTTAATTAATAAAATACTGGCCTTGCTTATGGATTTTATGTCAATCAAATTTCACGCACTTTCCACTTCCAGAATACTAGCCTAGATGTAGAAGCAGGGAAGGGATAGTGCAGAAAGGGTACAGACTGAGGCAGGGAGGAGAAGGTAGGTTTATCTAGGAATACTGTGTGGAGGACATCTGGAAGGTACAAGCCATAGGGAAAGTCAGCTTGTAGCATTATGGTCTACTTACCCCAGATACTTTTCCCATAAATAAACAAAATTGAAGACCAGATATATCTACGTACTACTCCTTTTATTTTATAGATGAATAAACTAAGGCTATCTGTCTGTCTCTCTGAATATTGATAATATTATCAATTGCATACTTATATTTGGCCCCACTCAAGTTATTATATTAATCCATGAAACAACCCAAATATTGTGTGGTATTTTATACACTTTCCTGACATAGATAAAACATGGTTAAAATCTTGTATTTAACAAAGAGATTATATGCTTAGCATAAATATTATGTTCATATCAGGATATGATTATGTTATCAGGTCAGTGGACTACACTTTCAATGTTATTTATTTTCTTATTAAGATATGATGATTGTAGAAAATTTGGGAACTATAGAAAAGTGTAAAAAAAAGGTTATACCATAATCCAGATTATACCACTATAAAATTTTTAGCAATTTTTCCTTTCAGACTTTTTATTTTTATTTGAAATATCTTTGAATTAAAAGAAAGTTTCCTATTCTCTTTTGTTCATATTTAAAGACAAGAACAACAATATAAATTATATAAAGTTGCTTATAATACTCTGGGTTACTAGTTGAAAAGTTGGATATAGCCATGGAATATTTAGTTAAGCAGATATTATGTAAAATGCTCTTTTATTGTATGCAATATTCATCGTAAATTATTTTAAATGCTTTATGGAGTTTATGAGATTATACATAAAGAAATAAAGTAAAATCTTATTCAACAAGAAATTGCATATTAGTCACGTAGCCCAGAATGCCCCTTGTGTGAGCTTTGTATCTCTCACATACCATCAAGAATTTTGCTGTAAAAAAGTCTCTAGACACAATCATGAAGAGTTGCAGAGAGGAAAAAGAAATGATTCATTTTTTGTGACTCAAATGTCATACTTATTGTCAAGTTAGTATTTTTCAAAATAATTATAGTAAACATTTCACTTTTCTGCTTGTTTTTAGAGAATCACCTTCTTAGATAAAGTGTAGCTCTGAGCTATCTGGCATTAAATTTAAAAATCACCATGCTTGTTTAGACTTTGTTGGATTTGATAGATTGTGGAAAATTGCATTGTTTTGTATTGACAACATTGATTACTTAACATACATTTCCATGTTTCATTGCATTTACAAGTTTTTCATTCTTCCACTTTCATGTTTTCTGGTAGCTGGCATATTTTGTGCCAGGAGGAGGTCATTTGCTGCTGCCTTTAAAAATGTTGCTTAAGCTGATGTCCTTTGCCAATGGCTTGTGGAAGTTCTCCTACATTAAGCAGCTGGCTGTAGTCTCATGCTCCCTTAGAGAAAAGTGAAGAGTGTTTTCATGCCTTGGCTCAGCATGCTGGCTCCCTCTCCTTCAATGCTTCAGTTCTCTGTGACTTCCATAGTCATTAACAATAACAGTAAACTAAAACTGCGATCGGTTCTGTTTTACCAGACATAGAAAACAGAGTCGATGGTGTCGCGACAAGGCCATTCATGTTACCCAGGTATTTCCTCACTAGATGCCTAGGAATCACCTCAGTTTATTGGTCTAGTTTCATGAAGTCCCCAAAGTATTAGTGGCTAATGTAGCCATTTAAAGTGAGAAGAAGTAGGAGAGGGAAAAGGACAGTCAACTCTTACTTTTTTCTAAGAAGGTAAGTCTTACACAGTCTCTTTTATAAACAACAACTACTTAACAAACAGAAATTAGAAGATATATTTTTTTTTTCTGAAAAATGGAGAAAGAAATATGGCAATTTCTAATTATTCCCTTGATAAAGGTTTGAAAAAAACTATGATATATTAAAAGTAAATTTAAAAAGGCACATAAAGTTTTAAATTGGAATAAGATAGATTGCTATTAGGAATAGATTAACAAACTGAAAATTAAAAATCATAATGCAAACCTTTTCTGAACACTCACTATGATCTGGGCATTATTCTAAGTGCTTTACATAAATTAAGCACTTTAATCCTTACTATCATTCTATGGAAAACCTGGTGGCGTAGTGGTTAAGAGCTATGACTGCTAACGAAAAGGTTGACAGTTTGAATCTACCAGGTGCTCCTTGGAAGCCTTGTGGGGCAGTTCTACTGTGTCCCATAGGGTCCCAATGAGTTGGAATCAACTCAATGGCAATGGGTTTTTTTTTTTTTTTTTAAATCCCTCTTTGGAATATGTATTATTGTTCTTATTTTACAGGTGAGGGAAATAATGCGTGTTTGTTCTTAGGTGCCATCAAGCCAAGTTTGACTCATAGCGACTCCATGTGACAGAGTAGAACTGTTTCATAGGGTTTTCTAGGCTGTAGTCTTCACAGGAGCATATCACTAGATTTTCCTCACACAGGGCCACTGGGTGGGTTCAAACCGCCAACCTTTCAGTTAGCAGCCAAGAGCTTAACCATTGCTCCACCAGGGCTCCTTAAAATAATGCATAGTAGGATTCATTACCTTGTCCACAGTCATACAGCTATAAAGTGGTAAAGGGGTCCAATCCCAAGCAGGTTGGCTTCAGCGCTTGCAGGTTGAAATCCTACTCTGGGCTTCTCTTAGGTTAGGATACTATTCATGGGTGTTAGGAATAGGCTCAGATAATGGGTTGGTTATTTTTTCCCCTCCTGTTGAAAGAAGTTGGACTAAATGTTTCCTTCTTTTTAATCTCATTCTCATATGAAAAATTAAAATTCATAACCTTCCCGTTGTCTTATCTTTCAAAACAATATGGGAGTTTAGAGAACATTTCTATGCCTGAATCATGACAAACATATTTGATTAAAATTATTAAAAATCTGTAAAAGTATGGATATTCTATATATGTGATTTAGGGACTGAAATTTTCAACATCCACTCATGTATTTTATTTTATGTATACTAGATAAATAAAAACTTTTATAAAGGTACGAGTTCCAGGAAAACACACTTAAGATTGTCATTCATGGGTGTTTTCACTTCAATTTCTTGACTGAGTAGACTAGTGACAGTTAGAGATCAATAAAGCCCTTCATTCTAATTTTGAAAACAGATGCGGATACCGTTGTCAACTGCTGATGTATTTTAAATGGCTAATAATTTTATAAATTCATAAGTCTTGAATTTTAAACCTGTGTTCGTATTTTGTGAATGCTGTGGATGTATATGTTGAAAATGAACTTCTAAAATGTTTATCGGCTGTTGGTTGCATTCATATAATACATGGTAATACGTTGTTAAGCATCTTACTTATGAGGAAGCATATACATATATCTAGGCTTCTTGCAGTTAAGAGGAAGAAAATATTTAGTTCTAGATTCCAAGTCAGTTATGTCAGTAAAGTTGTTTAGTAGTATAACTAAGAATTTCAAAGTCTAATAACTTACAATTAGTCCTGTGGGTCAACAGCATTGATGTGTCTTTGGAGATTGTTAGAAGTGCAGATTGTCTTCCCCACACCTGATCTACTGCATCAGAACTTGCATTTTAACAATATCTCTGGGTAATTTGTATGTGGATTGAATTTGAGAAGCACTGGTCTAATCAATACTCAGAGGTCTTATGGCACAACTTATTAATAACTAAACATGTAAAAGTTGTGTGAATAGCTAACATCAACATGAAAAAATCTACATTGATAAGTTGCATTGCTTCCAAACTCTAAAATTATTTTACAAGTTTTTTTTTTTTAATTAATAGAGTATATAATGAAAAATGTAATTGTTCATTTCAAAGTTGAGTACTACTAAAATTTGTAAAGGCAAAACATAAAAGGCAGTTGCTGCTGAGTTGATGCCAACTCATGGTGACCCCTTGTGTGTCAGAATAGAACTGTGTGTGCTCTATAGGGTTTTCATTGGCTGATATTTTGGGAAATAGATCTCCAGATCTTTCTTCCGAAGTACTTCTCAGTGGACTTGAACATCCAACCCTTCGGTTATCAGCTGAGCAGTTTAACTATTTGCACCACCCAGGGACTCCAGACAAAACAGAGGCTATGTAAAAAATCAATAATAATTGATTTAATAATTACTAAATAATAATTACAATTTAAAATCTAAAAGTATATAGCATGATACTTATTGACATTATTATAGTTTTGACTTAGGCTAGGTGTTCTAGAGAAGCAAAACCAGTAAAGCATATAAATATATATATATAAAGAGATTTATATCAAGGAAATGGCTCACGCGATTGTAGAGGCTGGAATGTCCCAAGTCCGTGGATCGGGATAGAGGTTTCTCTTAAGTCACATAGCTGCAGGGACTGGCAAACCCAAGATCAGCAGGTCAGAGAGCAAGGCTCTTGCTCACAGCCTGTGAAGGTTGATGAATCCCAAGATTGGCAGACAAGACCACAAGGCTTCTCCTGATTCATGTAGCTGCAGAGATAGAGATTTCTCTTGATTCACATAGCTGCAGGGACTGGCAAACCCAAGACTGGCAGATCGGAGAGCAGGCCTCCTGCTCACAGGCTGTGAAGGTCGATGAACCCCAGGATTGGCAGATAAGCTGATAGGTCAAGTCCCAAGAACCAGAGGTCAGATGAACAGGAGGCAGCCACAGGATCCAGATTGAGCAAAAAGGCAGAATGTCTGCTTATATTCGGATATAGGCCACACCCCCAAGGAAACTCCCTTTCAACTGATTGGCTACTCACAGCAGATTCCATCATGGCAGTGATCACATATAAACACTGAAAATCAAGGCCTAGCCAGGCTGACACACAATCTTAACCATCACAAGTTTAGCCAAAAATTAAAAAGTGTAACTATATATAACCTATTGGTGAAATAAAGAATGTGGGAGATATTTAAAGACTTGTTGCAGCAATTGAGCTTATGTCTTGTTTCATCTAGTTATATTAAGGAGATGAGAATAATAGTCATATATGCAACTAGCATAAATTGTGCACACAAATATGGAGGTGGGCATGATTAACAATAATGACATGTTAACCCATCTGTGATGTTATACAGCCCCTGGCATGGCAGAAACATTTTGTCAAAGTTGAACTGAAAGAAGCCTGTCAGGGATTTCTGCCATGAGAAGACATGGGGAGGTTTATCATGAAAGGATGCACTAAGGTGGGTGGGTGTGATGGCAATATTCTCAGGCTTCAGGTAGTGGAAATATTGTTGCAGGAGTTCCAATTCCATCGTCCTCTCAAAATCTCTTCAACCACCTTTGTCTCTACATTCTCAGCAAAAATATCATTGTGTTTTAATGGCTTATAATCTGTTTGTTTGACCAGGTCGGGTCTGGTCTGAACATTGGAAAGGAGGAGATTGTTAAACAAAAAGCAGGGCTGTTACTACCAAAAGGAAGTGTAATGAATGTCAGGCTACCAATAAACGGTACATATCAAATAGAGTTGAATTCATAAAAATAGAACATAATTATTGACCAAAAATGAGATATTCTGTTTTATTATGTGAATCATGTGGAGACCTTGTCAAATCGGCTATTACACTGGGGGGGAAATTTTTCAAGAAACATGCGAGACTCTTTATAAACATCTTCTTACTGGACTTTAGGGAGGTTGCTCTGGCACCAGGTAAATATCTTATGGGACTGGAAATACTGAGTATAATTACAACAAAGAATTTATTTTATCATTGGAAACTTTTTATCCCAATAACAGATTATTACAGTTTATTTCACCAGCGTGTCTCATGCATTTATGCAGTTAGATAGGTAAAAAAGTAGAGAAAGAATTATACAACCTGGCTACTTGATCTTTTACTAGCAAATTTCTTGGTCCCTGCTCCCTTATTTGTTGAGCAACATTGTTGAAATATCTCTTTAAGATCTTTTCCAACTCTATAAAATATTATGGTCAGATTGCTCTGTGTGGCACAAATAAAACTTATATTAAGCACGTTAAAATTGCTTATATAGAGAGAGGAATATTGTCCTAGTGGTGCTGTGGTTTAGAGCTTGGCTGCTAACCACATGATAAGCAGTTTGAATCCATCAGCCGCTCCTTGGAATCCCTACAGGGCAGTTTTTCATTCTGTCCTATAGGGTTGTTATGAGTCGAAATCGACTCCACGGCAACGGGTTAGAGACCATAATTAATATATTGGTTACTTAATGTTTATTTAACATTTATATATGTACATATATATGTAAGGAGCTCTGGTGGCACAACAGTTAAGTGCTTGGCTGCAAAACTAAAGGTTGGTTGTTCGAACCTACCCAGTTGCTCCAGGGAGAAAGACCTGGCAATCTGCTCCTGTAAAGATTACAACCTAGAAAATCTGTGCAGCAGTTCTACTCTGTCACATGGGGTCACTATGTTTTAAAAATCGACTCAACTGCACCTAACAACAACAATATATATTTGCACATAAATAACTTTATATGTGCAATGCATATCTCAATATTTCAAGCATTTTGGACTTGAAAGAAGTTTATAAAATATATGAATAATAAAATTAAATTATTAGAAAGACATAAATATAAAAAAACGCACAAATAGCAAATGACAGTGCTGATTTCTAAGATCATTTTAAATCATAGTTACATAGCCTATGGTGAAATAACATTTGAGATATTTTAAAATAGCCTTTTATACAATTTGTTTATATGTTAGTTAAAATGGCTAGTGTAGAAAATGTGCTGAATTTTTTTGTGAGACTGTCTTTGATCAGTGATTGTATTTATAACATAATTCTTGGTAATCTGAATACATAGAACTCACAGAGAAACACACGAATTATTGGTTGAAAAGTATAGTGGAACTAGCAGTCTATAAAAAGTTGAGCCCTAAAAGTGTCATTTGCTAGAGCAATGGTCTCCAAAATTATTTTTGTTTTGTATATCTATTTGTAAAAATGACATACATATCTATATACATACATGCATGCTTAAAATATTTTTAAAGATATACTTCCATTATATTTATGAATTATGTACATGTTCTACTGTAATATGTACATTGTAAGATATGCAAGATAGAAATGAAGAAGATTAAGATAAAGGTGAAACACTGATATTTTTAGAACAAATTTTATTTGTTTAATGGCATAAATATATTTTCTCTGGCTAAAATACTATAGAAATGAAATAATGCTAATATTTTTCATGAAGATAATACAACTGAATCTGAATAATTATTTTCAAAAAATTGAATTGTAAGAATTGAAAATCTAGTTCTAAAGTTTAGCTTGTTGGTTTTAATGGCAATTAGTACTAAAAAACTATTCCTTACAAAAAGGAATAGGTCCAACTGGAAAAATCAAATTGTTAGCCAGAAATTAAGCCAAGACTTTTGTTCAAATCCAGCTAAAAAATTTCCGTTTCACTTGATGCCAGTCAGTTATTCTTATCAATTAATTGCAAGACATTATTAAACTTTTATATTTTTAACAGATGGGGTCAAAATCCTGTGAAACATTTCATTTGGAAAATGATAACAAAATGGTGAAAGTATTTCTAAACATCCACTTTACCACATTTTCTTCATAGTATTAGATTCTTTAATAAACAGCTGTTTTATCATTTTGCCATGCAATAATCAAGAAACCTCTGTGTGGCACAAATGACATTTTTGGTCACCTTGTCTCAATACAAAGCATTATAAACGTTCAATGTTTAAAAATTTTTTTTTTTTAATTGTACTTTAGATGAAGGTTTACAGAACAAATAGTTTCTCAAACAGTCAGTACACATAGTGTTTTATGACATTGGTTAACAACTCCACGACATGTCAATACTCTCCCTTTTTGACCTTGGAGGACCTTTTTTTTTTCTTTCGGTGAAAATATGCATAGCGAAAGTTACACCAAGGATTCAAGATATTTTAAAATATATTTTTAAATTTATTTTTTGGAATAGTTTTAAGTTAACAGAAAAATTGAGCAGAAAGTACAGACAGCTCTCATGTACTCTGTCCCCATATATAGTTTCCTCTGTTATTCATATCTTGCATCAAATGTTTGTTGCATTTGATGAACCAATATTGATGCATTATTATTAACTAAAGTCTGTAGTTTACGTTAAGGTTCACTCTTTGTGTTGTGCAGTTCTATGAGTTTTGACAAATGCATAATGTCATATATTCACCATTATAATGTCATACAGAATAATTTCACTACCTTCAAAACCCACTGTGTTTCACCTATTCATCTTTCCTCCCTACCACCCTGAGCTCCTGTGAATCACTGATATTTTTACTTTCTCTATAGTGTTGCCTTTTCCAGAATGGCATATAGTTGGGATGATACAGTATATAGTCTTTTCAGGCTGGCTTCTTTCACTTAACAATATGCATTTAAGGTTCTGCCATGTCTTTTTGAGGCTTCATAGCTCATATCTTTTTATTGGTGAATAATATTCCATTTATGTGGATGTACTGAAATTTGTTTTTTTATTCACCTATTGAAGGACATCTTGGTTGCTTACAGTTTTTGGCAATTATGAATAAGGCTGCTATAAACATTTGTGTGCAGTTTTTTTTAAATATGTACTTTTATTTTTTTGGTTGTACGTAAACAGTCTCGGCATTTACTCTTGTTGTAAATATATCTATCACACAGCTTATGCTAATTCAACTTTTTATAGGTGTATAATTTATTGACAGCAATTACAATGTGTAGGTTTTTACGTGGACTGAAGTTTTCAACTCATTTGGATAAGTACCTAGAAGGACGATTTGTGGATAGTATGAGAAGATTGTTTAGCTTTATAAGAAACTGCCAGACTGTCTTCCAAAGTGGCTATACCATTCTGCCTTCCCACCAGCAACGAATGAAATTTCCTGTTGTTCCACAGTCTTGTTTTCAGTGTTTTGGATTTTAGACATTCTAATGCGTGTGTAAGGAGCCCTGGTGGTGCATTGGTTAAGCACATGGCTGTTAGCTGAAAGATCTGCAGTTTGAACCTCCCAGCCACTCCATGGAGGAACGATGTGGAAGTCTGCTCCTGTAAAAATGACAGCATTGGAAACCCTATGGGACAGTTTTGCTCTGCTTTGTAGGGCTGCTATGAGTTGGAAATGGCTCAATGGCAACAGGTTTTGGTTTTGGTTTAATGGATATGTAATGGTATTTCATTTTTGCTTCAATTTGCAATTGCTAATGACATATGATGTTGAGCATCTTTTCACATACTTATCTACCATCTCTGTATCTTCTTTGGTGAGGTATCTGTTCAGATCTTTCACATATTTCACTTGGGTTTTTTGCTTTATTATTATTGACTTTTGAGAATTCTTTACATGTTTTGGATACAAATCCTTTGTCAGATAAGTGCTTTGCAAGTATTTTCTCCCAATCTATGGCTTGTCTTTTTTATTCTCTCAGTAAAATTCTTATTTTCAAAAAATTAACCACATTGACAACCTACAGTCATACTTGGAGCACTTCTAGTTTCAAATTCTTTACCACAATCATTTGCTTATGATTAATGTAAATAATGAAATTTGCATGTGATACTATTATTTCATCTTTGTTTTACTATCCTTTTTTAAATTCTAGTCAGACTGATATTCTGTCACCTTTAGACTTACACAGTTTTTCTATGAAATGTTATTTTTAAGGAAGTCATTTCATGTTGAGGATATAAATTCTAATACGATTTTCCTCTAGCTGTTAATAAAAAGAATAGAATTTAGTGTATTTCCTTATTGAAACAGAATCTAATATGCCAGTCTGAGACATGTTAGACACTTGTGTTTTGATCCAGCTGTATAGCAATCCTACCACTTATAAAAGAATGAAAGTGGTAAAGATAGAATAGAGGTCTTTTTCAGTTGAACAAGATTATGATGGTAAATTGTGTTTCCAACAAAGATATGCACTATAGAAACATGTAAAGTGAGGATCAAATACCTTTTTCAGTGTTTTTTTTTTTTTTGATAATAAAATAAGGCAGATATTTTGTGTAGATTCACAGAAACATTGAAATTCTGAAATGAGATATATAATTTTTGAAGACATCTTGAAATCTTCAGTTCCTAATAAAAAGTGGAGCAGGGAATGTTTTCTTAATGGTACCATGATCCCTTACAGTTTAAATAACCTGAAAGGAAAGTGCCTATATTTTATACACTGTTCATTTACATGTATAGAGCTGTAATAAAATATAGACTCTCTCAGATTCAGTTAGAAATTTGGCTGCCTTCCCAGCAAAAGGCAAGTATATAAAAACTGAATTTCCTCATCTGTTAAGCAAGTTGGCCTCCTCAACCGTTTATATATATATATATATATATTTCAATGGTAACACAACATTTCTTTACTATATTTGGTAAATTCACATACAGAAATGAAATCTATGTTTTGACTCTGGTAATAATCAGTATGTAGCCTTGTATTCCAGGCTATACTTCTCTTATGGAGCCAACTGGACAAATTCTTAGATCGCTATCTAAGCAATGGTCAATTGCCTGTATTCTGCAATACATTTTCTGTCCCCTGCTCCTTCTCACTGAGTAGATTATATTAAGGTACTTATCTTCATCGTTTTTACTTTTCATTTAAAAAATTTACATATTTTATAGGGCATGTTATAATATTAAATGGGAAACTTTAAGTAAAAAGGATGTAAAAGTATAGCAGAGAGCAAGCATGGTGCAGAAGAAGGGGGGCAAATTTAAAACCATGCAGATTCTGAGCTTGAAACTCTGCACTTGTCACTTATTAGCTATGAGACTTTAAGAAAGTTGCTCATCTTGTCTAAGTCTCAGTTTCCACATCTGAGAAGGGAGACTAAGTGTTCAGAGAGTTAAATGATGGTGAATGAAAAGGGGTCCTCATAGTAGATGAGGAATAAATTGTATGTGTATCTTACTGCTATACAGAAAACAAAACCAAATCTGTTTCCATCCAGTCGATTCCAACTCATAGCAATCCTATAGGACAGAATAAACTGCCCCATAGAGTTTCCAAGGAGAGGCTGGTAGATTCGAACTGCCGACCTTTTGGTTAGCAGCTGTAGCTCTTAACCACTGTGCCGCCAGGGCTCCTCTAACTGCTATAGAAGATTAAAAGAAAATTTGAGCACATTTAACATTTTTTTTTTTTGTTTGCTTTTACTAAAATAGGAAGTATATGTTTTACCTTGTGTAGGAAATCCAAGCATTTTTTTTTTTTTTAAAGGTCTCTAACTGTAAATATATTGTACTTTTAAACAGGCAGAATGATGATTCAGTCAGGCTTTGGGCAAGTGGGCAAACACATTTTTGACTTCTAAATCTCTGCTTTAATTACTGAAAATGTGTTGCCTTCTAAGCGTATACTCAGTAATATTTATTAGCTTTCTCTGAAGTATTGCATATAAACAGTCGTGATATTACTGTGCCTGTTACTCTAACAATATTTGGCTACCTAATAAAGAATATTAAAGATGTTTTAAAAGATATGTACAGGGAGGGAGTAAATGTTGGTCCTAATAGTCTTAGTGCATATTAACTGCTTTTCCTTTTACAGTTCTCATAGTTAGAAATTGACTCCCTGGTGTCTGTTATGTCCAACATACAACTGTGAGTATTTTAAGCTGTAGCCTTTCCAAATTAAAGTTAATCTTCTTTAAAAAGGAGAAATATAAATTGTTATTACTCACATAAAGAGCCATTATGAATGTCTTGAGACCCCAAATGTTTTGAGTTATTAAAACTGTAAAAGGAAGTGTTTTTTGGTGTGTGTCTTGTTGTTAAGACAAATTTGTTGGTAATAAAGTTAAAAAAAAGTTCTACGGCAAGTGTTTGTTTAATTGTAGGTGAAGAGAAAACAGTCACTGTTAATGTACTGCAGCATTTAATGACACTTCTGTGTGCGATAAAAGCAAAAAGACTTTCATTAGTTAAAAAGATGGAAATGGTTTTGGGTCCTACTTATTTAGGAATGTTACTTTCCCGTGTACTCTGTTTGAACTCCTAGCACATATAATTTTCTTTTGTTAAACATGTCATCTGTCAGCTAATCAGCAAAGATTTATTGCACACCTTTTCTGCAGAGTATGGTGTGCTAGTTGTTATGCAGAATAGAAAGATTGTAAGACAAGGTAAGTGGCTTCTGATGACATTGGAGAGGAAATAAATTCTCTACATGAAACAGATAGCGATATTAGCTGATATATGATTAGGTGACAAAATTAGAGATATAGAACAACATTTTCCAAAGTATTCTATGAGACATTTTTCCTTGAAATGCTCTGGGAAAAGAATTCTATGGCCTAATGTGTTTGGGAGATGTGGCCCAATATATATTTCTCTTAGAGATTTACAGTGCACTTTAGCATATTAAAGCATCTAAGAAGTCTCGTAATAAATAAACCTGTGAAAATTGTTTGACCAAGCAATTTCCCAAGCTTATTTTGACAATGTCCTAAGTATCTCCTGCAGGAACTCACTTTAGGAGAGACTCCTTGATTTACAATCTAATTAATCCAATAGTGTGCCCCCTCGAACTATGGAACAGCATATTTTTTATGAATCAATGTTGATTTAAAAAGTAGCATTACATTTAAAAATGTATTATTGGGGGCAGTTGAGATTGCTACAACTTTTCAGGAGGGATATTTGGTGAAGTATATAAAAATACAAAGGTAAATATCTTTGGCTTAGGAATTACACCTCTAGAAATTTATCCATGTTTAGAAACTTTCAATGGCTAAGCCTTGCCTCTGAACTGAGAATAATCTCTTTATCATAACATTCTGTATCCTTCACAACATTTCCCTAATACACCTTGGGATATACCATCATGCACAATATGTGCTTCTGAGATGAAGAATAGAGACAGATTTGTGGAGGCTGGAAAAGTTGGAAAAGATTCACAGAGCAGGAGGGATTTAAATCAGCATCAGTGGATGGGCAATATTTTGATAGAAGAGATGTCATTCTACACTTGATACTCCAAATTCCAGGCCCAAAATGAGCAGTTAGCACACTGTGGAGCAGATTACAGACATTTTTTTTTTTTTTTCATAGTGCTACTATATACCATGTAGGGTTCTAAAAATTTAAAATATTATTTCATTTAGTCCACAAAACAATCCCATGATATGGATACTATTATTTTCTGTTTTTGTATGTATAACCGAACTGGTAGATCAAGTAATTTTCCTTGGGACACACTGCTAGTGAATGTTGGAGCCATGTAGTTCCACCTCAGAGCCTACACATTAACCACTTTGCTGTATTGGCATGGCACAAGAGTGTAGTCTAATTAAGACTCAAAATGAAAAATACCTTACAAATCTTCTTTTGGGAAAGTGGGATTTCTTTTCTGTTGTACTGATACTCACATTATTTGATTGAGTTATTAATGGCATATAAATATAGGAAGCATTATAAACCACTGCTGATACTTGAATTGCAATGTACATATGCATAAAAAAATCTCTGCTTATTCATGTAAATTATGGATTTCTCTTGGTTCAAATGGAACCACTCCAGTTGCTTATCTGTGCCTTTGTATTTGACTCTCTCTTTGGGAATTTTATAATTTCTATTACTGGTATGATATATACAGGCCAGTTTTGATGACTTCCTGATTTTTCTTTTAGTACAGTCAGTCGGAACTGGGGTTAAGGTTTTGTTTATGAAACAAGGTAATCAATGTAGTCTTCACACAGAATATATGAGAAGACAATTATCTTAAAACATTGGAAGATGTGGATTGCCTAGACATCACATGGGATTCCAAAATTGCCCTGACATTTTCTTTCTTTTTGGTCTATTATTATTAATAAACTGTTAATAATGAGGATCATGTGTAGAACATTAAAGTACATGTTCTGAACTAAGAAAGAATTCTTAAAGTTACTATTTTATGCTGTTATTAATGGAAATGAAATATTGTTCCCTCCACAAAATTCTAAAGATGTATCAAGGTTTTTTCAGATGTTTTCTGAATTTTTATAGTTAACTGGTATTATCCAAGGTAATTTTTTTTGTCTCATAGTAAGCACCTTCTTTAGTGTTCATTCATTCTTTCATGCATCAAATAAATATATGAAGTGTTTGATAAAGCTCAATAAGTACAGGAAATAATATATACAGAGGAAGGAGTAGCTACTAATAAACAACTCTTATACATTTAATCTTATAGGTATTGAGCACTCAAATGTGAAGAGGAAGAAAAAGGTAAATAAGGAATAAAGCACAATTAAAACACTGGTTGTTTTATTATTTGTTGTTGTTGCCATCGAGTCAGCTCCATCTCATGACAACCTTTGGTACAACGCAATGAAACCTTGCCAGGTCCTGTGCCATCTTCATGATTGTTGGTATGGTTGTGACCATTGTGTAATAATTTCCAATCTAGGAGGCTCATCTTACAGAGTCATATCAGACAGTATTCTCCTGTGATTCATAACATTTTCATTGGCTAATTTTCGGAAGTAGATCACTAGGACTTTCTTCCTAGTCTGTCTTAATCTGGAAGCTCTGCTGAAACCTGTGTTTCATGGGTGATCCTGCTTTTAATGCTCTCAAATCTCATTGAATGCAGTAAATGAACCAGAGACTTCATCTGGTATCCAATTTCATTTAGTATTCCCTTTGCAACTCCATTCTGAGAAATGTGTATTTGATACTAAACAATCTGCTTAAGAATTATAAAATGTAAACAGCATCCAAGTAATCATATAGGCTTGGTAGAGTATAACACAATGTTCTAAATATTCGGTATGTACAATACTATGTATGAGGGCTGACCGTTATTACAAGGTGCCATGAAGCAGAGCAACGTCTTGAGGTCTCAAAGAAAAATTCATTTTTGTTCACTATTGCTTTTATGGAAAATATATTCAACTATATTCAAAATTTCAAAATGGCATTTATGTATGTATTGGTATACTATGTTATATATACATAAATACTTTAGTTTCCCTGAAAAAAAATTCCTCACAAAATTAAAAGGATAGTTTATCAAGTAGAAAAGCAAAATTGTAATATTTGTCCATGCTAGCTTTTCATTACTCACATAATTATATTATTTTCTAAAAAAAGTCTTCTATATTAAAAAGGTTTATAACCACTTTTTAAAATTAGATTCTATAAAGAAATGAAATATTAAAAATTATCATTTTGAAGATGAATGCCAATTTTAATTTCTAGTAACTAGAGTTTCCATGTCTATGCTGACTGGGGAAAGAAAACTCTCCTATAGACTAATATTCATCCAGTGTTACTAGACTTTGAGTTGTGCTTTAAATAGCAGGCCAGTTTACTGGAATTTATTGAAAATAAACACACTGAGACAAATCCTTAACTTCATTAACAAATCAAAACTTATAAGATTTTTCCTTTATGTTTCCAGAAATAATATTTTATGGTACCATTAGTTCCAGGAATTAGCTATTTAAAGCATCTTCATGTAAACTTTCATTTGTAGTCTTTTTTTAATTTACTGTGTTTCTTTCCTCAAAGCTTACACATTATTTATTGACAGCACAAAATGCTTTTCCATAATGTAAAAGTTCTGAAACTTGTTTTGTCCAAGGTTAAAAAAATTGGGGGGGAAAAAAAAAAGAATGTATTAATCAGATTAAATACAGTGAAAGTGTTTTATTTTAAAATAATATAAGATGAAATAAAATAAAATACTTCGTATTTTTTAAGGGAATTTTTGCTGTTGTTGTGTGTTGTCAAGTTGATTCCGACTCATAGCGATCCCATGTGACACAGTAGAACTGCCCTGAAGAGTTTCCTAGGCTGTAGTCTTTACAGGAGCAGATCACCAGGTCTTTTCTCCTGTGAAGCAGCTGGTTGGGTTCCAACCGCCAGCCTTTTGGTTAGCAACCAAGTGTTTAACTGTTGTGCCACCAGGCCCATATTTATACAGGAAATAATCACTGTCTAGGAGACCTGGTGGTCCACAGATTTCAGCCTAGGAAACCCTCTCGGGCAGTTCTACTCTGCTGCATGGTGTCACTGTGAGTTGGAATTAACTCGAAGGCAAAAAACAACAGTCACTATCTAGTTTTCTTTATAATAATTACAATTATTCTGAAATAGGTTGTGCTGATACATTGGGTTGAGGTATTCTCTCTTCCCCTTATTTTTTTTTTCTGGCCCTTATGACTATGCTTTTCAGAGGGAAGATAAGTAATAACAAAATATAAGGAACTTGATTATATTTTAATCTACATATAAAAGAAGAAAGCTTAATATTCTGGAAAAATGCATTGTTTGGATGTGGTGCATTTAAAGGAAAGTGAGAAAGAATGTTTTTATTTAATGAAACCAGTAAGTATTGTGGGCGTTTGTTTTTATGAATATTTTGAAGGAATTATGGACAGTAGATATGTACCTCAGATCTCCTTAACAGCTAGCAGAATTTTAGGACTGAAAGACCATTTTGACTAGTATCATTAGAAACTAGTTAGTTAGCTGCTGTTGCAGCAATTTGAACCCTGAAGTTAATTTCATTCCGTTTCTCAAAAGCATCTCTTATCTCTGGGTCCAGGTCTTTGCCCAAGCTGATCCCTTTATTTGACACATCAGTTTTTCTCTCCTTTCTTGTAATTTTCATTTAGCTAATCACTATTCATTCTTTGGGCTGATTTAAAAAAAAAAGACCAAAATCTCAGTGGCTTAGCACAATAATATTCTTTTCTCACTCACACAAAACCTGCTGCAGGTTGAGGTGGGGGTCATGGGTTGTTCTCCTTTATGTGGTGTCTCTGTATTCCAGTTGTCTCCATTTTATGGTAACTTCATCTTAACATATGATTCTGCTATAGCTGCTACAGAGGAAGAGAACATGAAAAATCGTGCACCAGCTTTTAAGTGCTTCTTTCTGGAAGTATAATTTGCCCATATATACAGGAAGAGGGGTACTCGGGGGCACTAGTAATGTCTAACAAACTCAGGTTAGATAAAACATTTGAGAATATATTTCATGGTCTCTGCCATGCCCCCTGACCTTCTCCAGGAGCACTGTTAACACCTTTGTCTTAGTAATCTAGTGCTGCTATAACAGAAATACCACAGGTGGATGGCTTTAACAAATGAAAGTTTATTCTCTCACAGTCTAGGAGGTTAGAAGACCGAATTCAGGGTGCCAGCTCCAGGGGAAGGCTTTCACTCTCTGTTGGCTCTGGGGTAAGGTCCTTGTCATCAATCTTCCCCTGATCTAGGAGCTTCTCAGTTCAGGTACTCCGGATCCAAAGGACGTGCTGGCTCCCAGCTCTTCTTTCTTGGTAGTATGAGGTCCCTCTCCTCTCTTCTAACTTCTCTCATAAAAGAGATTGACTCAAGATGCAACCTAATCTTGTAGATTGTGTCCTGCCTCATTAACATAACTGCCTCTAATCCTGCTTCATTAACATCATAGAGGTTAGGATTTATAACACATAGGGTAAATACATCAGATCACAAAATGGAGGACAGCCACACAATAATGGGAATCATGGTCTAGCCGAATTGACACACGTTTTCTGGGGATCACAGTTCAATCTATGACAACCTTATTCTTTCCTTTGCATAACTATTATCATAATAAATTATTTGTCTATCTTTCCCCCCTAGACTGTAAGCTATAAGACCACTGAGACTAAGTCTTTTTTTTCTCACCATTATATCCCTATTAACAGGCACACAATAAGCAGCTAAATACATATTTGTTGAATTAATGGTTTTTCATGGTTTAGAGTCTTCCATCTAGAATGCTAAGTGCTTATGTTGAATCTATGTTGATTTCTTTTGGATCTTCCATAATTTCATGTATGTGTTGTGCACATAGTATGCAACAAGCAAATTCTGGATAAATCAAGTATTTAATGAATATTATGTGCCTGACACTATTTTCAGGAAAGCTGTCTTAGTGAAGGTAGGAGGGAACTTTAACTCTTGGCAGCCAGAAATAATTTTCTCCATGTTCTATCAGTGTTCTCCCTCCACCAATTAACAAAACACTTATTTTAGATCTGTTCTGATTAATACATACATACTGGAGGGGAGATGGGAGAAGGGGATTCAATGGCAAATGAAGCATGATCTCTGTCCTAAAAGAGTTGGTCACCCAGTAAGGATAAGATATACATAATCATGACCAATGTAGAAGGCAAATAATAGCTGGGACTCCTGGATCAACTATTAACAGCAACAACTTCAAGCCAGCACAACCACAGAAAGTTTCATGGAAGAATTAACATTTGATCTGGGCCTTAAATGCCTAGAAGTGTTGAGAAGAGCGAAAGGTCTTTTAGAGGGCAGGGGAGAATGCAAAGGCCCTCTACTGTGTGCATATTGAACAAGTAGTTGTGATAGACACAGGTAGTTCTCATCAGTATTCCAGGTTCTTTTCCCCTTTCTGTTAAAAATGGAAGACAATGGTGTCTAACCCTTTCAATATTAAACAGGGCCATGTGACTAATTCAGGTCAATGGGCTATAATTGGAAATGATGTTTGTCCTTTCTGGACCAAACCACTAACGAGGCAGTGCTTGATTTTTCCATACTTCCTTCCTATGTCTTCGAGAATTTGAAGTTTCAGGTTAAAATTGAGTGCCATAGAATGGTAGAGACTCCATCACTGTAGGTCCTTGGCTACATGGATCAGAACTCTCTCCATCAACCCATGCTAGACTATCGTGTGAGCAAGAAATAAACAGTTGTCTTCTAAAACCACTGAGGTTTTGGTTTGCTTATTACTATTGCATAACCTAGTCTGTCCTAATGAAGTAGAACTACTTTGTAAAAGTCTGTGCTCATTTATATACATAACAAATATGTAACTTTCTAAGGGAATTGGCTTTTGAAAAATAAGATACTACTCACTTTTATTCACTAGAGGTTTGACGGGCGCATGTTGTTCATCTCTCTCTCTTTTAATTCCAACAATATGTGATTAAATAAATGAGATACTTAGAAAAAGTCCAAAGGCCACATAGTATAACCCCCAAATAGCAGACAGTAAGTAGTCTGCTAATTGTTTGGCTAATATTTGATCATTTCGCACCGTAATATTTTACAAATTTATTCTTCCTCAAATTAGTAAGAAACTTAGAGGTGCAGGCTCCTAAGGACAGTATAAAAATTTTCAGCTCACCCATCTGAATGATTTTTTGTACACATGATGTCAAATGACTGATTTGACAGGCTTTTAAAAACTGAAGTGACATGGCTTGACAAAAAGCAGAAATGAATTCAGGCTATTTAAAGAAAACTATGCATACACTTTAATTTTAATCCCAGAAGAACACAATTTAAGCACATTTGATAACATCATTTACTTCCTGTTTTACACAGGGCATTACACAAAAATGGCAGATTCTGTTTAGGGGTGGATCTATAGTATCAGTAGGATGAATATTAGTTCTGGAGGTTAGTGTTTATGGTCAACTCTAGGGGTTAAGGTAGTCACATGAGTTAAAGATTCTGGGGTTTTGATTTTCTGCCATTGTAGTGATGTGTAAATTCCTGATAATGACAATGAATTAGAGTATTTTTACATTTTGGAAAATCCAATAGAAATCTAGTAAAAATAGTAAAAAAAAAATATATATATGTGTGTGTGTATATATATAGCAGGAAATAATAAAAACAGGAGAAAACACATCTGATGTAGATACATATAGGAGCTTGGTTAACAATACCCCCTAAATTTTCAAACATCTAGGACCCTTAAAGGACCAAATCCTGAATTCCAGAAAAAAGCAGTCTGTTGCAATCATCCAAATACTTTTACACTCTGGTTTTAATTTCCTTATGCTTTAGGATGAGTCAAACTCTTCTGTTTTCCAGCACCCACTTTATAAAAAATAAGCAGTGCACTGTGAATTTCAAACATGACCCGAGTGAGCAATTTTATGAAAATAATGTGCGTGTATAATTACACACTGTCAATTCTGTTATATAAGGGAGGATTATCGAGTTTGCATATTAATCAGGCTCACAGTTTCACATTTTCCTCCCATGAGTACCAGTGCTCTGTTAAGGACTATGTATCATAGTGAATAAAAAGGGAGGAGATCAAACACTACCAGTCTGTATGAAGTGTGATACAGTGGGAAATAAAAAAGGAGTAAAGTACAGCTAGATGGGTTGGGATCATGAAGGTTAGTGTGCATAAACAGAAGAAGAGCTAAAATGATGTCTGGAAAATACAGCAGAGTACAAGTGATTCCCTAGATTTGTACACAGACCAACTAATCCATCCTGGACCTTCTCTGCTCCATCTCATTGCAGGTCTAGGCTTCTGACTCCCTTTGTGCTATCCTCAATGATCACCTTTGGCTTCAGTTCAGAAAAGAGAACTTTCATCACTATGATTGTTTTTAATATTCTTAATAGGGTTTATAATTATTTCTGCTTTTACTCTTATGCTAAATTCAAGATATAATAATTATGTATGGAACTTTTAAGAACTGATAGTTATTGATAGGATTAAAAAAAATAGAGAATTGGATAGGGGATTTAGGTTAGAATTTCTAACAGGGTAGGTATATATAACTATACATAATTCATAATTGCTTATACCAAAACGATTGCCCAGAAAGGAAGTAAGCATAAATTGGTGTGCTTTAACTTGTTTGCAGAGATACATTGTGGAACGGGAAAACATGAAGGAAGCTGCTTTATTATATTCTCTCACTTTTAGTATGGCAGATTAAGTAATAAAACCAAAAAACCAAACCCACTGCTGTCAGGTCAATTCCAACTCACAGCAACCCTATAGGACAGAGTAGAACTGTCGCATAGGATTCCAGTGCTGTAAATCTTTGGGGAAGCAGCAGACTGCCACATCTTTCCCCCATAGAGCAGCTGGTGAGTTCGAACCAATGACTTTTTGGTTAGCAGCTGAGCACTTTAACCACTGCGCCACCAGGGCTCCTTAGATTAAGTGATAGCTAATGTATTTTTTTAATACCAACTTCCTAGCTTCAGGTGTGTAGCTGGAGAAGTTCATTTTTCTCAAGATGAGTGGGACTTTATATAGGAGACATGGACTTCAGCTTCTCCTGACACCCAAAGGGGAAGAAAAGGCATGATCAGGAATCAAAGAGGGTGGTAATGCTTGTAGTTTCCCATTCCTGCACAGGGTTTTGCCACAAGATGATGACACAAAGAGATAAGCTGAGTCACCTTTCCCACCCCTGTAGCCCATGAACCCTGTGGAAAGCTGACTTATTCCCTGGGGTTTTGAGGAGGGAGCGCTTCTCTTAGCATGCTCCAGTGGGTGCACACTAGTGTCACAGATGGGGCCTGTGTCTCCTTAGTCTTTCCCAGAGTAAAGGCTTTCAGGTTCTCGTTCTATTGCATCCAACACAGTGTAGCCTCTACTCTGTTAAGAGTGGAAAAATCAAAGGTACCAGACATCTGATCACAACAAGAGTTGCTGGATTTTCAGTGTCTGGGGCTCCCCAGACAAAAATTATCTGCCTGGGGAGATAATTAACTGTAGAAAAATTAAGTGCAAACCATTCACACACTTAAGCAGACATTTCTGCCATCTAAATTTAAACTCCTGTATTATCATCAAAGGAGACCTGGTGGCGGAGTGGTTAAGCCCTCAGTTACTGACCAAGGGGTTCATTATTCGAACCTACCAGCAGATCCAAGGGAAAAAGAGGTGACAGTCTGCTTTCGTAAAGATTAAAGCCTTGGAAACCCTATAGGCAGTTCTACTCTGTCCTATATGTCACTATGAGTTGGAATGGACTCGAGGGCAATGGGACGGGATTATCATCAAAAGTTCTTGGGTGGCACAAGCTGTATGCACTTGACTACTAACCTAAAGGTTGGTGGTTCAACCCCACCCAGCAGTGCCACAGAAGGAAGTCCTGGTGATCTGCTTCCGTAAAGATTACAGCAAAGAAAACCCTATGGAGCACATTTGCTCTGTAACACATAGGGTCACCATAGGTCAGAATCAACTCAACGCCAACAGATTTGTTGTTTTGTTTTTTATTGTCATCAAACTCCAGTCAGTCAGTTTTAGATCTGAGGCATTTAAACTTCACTTTCTTCGGGGACAAAAGAAAAGAAGTCTCATTACAAAATGGTATTTGTTTAAAAATTCCCTAAACCTCAAAAGAGGACGGTTTCAGGGACCTGTTTCCAAGAGGAATATATTATAGTGATGATATATTTAGAATTAAATATCTATCAAATTTCTGTTAACAGAAGGGATATTTTCTCATAGCATGTTAACCATTTCTTGACTTCATAATTTTGATGAAAACCAGCCTTGTCTCTATCTCTTTGTGAAAAATGTTTAGGTGTGTTGTTGTTAGGTGCCGTTGAGTTGGTTCTGAATCATAGCAACCCTGTGTACAACGAAATAAAACACTGCCCGGTCCTGTGCCATCCTCACAAGCATTGCAGTGCCAGACCCTCTGCCCTGCAGTGTGGCCTGAGGCCTACTGAGGCACAAAACAAGACCTAGATTCCCAGGCTGGGAGTGGGGCTGGCTGGGTGACAGCTGAGTCAAGCGTCCACAGTTCTTCAGGCATTTCTACCCAATATTGGAGCTGAACACATTGGCCAAATAAAGCTGAAATTTTTCTATCCACCCCCCACCCCCCAGGAAAAAGAATGTGTGTTCTTTGCAGATTTTTGTAGCCACTGTATCAATCCATCTCTTTGAGGGTCTTCCCTCTATTTTACCAAGCATGACGTCTTTCTCCAGAGACTGGTCTCTCCTGATAACATCTCCAAAGCACATGAGACAAAATCTTGCCATCCTTGCTTCTAAGAAGCATTCTGGCTGTACTTCTTCCAAGACAGATTTGTTTGTTCTGGTAGTCCACGGTATAGTCAATATTCTTCGCCAGCACCATAATTCAAATACATCACTTCTTCTTTGGTGTTCCTTATTCGTTGTCCAGCTTTTGCATGCATATGAGGTGATTGAAAATACCTTGGCTTGGGTCAGGGGCGCCTCATTTCTCAAAGTGACATCTTTGCTTTTTAATACGTTAAAAAGGTCTTTTGCAGCAGATTTGCCCAATGCAATATGTCGTTTGATTTCTTGGCTGCTGCTTCCAAGGGCGTTGATTGTAGAGCCAAGTAAAATGAAATCCTTGACAACTTCAGTATTTAGTACTCTATTTATCATGATATTGCTTATTGGTCCGGTTTTGAGAATTTTTGTTTTCTTTATGTTGAGGTGTAATCCATACTGAAGACTGTAGTCTTTGACCTTCATCGGTAAGTGCTTCAAGTCCTCTTAGCTTTCAGCAAACAAGGTTGTGTCATGTGCATATCACAGGTTGTTAATGAGTCTTCCACCAATCCTGATGCCACATTCTTCTTCATATAGTCCAGCTTCTCGGATTATTTGCTCAGCAAATAGTTTAGGTGTACATAGAATTATTTCCAGTACTCTTCAGATCTCATTAGGAATACATATCAGCAGTGGCCTGTTGGAGAGTCCATTTAAGGATACGTTATCTCATACTTCAGAGGTATAGCCCTGTATATATAATCTAATAACATTCTGTGAAAAATAATAGGAAAATAGGTACTCTCTACCTTATCTACCTACTGTTCTCTTAGAAATTTCTTCTAAGTGACCAAAAGTGGATGATTGTGTGTTATCTTCACTTGTAGAGAAAGGATGAACTGTAAATAGTTAATTTTTCCAAAGAGCACTTAAATTCAAAATGTTTTTCAACAAAGGATGGAAGGGCGTTTTGGAGTTGTTAGGAGTGTGGGCTATCACATCAGACTGTTGAGCTTGTATCCCAGCTCTCCCCATTAGTGTGCTCTGAGAAAGTTACTGAACCTACCTTTACCTCAGTTTCTTCAACTGTAAAATGTGGATAATCATAATTGTTGCAATGATAATTAAATGGGCTAATTCACACAGAGTGTTTAAAGCAGTGGCTGGCACTCAGTCAGCATCTAGTAAAAATTATCATCATTACAGGTCCACAGTTCCTTTGGATTTAAGAATATTTTGGATTTTAAAAGTTACCTGTACTCTATATTATGTAACACCCACTGTAGGATCTGGGGGAAAAATAATCAAGTACATTAATATTTCTGCAGCCAAATCTATAAAATATTCACATTAGCTGTAATAAATAAACAATATAAACAGCCTCAGATCAGTTCAGGTTAGATTTTGAAATGAGGTACCAAAAAAGTTTTTTTAAAGATCTTTTTAGATTTTGAAATTTGAGGTAAGGGATTGTGGACCTTTATTATATTTTCTGATGTCCCTAAGCCAAACCTGACCTGTCACCCTACTGCAGGATAATAAGCATCCCTTCAAGGACAGGAGCAGACCCATGCTCTCTGGTTCTCAAAGTGTTGCTGACTCAGGCTTCACTGTGGGACAGGGTGGCTTGTATGAGAGTCCTAGTATTTGATTGAGACTGAGCACACAACACATGTGGAATGAAATTATTTCTCACTGAAATCTCTCTACTTGACTCTGAAGACATGTTTCTACAATCTGCTCTTGTTTCACTACTTCAGAGATTTTCTTTTATAAAAGGTATCTAGGGTTGCCCCCAGCTGGATCTCATGTCGACAGAGGCACATTCCTTTGGCTCATCCAAATTTCTTTCAGAGAGCTTCAGGGCTCTGCTGATGCCCAAAGACAGGGGCTCACCTCCATGGCTGTAGTGCTTAGGCCCAGGACCCATGCCACTCTGTTGTTGCTGTCCATGGACAGAGACAATGCCTGTGTATACAATGGGATTTAGTTGAAAGGTTGATCTGAGTTCTAGATAAGAAAATTCTAAACCATCTCCCTAATTATGGTATGCTCAGAAACCTTAACTCATTTTGCCTATTTTTTCAGAGACTATCAGTTCTACATGGTGATGCTACAAATTCATGACATTTTTTTGCTTATGAAATTTAGGATGAAAAGAGGAAAGAATTTTCTGTAGTAATGTAATTGGAACTGATAAAAGTTAATTTGTTAAAGCATGAGACTGGGGGATGCTATGGCTTAGCCTATGAATATCTTCTGTTAAGGGCAAAATACATGCCTCTCACTCTGCCTGATTAATGATCCAGATGAGCTGTTAAGCTGAATTTCTTTCTGATCAACAAAAAGCAGGAGCACCTAGGAGCCCAATGCCTGTAGAAATTGAATTGGCATTATTATTCATTTAGCTTATTTTGCTATAGATTCAAAATTTGGGGTGGGGGGAATATACTAATAATAGCAAATACAGTTAACCCCCAAATATAGTTAACCCTGCTTAATTTATCTCCCTCCTTCTGTTTTTTAGCTTCCTTACAGCAGAGCACCATCAGAGAATTAACTTTGTAGACTTTTGCTTAACATTTGGAGAATGATGGCTAAACGAATGCATTTTTACCCAGTAATTCCATTATAGTCTCCAAGGCTCACCACTCATTAATTGCTTTTCTAATTGCTTTATGAGAAATGCTATTTGATAGGTCTTTCTCCTTTTCCTTTCTATGTGACATTGACAGTTGCTAATTCACTTACTAGATAATTTAAGAAAAGTTACATAATTTATTTAAGCATTTACAAATAATTTCAACATGCTGAATTCTGAATTGCCCGTGTGATATAGTGTTCTTTCTTGGTCTATTTTTTGACATTCATTAATTCAACCATTTATTCAGCAAACAAGTTTTGAATGTTTATGATGTGCACAGCATTGATCCAACTACTGTGGAATCTATAAATAGGGTTGTTGTCCAAAAGGAGCTTATATTCTATTAGGGAAAGAAGAGTGAAATAATTAGAATTCAAGGTCGAAAGTGATAAATGCAGAGGATTGGGACAAAAATCCTATGGGAATTCAGATGAAGGATGAAGAGCATTTCTGGCTGAGGATTCTGAAAATAGCTTAATGGAGGAAAATGCATTAAACAGTGTATTAAAGGATAAATACAGTTTATTTTTTATCGAACATCGATTAAAATACTACCTTGTTGTTGTCCATAAAGAGAAGACTGACTAGGTAAATAATTATCGTTTCTAAAATCAGGCTGATATTGAAAATAGTTAACAGTCAATATAACTTGTGCTCTGACAATTCAGAATAGATACCTAACATTTATTTCAGAATGGACAGATGAGAGCCTGCACACACTATTCCTACATACTGGCTGAATATCAACCCTACCTACCATGGGATGTGTAGTAATTAAAATAATGACTCAGCTGTATATTTATTTACATGATAGGATACCTGTAACATGTTGTTGAGCAACAAAGAGCCGGTTACACAACACTGAGTATGGTATGATCTATGTATATGAAATTGTATACATATATTGATATCTAAATAATTATCTGAAAACATATTCAAAAAAGTTAGCAAGTAGAATTCTTGATATTTTACCTACTTTATTGTATTTTTCTACTTCTTGAGTTATTAACAGTGAATATGAGTACATTTTACAAAAGAAATAAAGTAGTTTAAGAATAATTATGTCAGAAGTCATTATGAATAGTTAATGATAAATTAGTGAAGGATGTGGCAATCAGCAGGAAATTATGGCTGTTTATGGATTCATAAAACTGATCCAGTTTGGTGGGACAGAAACTGGATGAAAAACAAAGTAGATAAAGAAAAGATGGATGAAATATAGCTGGAAAACTAATTGTTGGAAGATCCTGGAAAGCTTTGAAGAATACAGGTTTGATTTTATCTAATGGGCAAATTTGGGGTGGGGGAAACTTGCAGTTTTTGTGCTGAGTAGTAATCAGTAAAAAAAAAAAAAAAAATTAGAAGTTGTTTTGAGAACAATATTTAGAAGAGTTTTTTTTTTTCTTCTTTTTTTTCGGTGATTGTGACCAGAAGTAGGGAAGACATTTAAGAGGTTACTGTAATAATCTACGAGGAAGGCAAAAAGAGCACGAGATTTGACAGTGGCAATAGTGATGCAAGGGAGACATAGATAACCAAAAGTTTTCTGGAGGGAGGATTAACAGAATTTAGAGACTGACGTGGTAGGAAAGACAAAGGAGAAGGAGGAGCCACTAACTAATACTGGTGACATTAACCTAAATAGAGCAGTTACAAAAGAACTGCATGTTTGTGAGAAAAGTTCAGAGAAATAAAAGAATTTAGATCTGTAAGTCATTGTTTATTTCTTTCCTTCATTGTATGTATTAAAATCAAAGGCAGGTTAAGTGACTTGTCAGAAGCTGTACAGTTAATATTTGAGTTGGTTTTAGATACGTTGAGTTTGAAGTGCTATAAGATATCCTATTGGGATACATGAGAAACCCATTAGAAGTGTGGGTTGAAAACTCTGACAATCCCTGTCTTTTCTTTTAGTTAAAATTAGTCATTCCTCTGTGATCTCATATAATTATGCGTACTTCTAATATAGCATTTGCTAAATTGTATTTTATTTGTTCCTATTATTTATTTCTTCTGATATGCATACCTCTGGAAGGAAAGTGTCATGTCTTATTGATTTAAATCTGTATATATATATATATATATATATATATATATATACTGTGCTTAGTACAGTGCTAGTACTGTCAAAAAAAAAAAAAAAAACAAAGCCCATTGCTGTCAGGTCGATTCTGACTGGTAACAACCCTATAGGACAGAGTAGAACTGCCCCATAAGGTTTCCAGGAGCAGCTAGTGTATTCAAACTGCTGATGTTTTTGTTAGCAGCCATAGCTCTTAACCACTGTGCCACCAGGGCTCCCTCAGTACTGTAGGCACTCAAAATTATTTAGCTGAATAAATAAGAAAGATCGCAAGGAATATATATACGTATATATATATTTTTAGTCTTCATAGAAGTTGTAATAGAAGCTGTGGGAGTGAAAATATCAAAGGAGACTATGTAATAACAAAAGAGATTTTTTCTTTTGGAAAATATACATTTATAGTTCTAATCTTGATCCTGTGTTCCAGATAAATCAAACTGCATTATAGATAGCTGTAATCGATGATCCCAACATTGATTTCATCATGAAGCCTGTTCCTCCCTGTAAGTCATATCTTGGTTAATGACACCACCATCCAATGTAGCAGTAATTGGAGAACTGGGATTTTCTCATGCCCTAAATCTTGTTATGCTTCCTATCAAATTTATCTCCTGAGCTTCTCTTAAATGTATACCTCTCCGTTCCTCCATTCTCCCTGCTTCTCATTGATTCCAGTTCTCATAACTCCTCACCTGGATATTGCAATAACCTACCTACTTGCATTTCTTGAAGGAGTCCTTGTGGCACAGTGGTTAAAGAGCTAGGCTGCTAACTGAATGGTTGCCAGTTGGAACCCACTAGCTCCTCCACATTTGAAAGATTGGACAGTTGGCTTCCGTAAAGATTTACAGCCTCAGACACCCTATGGGGCAGTTCTGCTCGTCCTGTAGGGTCGCTATGACTCGGAATTGACTTGATGGCAACAAGTTTGACTTGGATTTGGTTTGTCTTCCTTGGTTTCAGTTTTACCTATGCCCTCCAACCCCAACACTTGAGAGAAAAATGATCTTCATAAAACACAAATGTCATTTCACTTCTCTCTCTAAAGATACTGCAAAGGCTCTCAATTGCTCAGGTTACTATTCACACTTCTTGGTTTGGCAGAGTGCCTTTGTGTCTTGGTATTTCTATCTCTAATGGTTTTGCTATCTTTTACTCACTGGAAACCCTGGTGGCATAGTGGTTAAGAGTTATGACTGCTAACCAAAAGGTCGTTAGTTGGAATCCACCAGGTGCTCCTTGGAAACCTTATGGGGGCAGTTCTACTCTGTCCTATATGGTTGCTGTGAGTTGGAATTGACTTGACGGCAACAGGGTTTTTTTTTTTTTTTTCTTTTTTTTAATTTACTCACTGCTCCAGCCATACTGACCTAATCACAGTTCATAAAATATTCCACGTTATATCATACTTTGTCATTCCTCTCTCAGGGATGCCCTTTCTTCTACTTTGAAGACTCCCTGTCCATCTCTTAAGAACCTGATCAGTTACCACCTCATCTGAATAGCATTTTCTGACCTCGCCTGATAGATATGATCACTCTTATACTCTGAATGTGTCCTATGCCATGTATAGTTTCTTTCATGCATTATTGCATTTACATGTTTATATGCCTATAAGGACAATAGTTTGTACTCTGATTCCAAGAGAGTAGACATTACCTTAGTCATCTTTTAGTCCTGTATCAGGTACAGTGCCTGGCAGATAGTAAGCATCAATAAATAAATATTATTCACTTCTGCATAAAAGAATGCTGGACTAAGAAAATCTTGTTTTGTTTTTTTTTTAAATTAAGTCCTTATTTTTGACTGTAACATAACTTTTTAGGAGAGAGGTGGGGATATGAACAGATTTCAGAAGTTTAAGGAATACATGAGTGAATAATCATATTCTGTGAATGTGGTTTAAAAAAAAAAGAAAAGAAAGATGGAAACTCAAAGGAGTATCAGGATCTGAAAAGATTTTGAATGGGAAGACTTAAAGGAGAGTATGGGCAGTTGGAAGGTAATCAACACAAAAAAGACAGACTTAAGTTTTAAGAAGATGATTTTGTATGAGAAAGAGAGAAATCAATGAAAGATGAAGGTGAAGAGGGAGAGGACTTTGTCTTACACATCTTCGTATATTTAATGCCTTGCATATAGGATTATTTAATATATCTACATCGAACTGTTGGAAAGGAGTAAGTCTGAATGTGAGGAAAAGAAGAGAGGTGTGAAAGAGGCAGAGAAGAGATGTCAAAGGTGGATAACTTGAGGAAATTAATATTTCAGACAAGATAAACTATTAGTTCCGGCTTATCTCAACCTTTTTCATGAAATTGTCAGCATAGATCTTTCATCAGCCTTATCTTTCAATACGCTTACCATCTGTAACCACATTAGAAAACTACTTCCAGATTATAGAGGGCTTTAAATGCCATGATAACCACTTTGATTTTGGTCTGATGCACAAAAGGGATCTCATTCTATTCCCTGAGAATGTGTCATTTTGGAAATAGTGCTTTAGTTGGATTAAGTTTACCTGGCTACAAGAGGTGAGAAAGTCTACAAGAAGAGTAATTAAGGAGCTAATACAAGTACCCAAGCATAAATAACAGTGTATGGATTAATTTCTCAGTGGAACAAAAAGAATCATTGGTGTGCATTTTATCAGAGGAAGAATAGACAGGAATTGAAGACAGATCAGCTGTGGGCCTGGAGAATAGGCATGATTCAAGTCTGGGGAAGGAGAGAATGGTATTTACCACTGACAATCATAGTGAATATATAAGGAGTTTTAGTCTACAAAACAGTTCAGAGAAGCCAAGTCTGTTTGGGGATTTTTAAATGGTCTTTTAAAATAGCTGAGATGCCATGTGGGACTATCATACCTTTTATGCGGACGATGTCATTAGGCCACTCATGCTGATAGAGCACGGTAGACAGTTTGAATTGTGCTCTGGTTTTGAGTGTGAGTGCCTAGCTTTGAGAGTTCAGTGATTTTACTACACAACAGCTGTTGAACCACTTGTTTTCATTAAGAGGACGTTAAGCATCTGCCCTCATAGTTAATCACAATCCATGACTTTCTATTTGTTGATGCCACAGGAATTTATTTTTCATTGTTTTATAGCATTTCTGTATTTATTTTGCATTTGCCCTTTCTTAGTTATGAAGTTCTGATTTTTTAATATCATAGATTCTCTTTCCTTTCAGATCTTTCCACCTCACTGACATTAAGAGAAAATCATACATGGCTTCAAGAATCAATCAATCCTTACAAAAACTCTGCATGAAGGTCAAGATAATGCAACATTTTTTCCTAACTGTCTAAAAAAGAGATGCTGTTAAGCTAATCAGATAGGAAGCTGTGATATAATCAAGTTTTACTTTTTTTTAAAATATAATTTACATACATTAACAGTATTTCCAGACTTAAAAAATAATCTGAATTAAAAGAGAAATCCTCACAATTTTGTCTCCTACTATACTGACTGATATTCAAGGTTTGATTGATATTATTTAACTAAAACTCATTGTCGTCAAGTTGATTCTCACTCATAGTGACCCTGTAGGACAGAGTAGAGCTGTCCCATAGGGCTTCTAAGGCTGTAATCTTTATGAAAGCAGACTGCCACGTCATTCTCACAAGGAGCCTCTAAACCGCTGACCTTTTAGTTAGTAGCCCAGCCCTTAACCACTGCACCATCAGAGCTCCTGTTGTTTGACTAGAAACTGGAATTAAAGAGCACTATAACATACGTTCAACTTCTAATGCAGGAAAGCTTCAGCCAGTTTGCTGTGTTTAGATATTTGAGCAAGAAAATAACTTTTGAAAGTATGTTGCTGAATACACTACTTTGTTTTCTCACCCCCTGAATATTAAATCTACATGCTAATACTGTGGTGAGTGGTAAAGTAAGCCCAAATGAAGTAAACCGTATATAAAAGGAATCTGTTATTTTGCTGGTCTTCCTGTTAAGTAAGATATACTCCCAATGCAATCTGTGAACACTGACACAGATAGATGACTTTATGTGCAAAATTCCACTTACTGGTTTTAGTTATAAAGGCTACTTTTAATGTTTGAGGAAGATAGTCTATGTATAATTTCTTTATAGCATATCACCCTAAAAACCCTGAAAAATGGTAATATGTCTTTGAGCTACTAAATCAAGCATTCTAACGGCACTGAAAAATGAAACAAAACAACTTGCAAATTAAAACATCATCAACAAAATTTTAGTATTTTTCTCTGAGGAAGAATAAAAGATTGCCGTTTTGGTAATTTTTTCTAAGGTTTTTCTCTTTTCTTTCTTTTTTTCTTGCTTTAAACTAGCAGATTTATAAGCCACGTACTTGAACAGCAAAACCATTTGCCATTTGGTAGAACTGGCTGACATTTCATTTTTTCTGGGCAGATTGCAGATTAGTTTGACATTATTTTGCTGGGCTCTGAGCTACATCATTAACATATTGCTTATGACTAAAAGCAAAGTGGTTTTATTTTGTGGCATAATACCCTACATTTTCTACAAGTAGTAAAATGCATGATTTCTCTGAAAATAACTAGATATTGCTTCAGTCTTGTGAAAAAAAAAAAGCAGAATTCTACTAATGTAACAAAATGTATCACTAAAATGGTGTGTCAGAGGGGAACGAAAACCTCCATAAAGGCATGATGTGTTTACTGTTGATATCTCTATATCTTGGCTAGAAATGAGAAACGTTCATGAAATATTGGGCTTAAACAGAGATTACATCAGTATGGTAGCAATATCATACTTGTCAACTAACGGAATATAACTGCCTGGTTGTACCGCATGAAAATGAAAATTCACTTTTTGATCTAAGGCATATTTCTTTTCTTGCCTATGTTGGATAACTTTCTGTTTTTAATGTAAAGAAAATAAGGGTTGGACAACCTATATTACAAGATGACTTTGTTAGGCAAACTAGAGGAATAACAAACTTCTGATCATGTTTTAATTAAAATGGTGATCAAATAATTACCAGTGCTCTTATTTCAGTTTTCACTATATTTGCTCATATCCCATTTTTGCCCCACTGAATTAACTCTAGTGTGTAAAATAAAGAGACAGGGCCACATTTTACATTTGTTGAGTTCTCTTCTATTTAAAAAGCGGTTGTAGTATTATAGTTGTATATGATATGGATGAGTTATATTGCAACAATTCACTTACTATGCTTTTCTTTTCTTTTTCTTTCATTATGCTGACTTATGTTATGAAGACAAAACTTCTCATTGCAAAATCCTGCTTTTCCAGATACTAAGCACCTAAGTTAAGTATTGTGTAAATGTTTTGGTTACACATACTTTAGTATTTATGCAAAACATCAAACCAATTAGCAAGCCCTGCTCCAGAGATAAAGTATATAGTATTCTAGCAGGTTTTAATGCATTTTCCCCTCTAACTACACTCATGGACTTAATTCTTAGTTGCATGGCAGCAGATAGAAAATCTTGGGGACAAACTATAATTTCATGGTCATCTAAGATGATTATTTTACTCCTTGTTGTTGTTAGGTGCTGTCGAGTCAGTTCCAACTCATAGCAACCCGACGTACAACAGAACAAAATACTGCCTGGTCCTATGCCATCCTCATAATCATTGCTGTTTGAGCCCATTGTTGCAGCCACTGTGTCAATCCATCTCATTGAGGGTCTTCTTTTTCCCTGACCCTCCACTTTACCAATCATGATGTCCTTCTCCAGGGACTGATAACATGTACAAAGTACATGAGACGAAGTCTCTCTATCCTTGCTTCTAAGGAGCATTCTGGCTGTACTTCTTCCAAGATAAATTTGTTCATTCTTCTGGAAGTCTATGATATTGTCAATATTCTTCGCCAACACCATAATTCAAATGCATCAATTCTTCTTCAGTCTTCCTTATTTAATGTCCTGCTTTCACATGCATATGAGGTGATTGAAAATACCAGGGTTGAGTCAGCTGCAACTTAGTCCTCAAAGTGACATCTTTGCTTTTTAACAGTTTAAAGAGGTCTTTTGCAGCAGATTTGCCCAATGCAATACATTGTTTGATTTCTTAACTGCTGCTTCTCTGGGCATTAATTGTGGATCCAAGTAAAATGAAATCCTTGACAACTTCAGTATTTTCTCTGTTTATCATGATGTTGTTTATTGGCCCAGTTTTGAGGATTTTTGGTTTCTTTATGTTGAGATGTAATCCATACTGAAGGCTGGATCTTCATCAGTAAGTGCTTCAAGTCTTTGATCTTCATCAGTAAGTGCTTCAAGTCCTCTTTGCTTTCTGCAAGTAAGGTTGTGTCGCCTGCATTTTGCAGGTTGTGAATGAGACTTCCTCCAATCCTGATGCCTCGTTCTTCTTCATATAGTTCAGTTCTCAGATTATTTGCTCAGTGTACAGATTGAATAGATATGGTAAAAGACACAACCCTGACGCATAATTTTCCTGACTTTCAACCATATAGTATCCCCTTCTTCTGTTCGAATGACTGCCTCTTGGTCTATGTACAGGTTCCACATGAGCATAGTTAATTGTTCTGAAACTTCCATTCTTTGCAATATTATCCATAATTTGTTATGATCCACATAGTCTAATGCATACTTAATAAAACATAGGTAAACATCTGTTTGGTATTCTCTGCTTTCAGCTAAGATCCATCTGACATCAGTAATGATGTCCTTCCTTCCATGTACTCTTCTGAATCTGGCTTGAATTTCTGGCATTTTCCTGTGGATGTACTGCTGCAACCGTTTTTGAATTATCTTCAGCAAAATTTTACTTGCGTATGATGTTAATGATATAGTTAGATAATTTCCGCATTCTGTTGGATCACCTTTCTTTGGAATGGGCACAAATATGGATCTCTCCCAGATGGTTGGCCAGGTAGCTGTCTTCCAAATTTCTTGGCATAGACAAGTGAGTGCTTCCAGTGTTGCATCCTTTTGTGGGAACATTTCAGTTGGTATTTCATCAATTTCTGGAGCCTTGCTTGTTGCAAATGCCTTCAGTGCAGCTTGGACTCTTTCCTTCAATACCATCGATTCTCGATTGTGTGCTACCTCCTGAAATGGTTGAACGTCAACCAGTTCTTTTTGATTCATTGACTCTGTGTATGCCTTCCATATTCTTCTGATGCTTCCTGAATCATTCAATATTTGTCCATAAAAATCCAAAAAACCAAACCCGTTGCCGTCAAGTCGATTCCGACTCGTAGCGACCCTATAGGACAGAGTATTTTGCCCAAAGAATCCTTCAGTATTACAACTTGAGGCTTGAATTTTTTCCTCAGTTCATTCAGCTTGAGAAATGCCAAGTGTGTTCTTTCCTTTTGGTTTTCTAACTCCAGGTCTTTGCTTATTTCATTATAATACTTTGTCTTCTCAAGCTGTTCTTTGAGATCTGTTCAGCCCTTTTACTTCCTCATTTCTCTATTTGTTTTAGATACTCTACATTCAAGAGCAAGTTTCAGACCCTCTTCTGACATCCATTTTGGTCTTCTTTCTTTCTTGACTTTTTGTCTTTTAATGACCTTTTGCTTTCTTCATGTATGATGTCCTTGATGTCATCCCACAACTCATGTGGTTTTTGCCATTAGTGTTCAATGCTTCAGATCTCTTCTTCAGATGATCTCTAATTCAGTTGGGATATGCTCAAGGTCATACTTTGACTGTCCTAGACATGTTTTACTTTTCTTCAGCTTCAAGTTTTACCTGCATATGAACGGCAATTACCTATTATTAATTCCATTTCCCATTTGTTTCATTGACATTTTGAAAGGGTAAAGGAGGTTATTTCTTGTGAACTTGCTTTGTAAACCTTACACTATTTTTGGCAACAGAAGGTGTTCAGGAATGATTTACATTGCTCCATCATGTTCTATTCATGTTGTGCATCAAAGATGACCTGGTCTCTACAATGCATTAGATGGAATGATATTAAACCAGAAAAAAAATGTATTCAATTTTCAAGAATGATCTTTGGTGTGTTATGCATATCTCCTTTTCATTCTAGCATGTCTGTCTTCTAATTCACCTCATATATTAGGTTTTATCTGAAGGATATCTGTATATTCAGTTTTCTGCAGATGTAGAATTCAGAGTGGGGAAAACACAACGCAAACAAATAAGGAAAAGAATTAGAAAAGACACATGCATTGCGTTTTATTCTAATTGTCTTATTTAATTAGGTCCAGTATGACTTATTTTATGCTTTAAGAAATAACATGATTTTACTTCTGCTTCCAGATTTGTCTTTAATATTTTTAGAAAGATATTTATGGACCTATATTGGATTATAGGAGTCCCTGGGGGTGCATATGGTTAAGTGTTCAATTGTTAACCAAAATGTTGGTGAGTCAAACCCACCCAGAGGCACCTTCAAAGTCAGACATGGCAATCTGTTTACAAAAGATCATGGCCTTGAAAACCCTGTGGAGTACAGTTCTACTCTACACACTTGGGATCACAGTGAGTCAGAATTGATTTGCCAACAACGTTTTGGGGTTGGGTTTTTAATTTTGGGTTATAATAAGATTATTATTATTTTGAATATCAAAATTTTTCTTCAGTGAGAGCTTGTTAATACACATTCAGCTGAGTAATAATCCTTAGTTATAAGGCTAATTTTTCTAGTTTTAATTAAAATCATATTATTACAGTCCAATTGAGCTTAACACTATCATTAATATTGTTCTTATAATTTTTGTCTTCATAATGAAAAGTAAAAAGATTAAATTTCTAGATATATGACTTTGGAAATGAGTGATATGCTGTTGGCTGTTGTGAAATATCTCAAGATACATTGAGGCATGTTGATTCCTTTAGGTCTCTGCAATTATATTCAGTATATTATTCTGATAGAACTTTAAACAATATCCAAGTGGGCCAGAGGAGTTAAAGTACTTCTGAAATTTATCTGCTTATTCCTATGGAGAACTTTGGGCTTTCTATGTTGCTGCCTTGTTATTTGTATTTCATACTAAATACGAACCATTCTTTTCAATCATTACTAAAAAGTAATTATATATGTTTTACTTCCATTTTGTTGACAAATCAATAGAGATAATTTCTTTTGCTTAATGAATATTGGTTGTGGACAGATTGGGCCTGTTGCTATTTCCACAAGAGCCAGCAGATAAAAACTAATCAACAGTTTAATCAATTGTTTTATGTCCCAGAATGAGAGTGCCTGTGTGTATTTAAGCAAATCAGGTAGTCAAGATTTCAGGGAGTGACAGAGGCAGAGAGCAATAACTTCCTAGTGAATTCCTTATCTATGTTCAGTGTTTGTGGCCAGATGGACCTCATTGCCACGGAGAAAAAAGGATGATAGTCTTGGCAAGATGGAATGACTTGAGAGGATTTCAAATTGTTCCATAATCTTAAGAGAGCTATCAATAATATCTCTTATCAATTGCTAATTGAAGAAACATTCCTAGAGTTGTTAAGTGACCTCCACAAATCATCAATGACACAGCTGGAGAGGGAGCCTAAGCCCCTTGTTTTCATGTGCACTGCTTTATATGTGCCACTGCCATTGAACAAAACAATTCAGCAATGCCAAAGGGAATACCTTACTCTGGGCAGTCATCCCTTAGCACATGACTGTCACATTGAGATTTTCCTAAAAGCATCTGCATAGTATTATTTGCATAAAGAATTCTGAAATATAATTGAGATGAAATATTCAGGTTCAGACTGACTGCCACAGCAGCTGCAATAAAGAGAACTACTTATTACCATGGAAACAAGGAAGTGTGCACAAAGACGACAACATTTGAAACCAACGAGACTCTTGATAATAACACATCATAACTTAGCATCTTTTGCTTACAGCATAATTTCACTTTCGTGTTTTTACTGTAAAATATACTGATGGCTTATATTTGCAGCACTAGTACTGTCTCAAGATATTATATATGATGCTCAATTAGATTATTCAGGATATGGAATCAATTAATCTCAGCTTAGTGATTGCAGCTAGACAGGTATACAAATAAATTTGAGAGTAATGTGCAGTTCCAGAAATTTGAGTTTTTATTTGTGTTATTGTCCATTATTTGACAATACTAGGAAATATGCCATCTCTCTAATGTAATTTTTCATATAATTAAAATTACCATTTTAAACATTAATAATTTGCTTAAAGTTTTAACCACTCATAATAGGAAATTTTATGAAAGGTGGTATATTCTAAACACATTTAAGCTTTTTTTAAATCTTGATTCTTGATTGAAGCAGAGCCATTTCACTTACCACCAGTGAACTTTATTTACTTTTTTTATGAATTTTTTTTTTAATTGTGCTTTAGATGACGGTTTACAGAGCAAATGCATTTCTCTTTAAACAATTAATACACATATTGTTTTGTGGCATTGGTTGCCAAACCACAACATGTCAACACTCTCCCCTTCTCGACCTTGGGTTCCCAATTACCAGCCTTCCTATTCCCTCCTGCCTTCTCGTCCTTGCCCCTGGGCTGGTGTGCCCATTTAGTCTCATTTTGTTTTATGGGCCTATCTAATCTTTAGCTGAAAGGTGAACCTCAGGAGTGACTTCAGTACTGAGTTAAAAGGGTGTCCGGGGGCCATACTCTCAGGGTTTCTCCAGTCTCTGTCAGACCAGTAAATCTGGTCTTTTTTTGTAAGTTAGAATTTTGTTCTACGTTTTTCTCCAGCTCTGTCCAGGACCCTCTATTGGAATCCCTGTCAGAGCAGTTGGTGGTGGTAGCCGAGCAACATCGAGTTGTGCTGTGGTAGTTGTGATCCATTAGTCCTTTGGACTAATCTTTCCTTTGTGTCTTTGTTTTCTTCGTTCTCCCTTGCTCCCAACAGAGTATCTTAGATAGGACCAGTGGAGTATCTTAGATGGCTGCTCACAAACTTTTAAGACCCTGGGCGCTACTCACTGAAGTAGGATGTAGAACATTTTCTTTATAAACTATGTTATGTCAGTTGAGCTAGATGTCCCCCAAGACCATAGTTCCCCACCCTCATCCCAGTAATTTGGTCCCTCAGGGAGTTTGGATGTGTCTGTGAAGCTTCCATGACCTTTCCTTGGTCAAGTTGTGCTGGCTTCCCTTATTGTGTACTGTATTACAGTATTGTGTACTGTCTTTCTTACCCTTCATCAAAGTCACCACTTATCTGTTGTCTAGTTAGTGTTTTTCTCTCCCCCTCATAACCATCAAAGATTGTTTCTTTTTGTGTGTAAACCTTTTTATGAGTTGTTATAATAGTGTCTTACACGATATTTGTCCTTTTGTGATTGACTTATTTCACTCAGCATAGTGTCCTCCAGTTTCATCCATGTTATGAGATGGTTCACAGATTCATTGTTGTTCTTTCTCGTTGCATAGTGCTCCACTGTGTGTATGTACCATAGTTTGTTTATCCATTCATCTGTTGATGGGCATCTAGGTTGTTTCCATCGTTTTGCTATTGTGAATAATGCTACAGTGAACATGGGTGTGCATATATCTATTCGAAGCACATTTAAGCTTTTTCTTGGCATTCTGAGTTCATAATGAAGGCTATCAATTATTATAAATTGCTGTAACCCAGAGATGCCCTAAGAAACTTTTGATTATGTAACCCTGTTTGTATTTCCTCTGTTGCATGCCATGGACTGCAGAAGGTCCTTTCTGCCTACTGTAACCTCACTGGTGTCAGTGTGTCTTCTTCATGTTATTCATCTAATTACTATTTCTTATCTATGTGAATACGTTAGAAATGTCTGTAAAACAAGAACGAATAGGCTCTGAGTAAAGGTCTGAAACTTTTCTTATGTATAAAATACATGTGCTTTGGTGAATGTTTTGTGAAATTTATTTTTGTTGCTGAGAGTCTTCCTGGCCAAATTTCATGTGCTTGAGAATGCTGATGTCTACTGAAGATAAGTGGGGGTTATTATTATACTTTAAACATATTAGATACAATAATGCATAAATGAAGAATCTGACATGTAGAGCAAAAAGAGAGTTTCAGGGTTCATCTATCAAGTTAATTAAAGAATATTGAGCCAATCAATAAATAATCATTATTAGACACAAAAAAATTGAACTGTCACTTCATACCAGGGGTTAGATAATGATTAACAGAGACTCCGGAAAAAAATTATGAGCTTCTGAAAGACTGTTCACTTCTAGATAGTAAGTCTAAATACTTCAGTATTATTTACTTTTTTACAAAGATCATAACATACCTCATTGTATTACTCATACATAGCAGAAACATGTAAATATTTGGTAAAATTGTACACTCCATAAATAAAAGGCACGCCTGAATGGCACATACACACAATATAAAATACTGAAAACTTCACCTGAAATTCCAGAACACTAGTGAAGCTATCATGGAAATGGAAGAAAGGAGATAAACAGAATACTTGAAGCCTGTTCTTTGAAAAAAATGTAAGTGACTAAATCATAAAATTGAATATTTGAAATTTCTATAATTTGTCATCTCAGATTAATTATTGTAATTTTTAAAATTAATTTTTTGGGTCTTTGCAATGAAGTCATCTTTAGGAGTGGTAATCAATCACAGTCTTCATTTCTTTTTTTTTTTTTCCGTTTTCCATATATTTTTTTTTTATTGTACTTCAGGTGGAGGCTTACAGAACAAATAGTTTCTCATGAAACAGTAGTACACATATTGTTTTATGACGTTGGTTAACAATGCCACAACATGTCAACCCTCTAACTTCTCAACCTTTTTTTTGGTGAAAATACACATAGCCAAAGATACACCATTTCAAAAATTTCTACATGCACAGTTCGGTGACATTGACTACGCTCT